>NC_088867.1:21892280-22199158 GCF_032884065.1 Artemia franciscana | reverse complement strand
TTTCTCTAACGGAACAAGGCACACCATGTCAATGCAACTGATTTTCTAAATATTTGTGGCAAAGCAATCTCTCCGAACATCCATATCTTGCTTAATATTTTAATCACTATACCTGTATCGACCAGCACAACAGAGCGCTCCTTTACACTTCGGAGAATCAAGACATACCTAAGAAACGTGACGTCTGAAAGTAGGCTAAATGGCTTTGCCAATCTCAATGTCCACAGGGAAATTCTAGTTGACACAGACAGTGTATATATCCATACTGACGAAGACTCAATTTTGTTTTGTAAGACAGCTAATATAGGAAGATTGTGTCAGAATAAAACATAAAATCGTATTTAATCTGCTGGGTTTTATCAATTATTCTTATAGTCCCTACTCGAAACTTGCATCCAAAGAGCTAAAATAAACTTTAAGTAATGCCTTAAATTACCGGTTTTTCTGAGGATTTTTGAAGTTTTTTGTTGATTAGCCCGCACTAGACATCACCACCCTTACTTACGGCAACTTACGTTCATTCTAAGCTTGCTTTCATTCACTCTTTTCATTTTTCTTCATTTTAAGTTTCCTTCTCTTATGGATTTCTGCTTGATTTATCAAAATTATTTTGCTCAAACTAAGAGTTTATGCAAAATATTTTGGATTTTACTTTTTGGTTCTCGTTTGGTTTGAACTTTTTGCTTTTTATGCAAAACTCCCTGTTTTCAATAATATAATTCAAAAGAGGCCATTAACCATTTTTATTTAAAGGGCAGGTAATAATCTTGTCAACAGAAAAAAAATCGGCTTATGTAATTTAAAATGCATTATGGTGCAAATATTAAATATTAGTGGAGAACACTTTCTCTTTGATTTTTTCAACTTTTATCATGACCACATTTATGGACAAGCAGGGCTTTACCGTATGCAAGGTGCAATACATTAAAACAGATTGGACTAATTGACAGTGTTTTCAGATCGACGCTGTTTTGAGGTAAAGAATTCTCTATACTTTTTTACTGATACTGACAAATGTCCTTAGAAATGGAGACACAACCTGCGTTTCCCGGTACCCACAGGTATATCTTGTGGAGACAGAAAAGTTATTTATTGCCAAGAGGGTCAGTTTCCAAAAATCAAAGACAGAGAGAACACACAAAAAAATCAGTTAGTCAGTCAAAGATCGTGCAACACCCTGGTTTCATCTTTGGAGGTAATGCTGTAAAGAATATTGATTAATCCCATCTCCTCAAAAATATATTTTCACCGTCCATTCACGCGGTAGATATTTTCGAATGGGTTTGTTCCTTCTGGGCAAGAAAGCATTGTGAAATTATACCTTCTATGGACACAAAGCCATCCAGCTCAAATATACTTCTCTGCAAATTTTACACAAAGCTTGTTCCCAAAAATGAATGCCCGTGCTCTGCAGAGCTCATAGAAAGCAGTTTATACTCCTCCAAAGGATTATTAATACGGCTTCTAGAGATATAACAGGGTGTCAATGGATATTCTTCTGAGTACCAACCATTCTTACTAGCTATATACTAGTATCACCGTTACGGTAGGTAAAGAAACACCTCAAAAGGGATAGTCAATTCCTATGTTTAGACAGCCTGATTGCACTAAAGTCATTACTAAAAAAATACTACTGTTGCCAACAATCTATGAAAAGGGGTTGAGCCTTATATCTAGAATCGGCAAAAAATTGTTATAAAGGGTATTTTCAATTACAACAGCAGAAAGAACTTGTTTCCCAAAGAGCAAACTTATGAAAAATGCTGTTGCAGTTATGCTATAAATAACTAACGCTTAGTGCTATAACCTCTTTTGTTCTAGAGTTACTTTCGATTTACAATCAACTCAAAATCTATTATAACCAAATTTTTATGAGTTTTAGAGACCGAAAGCGTTAAGTACGGGTCTCCCCCACAGTCAAAAGTAGAACGTCTTTTCAACATTCGACGGTTTAAAAGGCGTTTTATATATTTTTTTGCTAATCTTCAACATTTTGTAAAATGTCATAAAATATATGCCATATTTCCACGACCTTACTGCATAGTTCATTTGAAGGACGATAAAAATTCTTCTTCAATAATTTTATTAGGTTCTTAAAAGTTTCCTCTAGGCTTCTCATACAAGCCTAGATACTCATGAAAACGCCCAAAGGTTTTTTGGGGTTAGGATGCTCATCCATAGACCAGAAGCTATCGTCAACGCAAAAGTACTGTATACACAGTTATTTGATTTAAAAATTCAATGCATGAAAACGATGCATTTTCGCGAAAGAAGAGACACAATTTTAGAGATCAGAGCGGGCATAAGTCGAATCCTCTAAGTTAACAATCTTAAATCAAACAGACTAAATTGAATGAAGAAATCCAGCACAAAAAGAAACGGAAAAGGCCATTAATATGAGTTGTGCAACCCTCATTTAACTCCTCAAAACAATTAGTAGCATTGCCTCTTCAATGAATACGCAATATATTTTCAATTGAAATTATTCTTTACCTGATGGTCAATATATTTGAAAGAGTCATTTTATGATTATTATTACTTCGCCATTAGTAAGCATATAGATACAGTAAACCCTGGCATTGGGGTTTTTGGACAAGCAAGATCCCCTTTCCTACATCAGGTTCACTCTATATATAAAAAAGTCCTAGCTACATTTTTTAAGTTTAGCATTAATCCGCAAATATAAAATGGCGGGCCCAAAATAGGTCTGTCGAAACTGTTTTTGAAACATAACCACAATATCACTTTTCCTTCATGGCATCCCCTTCTTAAAAGGGGATGCTTAAAGTTGAAAGCATACAATAGTTGTTCGTGTATAGTAAGTACTCTTCATAAATTGTTTTGATAAACATAATTATGTATTTATTTTAATTTTCTCTATCTTGTACTCCGTTCCTATGAACTATCCCTAGCTCTAAGAACAACAAGCAGTTTGCAAGAATACAAAGAAACAATATTTTATTGATTAAATCTATATTAAAATAAAAAATAAAAAAATGTTGTTGTATGTTGAGTCAGGAAGAGGTTCTTTGGCAGGAGCAGAGGCCACATAATTCCACAGCTTCAATGAACAGTAAATTCGTTGGGTGAAGGATTAGCAAAAAATTGAAGCAAAATTGATTAAAAATTTATTGAGGGTTCAATCTTTTTATTAAAATATAAAAAGGGGAGCAAAAAAAAAAAAAAATTTACGCGAATTTTACTGAGATTCTATTTAACTTGAGGTTTAGAACCCTTGTTTTTTTTATATTTAAACTTTAAAATTATAAGAAACCAGTTCTGCTGCACTGTCTTTTTATGTAAAAATAAGCGTCTATACACAAAAAGACGAATGCAACAGAGAACAGGCTTATACAGAGAGTCCCGAAATTTACTGCCCAGTTACTTCATTATCTAGAAAAGAAAAGAAAAGTCAATCATTTGCAGACAATAGACAATATGTTTTTTCGAACTAAAAAATTTATAAAAGGATAAATTTTGAAGACTGACTAAATACATTACAAGAGCGAAAACCTCAAATTGGTTGCGATGTCTGGTCAAGATCTTTTTTCTTCACATGTAATTATGCTTGCTATTAACAAATCCTTTTAGACTTTCCTGGAACATTTTGTGATATAGGAAAAGCACAGATAAAAATGTGTTCCTTAAAACTGAATTAGTCAATACAAGATAAATGCTAAATGTGAAAATGAGCACTACCTAAGGAGGGGCGGGGGTAGCATGGATTAGTTTTTGGCATATATATATATATATATATATATATATATATATATATATATATATATATATATATATATATATATATATATATGTAGCTAAGCGTATTTTACTTAGTATCAACTATCAACGTATTTTACTTAGTTCTGGTACCCCTTTTAGTGAAATCCAATTGAGTAAGGTCTTCGGGGATGGTGAGAAGGGTGGTGAACTGTATGAGAGTCAGGAAGGTGTACTACGTGTAACAAGGTCGTAAGAAAGACGCATTTGCACTATCAAGAACGGCACAGGAGCGACTAAGGCCCAGCGGCCACGGGGCAACTGTTTGGAGACTAGAATTGCTAACTGATTGCGCATGCAACTGTTGTGTGACCATGGCCTTGAGGAAGTGAGGTCCAACCCACGAGGCAATCCAGATGTGACTGGTTTCCAATCAGTCTAAAACCGGTTCCGAATGAGACCCCAGTCATGGTCACAGTTGCGTTGCAGTGCTGTCCCAGACATTTTCGGGAGCTACCGCGTTGATATTGTCCAATTATTTTGGCTCTCAACATGTCACACCAGGAATTAAACATGAAAGTAGACTAAAAGTAGACTAATATCATGATTGTCAAAATGGCTAGTATACAATAACTGAGCAGCTAGGGGTTTTAAGTTTAAACTTTAAGGAGAAGGTTGAGAAGAAAATCGAACTGAATCATAAGAATATATGTGCATCCAGGTAGTCAAAAGAGCACATCTCCAATATCTTAGTAATTTCTAAGGGTATTAAGTTGAAACCTTCAATCATTGGTGAGGAGGGTGTCGAACAAAATCAAAGTATACTATATACACCTAAGTAGTCGAAAGGGCGCGTCTGCAAAATATCAAGAGCGGCTAAGAGTATTTAGTAGACGCTTTCAGAGGATGCTGGGGGAGGATTCTAAACTAAATCGAAAGACACTATGTGCATCCATTTCGTCAAAATGATGAACCTATAATATAACAAGAATCGCTTAAAGTTGATATAATATAACAAGAATTGCTTAAAGTATAAAGGTGAAACCTTCGGTTCATGTTGAGATAAATCCCGAACAAATAGTCAAAAGACAGTATCCGCAACATGTCACGAACAGCTGTTGATATCAAGTTTAACTTTCAAGGAATGATCAGAGAGCAAATTGAATTCAACGATAAGATACTACCTGCATTCAGGTTGAAAAAAGGGCATATCAAAAATATCTCAGCAACTTCTTAGGGTAATAAGGCGACTTTCAGATAATTGTACAGATGGTACTGATCAAAATCAAAACCCACTATGTGCATCAAAGTTGCCAAAAAGACATATTGACAGTATCTGAGGAAGTTCCATGGACCACAGTAGAAACTTTCAGGGAATAAACAAACATTGTACAACAAAGTCAAAAGCAACTGTGAACATAAAGGTAAAAAAAGGGCGCATTTATAATATTTCAGGAACAACTAACAGCATTAAGTAAAAATTTCGAGTGAATATCGAGAGGTATATTGAACTAATTCAGGAGTCATTAAGTGCATTATGAATGTCAATATGGCATATATGCAATAACTCGGGAACATTTAAGAGTATTAAGTGGGAACTTTCACCGAAAGTTGAGAGAAATGTTAAACTAAATCAAAAAACACTCTGTCTTGAGGGAATGTCGATGGGGATATTGAACTAAATCGGTGAACTGTATGCATCCAGGGTGTCAAAATGGTTCATCTGCAATACGCGGCTAAGATATTTGAAACTTTCTGTAAATATTGAAGGTGATGTTGAGCTAAATCAAATGACACTATCTCAATCCAGGATATCGGAATGAGACGTCTTCAATAGTTCATATACGATTAATGGTATAGATTAACGCCTTAAGTGACCTAGCTGAAACTGTGAGGGAATATTGGACGGAAAGGACAAGTAGATACTAAATTTTGATTTGTTGACCGAAGGGAGCTCATCAGCGACAAAGAATGTTTGAAAAAAAATATGGTTGTATTGATTCTTAGTTTGAAAGTGTGTGTTATTAGTGTGTTATATTCTTAGTGTGATCTCTTTTTTTGATCTCATTAAAATTTCAGGCCGTGAAGACACCTCAATAAAAGTTTCAGAACCAAGGGAATCGCAACTGGAAACAAATCTTGACAGGGATTCTTCATCTCTTTTTTTTTTTTTTTTTTTTTTACAACAAATTGGAACTATATTAGCTAATATACTAGCTCAAAATGCATAAATGTAAACAAACAAGCTATTAAAGCAAAATATAACCCACACAAAAAAATTCCTACAACGAAGTGTTTGATCATTATTCGTCTATATCAAAGGTTGTAACAGTAGATACGACGGAACAGCTTCACCCCCCAAAAATTACCTAAATTGTTCACATTTTTTAAAATACTAGTACCCGTACCCAACCATTTGTAGTTCTATAATATAGCTATTTTTAGAATTCCTAGCAGAATTTTGTCCAGAATATGAAGAGCAACCCACAATCTTTTTGCTTTTATTCATCAATAAAAAAATATCAACAAAACTTACAGAAATTAATTTTTTTAACTTAACAAACAGAAGATGCTTCAACAAAAGAAGTTTTTTAAAATAAGTACAGAACTAATTTAAACCAAAGGGGAGCAGAAGTAGTGAAAAAAAAGTCATACTTAAAACGTAAACAAATCATTATAAATAAACTAATGAAACCCTCTGACAGACCGTATTTCAAACATTAGGTGGTGCAAATATCGTAGGTAAATACCGCTTTGTAGGGCTGTAATGAGAGAAAGGTAGATATAGCTGGGGCACAATCTGCGGATAAAGGATGACAGATTACCAAAAATTGTCCTTTTCAGCCAACTGTCTAGGGCTAAACAGAAAGCAGGTTGTCCGCAGTTGAGGTGGGAGGATGTCATAAAGAAAGATTTAAAGGGAATAGAAACTTCCTGGGAGGGTGTAAATAGGGAGGCTCTGAATAAATTGGGATAGAGGAGCGTGCTTAGCTGTGTTGGACTCCAGTGGCTTGGTGCTGCGGTGAGTTCTTCATAGTAGTAGTAGTAAAGAGAGTGGAGGGGTTTCCCCCTCCAACTCCCCCCAATATCATCAGATCCGGTCGGGATTTAAAATAAGAGCTCTGAGACACAATATCATTCCAAACATCAAATTTCATTAAGATCCAATCACCCGCTCATAAGTTAAAAATACTTCATTTTTTCTATTTTTTGCGAATTAACCGGCCCCCAAGTCCCCCCCCCCAGATGGTCAAATCGGGAAAACGACTTTTTCTAATTTAATCTGGTCAGGTCCCTGATACGCTTGCCAAACTTCATCGTCTTAGCTTACCTGGAAGTGCCTAAAGTAGCAAAACCGGGACCGACAGACAGACCGACAGAATTGGCGATTGCTATATGTCACTTGGTTAATACCAAGTGCCATAAAAAAACAAATTAATATTCGGTCCTCTATGAAGTTCAGGCTTTAAAATAGTGAAATGGGTGACACTGACTGCTTTCTTCGAACGTGAAAGTTTATTACGAAAGCATAGTCATATTGACTTTTATATACCGAAGCCAAGTCATATTGCTTCGATATATTGATTTTGTTTTTCAAAGTGTAAATAAGGTAAGCCCTGAGTACTTTTATGATTTTTTTTCAAAACTAACTCGTTTTATCACCCTTATTTTACCCGGAATTTGGAGGATTTGACTCACGAGTGAAGAAATACAACGAGACCAGGATTTGTTCTCAGGAACATAGGTGTTAGCGTCTGGAATGACCTTCCAGAATCGGTCAGAGCGGCAGTAAGTCTGGCATCATTCAAGAGAATGGTTAAATTCCATTTTTTAAAAAGGAGAGAAGTGTGATAAGAGGAAAGGGTACTTATTTATTTAGTATTTAATATTAATTATTTTGTTTTTTTTACCCCCCCCCCCCCCCCAAAGATTTTTTTTTCTTTTTTCAAAATCATTTGAAGAAATGATTTAGCAGATTCATGATGGTTAGAATTGCGGCCACAGTCAGGACTCTTTTGTCTTAAGAGTGGCCGTTAATGGTAAATTCTTTGTTTAATTTATATGTTTTGGATGAAAATAAAAAATATCTATCTATATAAAAGAAAAGAAAACATGAAAGAAACTAGAACCGATGAAAAATTAAGATTTCCGTTACTGTTTCCAGTCCTATTGATTTTCTATTTTTTCTTTAATTTAACACATTCAAATTTTAAGAATTCCCCGTTCATTCAAACAGTAATTTTACCCTATAAGAGACTTGGAAGTGCATTGGCAAGGGAGCAGTTAGATAGAGCCACTGAAGTGTCTTTATTGGTTGAAAAATTCCGGGATTTGAAAGCCAAGCTTTCGAAGGTATGTTCTAGAAAAGCGAAGGAAGTAATTGAAAATTATGAGGTACAATGATCACTGACTCTTATATATCCTATGTGACCGCCTCAAAAATAAAGATATCTGTATATCACACTTTGTGACTGATCGTCGCTCGAATTTATTTTTATTTAAATAAAAATATCAAGCTTTTGAACTGCAGGTAAGAAGCGACATAGGAAGCTGAGGAATCTTCTATTTCAATAACAACCACTAAAACGTTTCAGTTATGTGTGCGACCAAGGTCGTATCAGGGACTTGGATACGTACAGTATCACAAATTTGAGCCAGACGAAATTGTTTTGTGAGGATCGTAAAATTTATGTTGATTGCAGAAGATGATTTCCTTTCGCTCCCCCTCTTGCTAAAAATATTAGCTTGCGTTTTTTTTAGCCAGAATTTGATGCGAAAACGTAGTACTACTTTTTAAGTACTACTTAACTTGATTTGATGTTGAATTTGACTTGAATTTGATGCGAAAACGTAGTAAGTAGTACTTACTACGTAAGTACTACTTTTTTTTGGCTGATCTTCTGTTTCAAAAGTAACGGCAATTTCTGTACGTTGTTCTCTGATTTCAGTATTTGCATTTGTTAACTAGGCAAAAAAGAAGAAGATGCTATGACTATGACGAGGCTTTCCAGGAACTATCTTAAGGCCTCGCCAAAGTCCAAGAATTTCACTCCCTAGTAAATTCTTTTTCTTAGGCGGCAACTCGGTCAAATACAAAAGGTATCAGTTTTCTTCGTCACTTCAACTAAACAAACACAAGAAGGTTGAGCTTAAGGGGTTTCTCACTCAAAATTACAATTAGGCGCAGGCTATCCTTAGCAATTTTTCTTGTAACTATTTATACAATATAATTTTTTAAATGTATTTCTTAACTGGCAGTTTAATGTCTGCACGCTACTTATTCTCTAGACCCTGAATTGCTCCTGAACAATCTGAGTGGTTAGTCCCTTGATGCAATTTATGCATTATCACACGCTCCGATTACAGCTGTATCTAGTTTTTTAAGGGGAATTTTTGACTTCGGAACACAACTATGTGAAGTGCTTGAAGGGACTGCAGCCATGAAGTATATATTATAGAAATAAGTTTCTGATTGTTGAATCGAAAATTTTTTGCTCTATTTTTTGGTACCCTACAACAACAATCTCAAGTATAGCAATCTAGAATGCAAACCCAAAACAGGTTAAATAATTATTTTGGAATAAAAAAATATTTATAATTTTTGGCTTTAAGATTTGATTAAATCAAAACATTCACCAATTTTTTTTATTTTTATTAACATAAAAACCGCCGAAATCACTAATTCAGGAACGTCAGGCAAACTCCAAATGTTTAGCATGGGAGGTATAGGAAGATTCCTTGAGAGTACGTCCTGCCTTAACATCTTTCCACATAGCGAAAATTTTGGATATGACTTAATTACAAAATTCTCTGTCCAATATCAGATTGCAATATGACAGGAGCACCAAATGTTAAAAATACCCAAAGAACGTGATGCGCAAATTCTTCCGCCCTCTTGTTTATTTCGCTAGAGATAAGGATCTGGTTTTTTTCCTCTCTTTTGGACATTCACCCGAGCAAATCTCTGATTGTCGAAAATAACCGGTAAGGGTACGAATGCATAAGAATGTAATGAAATATTTGATCTTTTACAGATGCATTTGGTGTTTGTTGACTTTAACCAGTGAAAGTCGACATTCACAATTTTTTGACATTTACGGTAACATAAATCTTAAAATCATAGAAAAGAGCCGTAATTTGGTTTGATTTTAGCGTTTGCTAAAGGCCCATTCACGATGAGGTTTTACTAATGCCGAGATTTTTTCTAGCCCTAATTTTAGATTTTTCAGACAATTTTCTGATTGGCTGATTCAAATTAGAAAATTTCATGTTTCATAACCTATGTTTCCTGAAAGTTTATTGCATTTGTTTGTTTTTTGGTACTCATCTATTATATAATAGACACTCGGGAAGTGACAAGAAACTGGCCAAGCAACTTCTTTATACCACACAATTAGCTATAGTTTGGTTGCAAAATAAATTGTAGCTATATTTTAAGTATTTAGTTTGTATTTGTGTTACGAGAGCAACACTTAGGTTTTGTCCCGTTTTTTTTTTCTATGCCGCCGATCTCGGCTTATTCCTGGAAACTGGTAAGGGTCTTTATTGAATGTTGAACTTAATAAACTATACATATACATACATACATACATTATATATATATATATATATATATATATATATATATATATATATATATATACATATAGACTAAAACTTTTACTTAAAGTCTTATCTAAATTGGCTACTATAATCAATATAATTGGCTACTTACTTGATATAGAACCAGGCGAAGAGGAGAACCAACGTGCTTCCCATAATAATATGACAAATATTGACAAAGTTGTCGAGCCTCAATAGACCAAAGAGTCGGGAAAAGAAAAAAAACATCAAAAGACCGCCATCAAAGCTACAGGAGTTTTTACAGGTTTGAATGTGTCTTTGATTTCGTTCTTCTTCTTAAATAGCATAAATGATTCTTCTATTTCCTGAAATTGGGACGAAAACTTTTACTTAAAGTCTTATCTAAATTGGTCTTGTAGCTAGTCTTAATTTACAGTTCAACCAGGATACTCCTGGGTGAATTTCCCTGAAGTAATGCTGCTAAAGCTGTTTTGAAAATATTTTGGTTTTGATGCGAGTTCTCTTTTATTCGTTGTTTCTCATTTCTTTTGCTGAGGACGGCCCTTGGCTACAGGGGTCGTGAAATCCCCAGAGGCATGTTTATTTGACCTTTCCAATACGTTGAAAAAAAATCCTTAAATTTTTAGAGAATGACATAGGGGAGGGGCACAGTGGTGACTGGGAGGGGGTCAAAATTAGCAATTTCAAAGCAAATGAGCCCCCCACCCCTTCCACCCAAAGGTTAGATTCTAACCTTTGTTAGAATGAGGAATCATTCTGAAGGTTATGACCCTTTTTGGTGTCATAACTTTTTTTTACTCCAAAGAACAAATTGTTTGAATATGGAGCGGTTAATATCAAAAGAAAAAAAGAAAATCGCCAGCAACAATATAAATTACAATTTCGGCTGTTAGAGCTCTACAAAATTACAAAGATTGAAACTTGACCCATATTTTCAAGGGGGCAAGAAAAGGGCTGCCAAAATTGAAACCCAAAACCTGACTAAGTCTTTTCAAATATAATTGGGAAATTTAGCCCTATGCAGAAATTTCAAGCTCCTATATACAAAAATATGGAATTTTGTATTTTTTTCTTAAAAGGGGATGCTTAAAGTTGAAAGTATACAATAATTGTTCGTGTATAGTAAGTGCTCTTCATAAATTGTTTTGATAAACATAGTTATGTATTTATTTTAATTTTCTCTATCTTGTACTCCGTCCTTGTGAACTATCCCTAGCTCTAAGAACAACAAGCAGTTTGCAAAAATACAAAGAAACAATATTTTATTGATTAAATTTATATTAAAATATAAAATGAAAAAATATTGTTGTATGTTGAGTGAGGAAGAGGTTCTTTGGCAGGAGCAGAGGCCACATAATTGCACAGCTTCAATGAGCAGTAAATTCGTTAGGTGAAGGATAAGCAAAAAATTGAAGCAAAATTGATTAAAAATTTTTTAAGGGTTCTATTTTTTTAGTAAAATATAAAAAGGGGAGCAAAAAAAATATACGTGAATTTTACTGAGATTTTATTTAACTTGAGGTTTAGAACCCTTGTTTTTTTTTATTTAAACTTTAAAATTATAAGAAACCAGTTCTGCTGCACTGTCTTTTTATGTAAATATAAGCGTCTATACACAAAAAGACGAATGTAACAGAGAACAGGCTTATACAGAGAAATTTACTGTCCGAAATTTACTGCCCAGCTACTTCATTATCTAGAAAAGAAAAGAAAAGTCAATCATTTGCAGACAATAGACAATAAATATTTCCGAACTAAAAAATTTATAAAAGGATAAATTTTGAATACTGGCTAAATAAATTACAAGAGCGAAAACCTCAAGACCATATGAAGAAAACCTTTTTTCTTCACATGTAATTATGCTTGCTATTAACAAATCCTTTTAGACTTTCCTGGAACATTTTGTGATATAGGAAAAGCACAGATACAAATGTGTTCCTTAAAACTGAATTAGTCAATACGAGATAAATGCTAAATGTGAAAATGAGCACTACCTAAGGGGGGCGGGGGTAGCATGGATTAGTTTTTGGCGGAAAAGAAATTTTCTGGGCAAAAACTTTCATGGGTAGATAAGGTGTGATTTAAAAAATTTACATCTTCTAAGAGCCCCATGGAGATAAAACCATCGAAAAGTGATGAAGAACTAATATATTATACAATATATATATATAAATATATATATATATATATATATATATATATATATATATATATATATATATATATATATATATATATATATATATATATGTAGCTAAGCGTATTTTACTTATTATCAATTCTGGTACCCCTTTTATTGAAATCCTTTGAAATCAAATTTAGTCAGGTCTTGGGGGATGGTGAGAAGGGTGCTGAACTGTATGAGAATCAAGAAGGTGTACTACGTGTAACAATGTCGTAAGAAAGACGCATTTGCACTATCAAGAACGGCTCAGGGGCGATTAAGGCCCAGCGGCCACGGGGCAAATGTTTAGAAACTAGAATTGATAACACATTGCGCATGCAACTGTTGTGTGACCATGGCCTTGAGGAAGTGAGGTCCAACCCACGAGGCAATCCAGATGTTACTGGTTTCCAATCAGTCAAAAACCGGTTCCAAATAAGACCCCAGTCATGGTCACAGTTGCGTTGCAGTGCTGTCCCAGACATTTTCGGGAGCTACCGCGTTGATATTGTCCAATTATTTTGGCTCTCAACATGTCAGACCAGGAATTAAACATGAAAGTAGACTAAAAGTAGACTAATATCATGATTGTCAAAATGGCTAGTATACAATAACTGAGCAGCTAGGGGTTTTAAGTTTAAACTTTAAGGAGAAGGTTGAGAAGAAAATCGAACTGAATCATAAGAATATATGTGCATCCAGGTAGTCAAAAGAGCACATCTCCAATATCTTAGTAATTTCTAAGGGTATTAAGTTGGAACCTTCAATCGTTGGTGAGGAGGGTGTCGAACAAAATCAAAGTATACTATATACACCTAAGTAGTCGAAAGGGCACGTCTGCAAAATATCAAGAGCTGCTAAGAGTATTTAGCAGACGCTTTCAGAGGATGCTGGGAGAGGATTCTAAACTAAATCGAAAGACACTATGTGCATCCATTTCGTCAAAATGATGAACCTATAATATAACAAGAATCGCTTAAAATTGATATAATATAACAAGAATTGCTTTCAGATAATTGTACAGATGGTACTGATCATAATCAAAACCCACTATGAGCATCAAAGTTGCCAAAAAGACATATTGACAGTATCTCAGGAAGTTCCATGGACCACAGTAGAAACTTTCAGGGAATAAACAAACATGGTACAACAAAGTCAAAAGCAACTGTGAACATAAAGGTAAAAAAAGGGCGCATTTATAATATTTCAGGAACAACTAACAGTATTAAGTAAAAATTTCGAGTGAATATCGAGAGGTATATTGAACTAATTCAGGAGACATTAAGTGCATTATGAATGTCAATATGGCATATATGCAATAACTCGGGAACATTTAAGAGTATTAAGTGGGAACTTTCACCGAAAGTTGAGAGAAATGTTAAACTAAATCAAAAAACACTCTGTCTTGAGGGAATGCCGATGGGGATATTGAACTAAATCGGTGAACTGTATGCGTCCAGGGTGTCAAAATGGTTCATCTGCAATACGCGGCTAAGATATTTGAAACTTTCTGTAAATATTGAAGGTGATGTTGAACTAAATCAAATGACACTATCTCCATCCAGGATATCAGAATGAGACGTCTTCAATAGTTCATATACGGTTAATGGTATAGATTAACGCCTTAAGCGACCTAGCTGAAACTGTGAAGGAATACTGGACGGAAAGGACAAGTAGATACTAAATTTTGATTTGTTGACCGAAGGGAGCTCATCAGCGACAAAGAATGTTTGAAAAAAAATATGGTTGTATTGATTCTTAGTTTGAAAGTGTGTGTTATAGTGTGTTATATTCTTAGTGTGATCTCTTTTTTTTTTTATCTCATTATAATTTCAGGCCGTGAAGACACCTCAATAAAAGTTTCAGAACCAAGGGAATCGCAACTGGAAACAAATCTTGACAGGGATTCTTCGTCTCTTTTTTTTTTTTTTTTTTTTTTTTTTACAACAAATTGGAACTATATTAGCTAATATACTAGCTCAAAATGCATAAATGTAAACAAACAAGCTATTAAAGCAAAATATAACACACACAAAAAAATTCCTACAACGAAGTGTTTGATCATTATTCGTCTATATCAAAGGTTGTAACAGTAGATACGACGGAACAGCTTCACCCCCCAAAAATTCTCAAAATTGTTCACATTTTTTAAAATACTAGTACCCGTACCCAACCATTTGTAGTTCTATAATATAGCTATTTTTAGAATTCCTAGCAAAATTTTGTCCAGAATATGAAGAGCAACCCAAAATCTTTTTGGTTTATTCATCAATAAAAAAAATATCAACAAAAGAAGTTTTTTAAAATAAGTACAGAACTAATTTAAACCAAAGGGGAGCAGAAGTAGCAAACAAAAGTCATGCTTAAAACGTAAATAAATCATTCTAAATAAACTAATGAAACCCTGTGACAGACCGTATTTCAAACAGTAGGTGGTGCAAATATCGTAGGTAAATACCGCTTTGTAGGGCTATAATGAGAGAAAGGTAGATATAGCTGGGGCACAAGCTGCGGATAAAGGATGACAGATTACCAAAAATTGTCCTTTTCAGCCAACTGTCTAGGGCTAAACAGAAAGAAGGTTGTCCGCAGTTGAGGTGGGAGGATGTCATAAAGAAAGATTTAAAGGGAATAGAAACTTCCTGGGAGGGTGTAAATAGGGAGACTCTGAATAAATTGGGATAGAGGAGCGTGCGTAGCTGTGTTGGACTCCAGTGGCTTGGTGCTGTGGTGAGTTCTTCATAGTAGTAGTAAAGAGAGTGGAGGGGTTTCCCCCTCCAACCAGGAGAAAGCGCTATCATTTCATATTCTTTTCAATTATTGTTAGTAACAAGATAATAATGAACCTAATCAAGGATACGTAATAATTCACAAAAAAACTTTTCAGTAAGGATCCCTGCTATCTACTTAATATTTATTTAGACTTTCATATATGTATTCATTCACTTTCATTTCATATCTATTTTTATTTATTTGTTACCAAGAGGATACCAAGGTCGTATCCACGGGGAGGGGGTAGGTGGTTGGGCTATATTCCAGAGAGCTCGAATCCACAGTAGAGCTCACTTTTTCATTAGCTATGAATTACTATCCTTGTGTTGAATTATCTTCGTGTACACACAAAACGTTAATTTGAGAAAGCCTTAGAGCAGCATCGCACGAATATGAAATATGACCATACAGAGAGAATAATTAATCATCCAAATGGTTAATGGAAAGACCGAATGAAAGATCGCCCAAACACGCTTAAGTCTATGCCTAGTAATCCAAATGACTGGCGAGCTTACGTTACGAGTGATTTAGTGCCCCGAATCCCAGTCAATTTTGTATCAAATGTTTTCTGTAAAGGGAAACTTACACCAATCCTGAAAAAAAACGAAAGCTAGCTAACATATGCACCTCGTATCATCCAATTGCTGTGTCTCCAGTTTTACGCAAGCTTCTAGAAATGCTTATATTGTCAAATGTTAGACACTGTTGCCAATTGCAAAACCACTAGTTTGGTTTTACGGTAGGGCTCAGCTGCGCTGATGCTCTATTCGCCCTTGGTGCTATTTTGTCTGGTTCTGAGGAAACGGGTGGTCCACTAGTTATTGGCTCTTTTGATGTGAGCCGGGCTTTTGACTCGTCGGTGCACACGCAGATCCTTCTAGAAGCGTATAAACAAGGGCTAAATTTGTGTATTGTCAGGGTATTGTATTATATGTAATAAATTTAGAGTGCAAATCAAAATGCTCTCAAATACGGTCGAATTCGCTGTTTTACCGAACCACATGAGAGTCAGGCAAGGCTCAGTTGTTTTTCCGAGTTTGTCAACAATAGTGTTTTGCCGGCGCAAGTCCGAGTAGCTACGTCTAGTGTTTCAAAGGAGATCAATGTTTCGTTGATGACGCACGCTGATGACTTGCTTAATTTAAACAGGTCGGCTGATCGACTTTCGAAGAATTTTCGGAATACAATTAATAGGGGATACGTAGGTTTTTCACTTAATATGTCAAATTTGCCGTCTAGTTTTTTAATGCTAAGCACTGCGAAGGAGAAATCCCATTTTGGTGATTCAGTTGTGAAGCCATCTGAGAGTATTACTTACCTTGGTTTACCAATCGTTCGAAGCCTCAACTCTACCGGGAAGCTGCTAGTGCGGCAAGTAGAAGTGAAAATCCGGATTGCGTATAGGTCAATTATTAGTAACAGACATCAGTTTTGCTGTAAGTATCTGGCCTTGCTGTATAATGCCGTTGCCCTTCCACATGTACTGTATATAGCACCTTTTTGGCAATATCTGTCGTCTGCTCTTTGTGTAAAAGTAAGAGTTCTGTTTTTTTTTCAATTCGCAAAGTTCCTTCTAAGACTTTTACCGTAGATGAGTAACTCTATATCATGCGCTATTATGGCGTATCCGATCCAATAGTCTGTGTTAACCATGTCGCCGAGAATTTCCTGAAAAACGCTAAGGGAAGAGCAAGCCATAGGCTAGCCATTCTGTGTCAGTAGTTTTACTACTGTACATAATGTGTAAATGCATTTGGAGATGTTCCATAGTGTGACTTTTCTTTTCTTTTCCCTTTTTTATACTCCTCTGTTTTTATTTCATGTAAAATCCTGGGCGGCAGTAAAATTACTTACTTACTTACTATCAGAGCCAAAAAGGAAACAATCCTCTGTTTGGGCGTATCTTTACATATATATATATATATATGTATATATATATATATATATATATATATATATATATATATATATATGTATACATATATAATATATATATATATATATATATATATATATATATATACATATATAATATATATATATAAATACTAGTTACGAAAAAGGACAAACAGTTTGGACTAATCGCTTTCTGCACCGTTTCTTTGATATTTCTTCTTTAATTTTTTTTTACTGATCAAATTTTCGGGAATCAGCTCAAATATCAATTCCTGAAACGCGGTAATTAATCCATTAAGTTCAGTCACTTACTTTAATTTTTTCCTGATATCTTGTCAATGGCGCCAATTCACAAAAATTAGGGGGATGGGGACAATATTATTTTGTTTTTAATTTTTCCCATGAATATACGAAAAAAGTATATTTTTCAATGACAATACCCAGAATCTATATATTTTAAAATCTAGATGGGAAGGGCACAAAAATCGGAAGAAAGGAAGGGGGGCACCCCTCCCCCCATAGAAGCCATTGAAACTTGTCACTCTTTATTCTGCATAACTTAGTAAGGACATCAGCAAAAATTGACGTGTACCATCACATATTACCTACCATCTGTCTGGAATTCTTGTTGGCTAAAATCCTCTCTGCACTCTTCGTATCTGTTCGGCTTTCCAAAATGGCTGATAACAGCTTACAGGCATTATTCTTCAATTTCAAAAGGTTGGTCTGATCTACAAGTTCACTAATATCGTCTGTTAAAAGGCCAACTACTATGTCTAAGCTGTTTGATTCATGCATTGCTATACAATTCTGATTCTCATGGGTTATTACGGGTCCCTGAAATTAAAAATAAATATTAGCATTAAAACAAAGAAAAAAAAAGTTAAGGTAAATAAAGAAAGAGAAACTGTCAAAAGACAAAACGAAACTTGAAAAATCACCCCCAAAAAAGTAGACAACTTAAACAAATCTTTCAAATTACAAATTTACTCAAATTTGCTTTTCATCCAGATTTGTCAAATTGCTCTGGCACAATACGAGAGGATTAAGATGTAGATATTTGATTTTCTTTATGTATTGACTTCCAGTGGAATGTTTTTTGGCTTCCTAACCTGTAAATTATTTACAAGGACGAAAATTTATAAGGGCGGTTCAAATTTATCTTAAAGAATCACTAGAAACCAGAGAACAAAGAAAAATTATTAGATATAAACCAAAATAAATCGTTGAGAACGTCATAATAATGTGAGCGTGTTTTGTTGCCAACATTAATATCAAAGGAATAAAACATCGCAGAATGTAGTATTTGATTTAGTTCGAATGCCTGAATCTTTCCTGAGATTTTATGTTTATTTTGTGCTATATCAGTGGACACTATGGATCTAAAAGAGTTTTATTTGTAGAATGATATCTTAAAAAAAATCAAACATTAATAGATAAAGACAATTGGTTTCAGTAATACTACCTCGTTCATACGAAAGGGGAAGGCACAACACAAAAAAGTAGCCTGCCCCAAAAATGACAACAACCACTTCCTAATTTTTAAGCAAGATGATCCTATCTATTACATATGATTTCACATTCAATTCTATACATTTTTCAAGTGAATTTTGCATACTTTTTTGACAAAGAAAAGTAGAAATTACACAATTGACTAATAAGCCATATGACTTGTGCAAAGATTTCTAAACTACAAAATAGAACACACTGCACTAGAGTCCCAAAATAATAATAAATGGCCACATGACGCAGGCTATCTTGCTCAAGTCGGTCTGCAGTTCTTAAAAATTATACACTGCAGAATTACTACTACAAACTACTACTACAACTACCACTACAATCGCTAAAAGTACTACTTCTGTAGCGAGTACTAATTGGGCTGCGGATATTGAAATAAACATCTGAGGAAACGTTAAGGAGAAATTTGAACTAAATCAAAACTTCACCTACTACTGTCACTACTGCTACTAATGGAACACTAACACTGCAATTTCTTCTCCTACTGCCACCGCAACTACTGTCATACTAATGCTGTTAAGGACAAGTCTATGAAGGTAAGATTTGATAAAATATTGATAAAAAATTCAAACTAACAAAAGACACTAAGTACAATTAGATTGTCAAAAGAACTGAATAATTTCGGGCATCAAGGCATGGCTAATTGTAGAAAAGGCCAATAAAGAGACAAAAAAAAGAGCAACAAAAAAAACTATCCAATAGAACAGATTCTTAGTTAATGAATAACTAAAAGAATGCATTACAACTAAGTCATATTTAATGCATAACTAATAGAATTATACAGCTAATAAAATTAAGAGAAATAGTATCAAAACCATGCAATATTATACATCCAGGCAAGAAATAAGCCAAAAAATAAATCTTTAAGTTATCTGACAGAATTATGTGAGGCTTTCAAGTGTTTGGTTGATCAGGAATAAGGTCTGCTTTCTTATACCCTGTGCAAGGTCAGGGCTACAAGTTGTACAGCTATACAGTCAAAAAAAACTAGAGTCTCTGATACAAGGTTGTAATTGTTTTTAGTATTTTGGGTCCTCAAAAAGTTCTGTAAGAAAAAAAAATTACAAAATTACATTTAAAATACAAAAATGTTAAATTTTGGATCAGTTCCAAAGCTTTGTTTTCAGAAGATTAGTTAAAACACACCAAACCATCTTTCAGAAAAAGCACAATAAGTGCAGTGGTTTTGGACATAATGATAAAAGAGTAAAACAAACAAAGTAGAGCAAACAAAAATAAATACAAGCATAAAAAAAGAAAATGAATCAAAGAAACATTCCTGCCTTGCCCCAAGAGTTTTCCAAATTGACGCCCCAGGAAACACACAGAGATGGATGGCAAGTTGCAGATGCATGCACACACACACAAAAACAAAGGAACATACAGATACAGTAATATCCATACATATGGGGTTGGAACCAAATAATTTAAGAGGCTGAGTACATACATCACACAAAATACAAATATACATCAAAACAAGGTAGCAAAAAAGAGGAAAAGGCACAAGCTGCTGAAAATTAGGTAAAAGTTAATACAAAAACACACAGAGAAAGATGGCAAATCATTGATGTATGCTCACATACAAAGAAAAAGTAAAGCCCACACACATAAGTGGACATGCAGATCAGATCCATATGCTTACAAAAGGATGAGTTCAAATATCTAATAAACAGGAGCAACTGGAAAACACAAATTTGATATGAAAAGATAAACAGCTGAACTTGTGACAATATGCTGAGTAAGCAAAGAAAAATAGGTTAAATATGGTTAAGAGCGAAAATATTCATAATTGATAATGTCAGTTGTAACTGTCACAAAGGAGTTGTAGGCTACATATCCCAAAATGCTGAATAATGAACAAATATTGTGAAAATTAGCCTTAAAATAGCATGGAGAGCAAAATATTAATAGTTGAAAATGCAGGTTGGAATCCTCACAAAGGAGTAGCAAATTTTCCAAAATGATACAGGTGTAAAAAAGGGATGAATACAGCTAATATGATGATTAAACAAGATAAAAAGGACTGAGCTCATAATAAACAGAAAAAAAAATAGCTAGGGAAAAATAGAAAAAAACATTCATGCTTGAATTAATTTATTAGGGAAAAAAGAGAAAAAGTATTCATACTTGAAGATCTTGGTTGTGATTAAATAAAAAGCTTAGCCAATAATGCTAATTACATATAGAGCTGATTACAATTGTGACATCATACAAAAAGTCTATTTTCAATTTACTGTTGGAATTAATTGTCCCTAAAACTTTTATAAATTTAAACTTGCCTCATTGGCTGCCCAGACACAAATTCATAGTGTGTAGCATTCATTTAGTCAAATGCTTCTATTTCTTTCATGAAGTCATAAAATGGTCATGATTCCAAGATAATAGGATAAGGTTAAGTTTACTCTCTTTTAACTGATTATATATTCAAAACTCTAAATAAAGATTTGACAATTAAATATGATACCACTTGTAGCAAAAAATACAACACATTATAAAATCTGAGATGACACAAAAGCACATTTTTGGAAAATATATGATACACTCCTTAAAAAAATTGGCAGCCCTGAATAAAGCTTGATGCCTTTTCTTATGCTCTTATGAATATAATAATTGCCTCTAACTGAAATTCAAATTTAATCAATTTTTATCCTAACCTAACATTATTATAAATAATTTTAGCACTGAGAAAATGTAGCATTATTTGTTCAAAAATGATGGAAAAATGATGCTGAGAAAATATAGTATTATTTTGTGGAAATTGAGTGATATGTTATACTTTAACTAAAATTTGTCATTTTTAAGAGATCAAGAAGAGCTTCAATTTGAATTTGTGTTAATAGAAAAAAGTAAACAGCATGCAGTTTACCAAAGCTGTATGCATAAGCAGCAATTCCCATTTTTAGGAGTATAGGAGGGGTATCCCACCTTGGACAAGATTACTAATTTCCAGAGATGTCTTTCCTTCAGAATAATCCATCTGGCTTAAAAAGGCACCAACAAATATGACAAAAATACTAGATTGAAGCTGGTTGAGTGGCTTACTAATTGAGTAAATAGCTTAGCCAATAATGCTGATTCCATATAGAGCTGATTACAATTATGATGTCATACAAAGTCTATTTTCAATTAACTGTTGGAATTGATTGTCCCTAAAACTTTTATAAATTTAAACTTGCCTCATTGGCTGCCCAGACACAAATTCATAGTGTGCAACATTAATTTAGTCAAATGTTTCTATTTCTTCCATGAAGTCATAAAATGGTTATGATCCCAAGATAATAGGATAAGGTTAAGTTTACTCCTTTTTTGAACTGATTTGGAAAAGATTGTATGTTCAAAACTCTAAATAAAGATTTGACAATTAAATATGATACCAATTGTAGCAAAAAAATATGACACATTATGAAATCTGAGATGACACAAAAAGCACATTTTTGAAAAAAATATGACATACTCCTTAAAAATTTTTTAGCAGCCCTGCATAATAAGAGCTCAAAAAGAGCTTAAATTTGAATTTGTGGTAGAAGCAATTATTATTTTAGTAAAAAACATCAAAAAGGCATCAAGTGGTGTATTTGCTTTATTGGTAAGTCAGTTATATGAACTGTCATAATTTTTAGAAAATTTATCATTTTTAAGAGCTCAACAAGTGCTTAAATCTCAATTTAAGGTAGAAGCAATTTATTTTATTCATAAAGAGCATAAAAAAGGAATCAAGTGATATATTCACTTTATAGGAAAGCCAATTGAACTGCTTTAATTGGCTTCAAGAAAAAAGTATTTTTAGAAATTTCAACTATTTATTCTATGGCCTTTGTGATACAGGGGTCATTCTTAAGGAATTAGGACAAAATATAAGCTTTAGCATAAAGAGCAAGGTATTGACAAGTGGGCAAACCCCCTCATATATGTAATAAAAACATATGAATATAGAAGTTTGTTATGTAAGCTATTTTGTAAGTTACCTATATCTTTCACTAATGAAAATGTTTGTAAAAAACTAAAAGTTCTGGTTGCCTTTTATTTAACCAAAAAAATTAGAAGGCAATTGGGCCTCCTACTGTGCTCCTTATTTCTCCAAATTGTTTGATCAAAACTATGAGAAAGCCATTTAGCCAAAAAATATGCAAATTTCCTTTTAATTATTCATTTGCAGAGAGCTGAAATCAAAACATGAATTAACTAAAAAATGTTCAGTAATTAAATAAAAAAACAAGTTTTTTAACTGAAAGCAGGGAGCAACATCAAAACTTAAAACAAACAGAAATTGCTCTGTACATGAAAGGGGCTGTTCCCTCCTCAATGCCTTGCTCTTTATGCAAAAGTTTTTACAGTTTTAAAAAGTTGAGTTGAGAGAAAGAGTCAAACTTTAGCCCAAAGAGCCGGGTGTGGAGGAGGGAACAGCCCCTTTCATATGCAGAGTAATTTCTGTTTGTTTTAAGTTTTGATGTTGCTCCTTACTTTCAGTAAAAAATTTTTTTTTTATTTAATCCACAAAATAATACTACATTTTCTCAGTGCCATCTTTTCCGTCATTTTTGAAAATATTATGCTATATTTTGCCAATATTAATAACATTTATAATAAGGTTTGTTTAGATTTGGTTAAAGTAGCCTACTTGAAATTAGAATTTACAATAGAAGCAATTACTATACATGTAAAGAACATAACAAAGGTATTGAGTGCTATTTTCACTTTGTTTGTAGGCCAGTTGTATGAACAGCTATAATTTTACCAATAACTATTTTAAGTAACTTGGTGGTAATATCTGACTAGCTAGAAAATAATATCTTTTAGGTGTATCATAAACATCAAAATAGTTTGATAATGCTATATCTTAGCTTCTCTAATATATATCTAACTAGGCAGTTAATAAATTTTCTAAGCAAACTATTCATAATATACAAATAATTATTTCAGTTTGACATTGCAGAGATAGGCTATCTACCTAGGTGGATAGAACTTTGACCTAAAATGTCTTTTATTATCCCACTAGCCTACTTTTGTCCTTGTTCTAATCTAGGTAGGCTATATTTTTTTTGAAGTATTTTGTTCTGAAAATGTTCTGCATTTTGATCTGAACAAATTATACTTTCTTCTTTACAATTATTTTGGTTCAAAGCAATTCTCAAACCCCTTTCCCATTGAAAGTTGTCTTTTATATATATTTTTGTTCTAGCATTGCTCCTTCTGTAAAACCACTATTATCGACCTTCAACTATTCTGATTATTTCGAAACACAATAATTATAAATGATATACTTACAAAAAAAAATGATTAGCCTAATATGGAAAAATGAAATTAAGTTGTAGCCTATCTTCCCCCTAATTTTCCTATTTGAAGAAATGAAGAAATTCCTGTGCCAAACCGTAAAATAAACAGCCGAAAATTAAGCCAAATGCTATAGAAACAAGTGGAAGGCAGAATACAAATTTCTATCCTAAATATTAGAAACTAAGAATCTGAAACTTTCATCTTGATTTTCTAAGCCACGATTTTATCTGCGAGTAGATCAAAAAGATGTTAGCAAGACTTATTCCTGACCCATTATCACTTACAGATTGAAAACCGTCGGGAAGCCAAAAGAAGACTTCAGAAGGCTTGACATTAAATTAGACGCCAACTGAGTGATATTAAATATCAATCTGTATTCCTAAACTAAAGTAGTTCAAACAATGAAACACTTAATTCTAAAAACAAAGTGTTTTTAATATTTTAAAGGTTGAGTAGCCAAAGTGTAAAAAGCAAAGAAACTAGTATTAGCATATTACTAAAAACATTATTAATCTTAAATGTGCGTCTATTATCAAAGGACAAAATTATTAAATATGATAGGATATCGATCACTATCTTATTTTCCATATTGCTTATCAATCCTATGAGAACGATCATCACCTCTTAAAAAGTAAATCCCCCAATTGATTATCAAAGGAAGGAGGGGAAGGGTGCTCTCAAATTCGCAGTATTACTTTTTTTTAACCTACATTTGTGTATGATATTTTGCACAATATTTTTCCTCATTAGCGTTCAAACAACTTCAATTTAAGAAAGGTCTGCATTGGAAGTATGGGAAAACGTAGGACAAGGAGAAAACGAGGCAGTTTACAGCCAGATGAAAAAAAAGAATGAAATTTCAAAAATAAAAGTAAGTTTTCCCATAGGCCGTGTCTTCAACAAAGTTTTTCAGGCAATGATGTCCTTTTTGTTTTTTTCGAGGCAACTGCAAAGAAAATGCATGAAATAATTATAGTGTTTAAAATACCGATACGTTTATGCTCCCGCGGATGACTTGTTGTGTTCACGTTTCTGATTCAGTTTTTTTGCGTGTGTTTCTGACTCTAGGCGTTTGTGCCTGAATTTGTGTTTTTGTCTCTCTGCCTTTTTTTATGTGTTCCTTTGCCATACTCTGTGTGTTTGTGTGGTGTAGATTTTGTTTCTCACTGTGTGTTCTGTGTTTTTGTGTGTGTGTGTGTCTTTATCCCTCTCAGTGCATTTGTGTGACTCTATTTGAGGCTTTGTGGGTGTTTATGTATTTCTTTCTCTCTCACTCTCTTTCCCTCCCTCTCTCTATGTCTGTTTCAGCATTTGTTTGCCTGTCTCCGTTTTCCTGTTTGTCTGACTGTGCGTTCATGTGTTTTTTTATCTCGCGCTCTCTCTCCGTGCCCGCGGTCTAACCGTCATTTTGCCTGTCTTCGTTTGCCTGATTTTGTTTGCTTTTGTGTGTATTCTTTTCTCTCTCCCTCTCTCTTTTTTTTCTCAGCCTGTGCGTCTGACAGTCTGTTTGCTTCTCTCTGTGTTCCTGTGTTTCTGACTTTGGGTATTTGTGTATGTTTTTATATATTTCTATCTCTTTGTGTGTGTTCTTGGGTCTGACCGTTTGTTTGCCGGTCTCAGCGTGTGGAATTTGGAAAATCCTGCCCTTCTCTTTCCCACCTTGTTAAAAAACCATATTAACCTATCCCAGACTCTAGTAGATTCCCAATGCACCTGGTACTTGTAACTTTGTTTCTTTAAATTTCTTTTTTTGAGGATCCAACTTTTGAAAAAAAGTTCTAAACGTTGTAGTTGTTAACAAACCCTAAAAATAATAGAAACATAACAAAAGAATGCAATGAAATATTATTATTTAAACAATGACATGTAGAATGTCATCACAAAACATGAATACCTCGAATTAATTCCAAAAAATAGTTCATTGTCTTCTCTCTTGACATGACACTTATTCAAATTTGAGGGCATAAACAACTTTTAATAATCTCACCGTACATTTCATCATTGATATTATTGGGTTCATTGACAGTATCTATTGGTAAACAATAGACGGTACTAGTAAAATTTGCTGGTGCTTTGTTTCTCATCAATTCAGCTCTATATTACACCAGCTTTGCCTGAAAAACTTTATTGAAGACACGGCTCAATGTGAAAATTGCCTTTGCTTTTGAAATTTATTCTGCTTTTCAACTGGCTGCAAACTACCACGTTTTCTTATGTTTTCTCATGCTGTCGATAAATGAGTTTCTTTAATTGAAATTGCTGGAACTCAAATAAGGAGAAATAATATGTAAAAATATCGTACAGATATGTAAGTTTCTGAACCGTCTCTATTTGACAATACGGGAGAATAAGGACACGGAAAAAAAAACGAAGCTATCCACAGCAAAAAAGAAAATAATAATTTTGCAAAAAAAAAATCTTATTTGAGCTATGATTTCAATGAGGCTTTTTCAGGAAAAGACTTCGCGCTTCTGATTTTTTTTTTTTTTTTTTTTTTTTTGCAACTAAGCGGATTTGAAAATTGTTTCCACTCAACCAATTTTGCCTAAGAAAGCTGTAATAAAGAAAGGTCAGTATTTGGAATTCTAATTTTTTTTTATTTTGTTGTCCTGTTGCCTTGCATTGTCTTGCTTTGCCTGCTTGGTCTCCGAACTTATTTAAGAAAACGCTCTAGTATGTTAATTTAAAAATCTAACCCAAAATACTACTCTAACCTTATTATAAACTATATAGGATTAATCAAAATATAGCTCATGCTTTATATAAAAAGTAACAAAACCGGGACTTTAGGTTTCCCCCCTCTAACTCCCCCCAATGTCATCAGATCCGGTCGGGACTTAAAATAAGAGCTCTGAGACACAATATCATTCCAAACATCAAATTTCATTAAGATCCAATTACCCTTTCATAAGTTAAAAATACTTCATTTTTTCTATTTTTGGCGAACTAACCGGCCCTCCACCCCCCCCCCCCCCCAGATGGTTAAATCTTGAAAACGACGCTTGCCAAATTTCATCGTCCTAGCTTACCTGGAAGTGCCTAAAGTAGCGAAACCGGGACTTTAGGTTTCCCCCCTCCAACTCCCCCCAATGTCATCAGATCTGGTCGGGATTTAAAATAAGAGCTCTGAGACACAATATCATTCAAAGCATCAAATTTCATTAAGATCCAATCACCCGCTCATAAGTTAAAAATACTTCATTTTTTCTATTTTTGGCGAATTAACCGGCCCCCCACTCCCCCCCAGATGGTCAAATCGGGAAAACGACTATTTCTAATTTAATCTGGTCCGGTCCCTGATACGCTTGGCAAATTTCATCGTCCTAGCTTACCTGGAAGTGCCTAAAGTAGCAAAACCGGGACCGACAGACAGACAGACCGACATAATTGGCGATTGCTATATGTCACTTGGTTAATACCAAGTGCCATAACAAGTAAATTCGATAAGGACTATTGACAATGCCCTAATGCCAATTTCCATCAAAACGAACCTGAGCTGAATTGGAGTTTAGCAACAAAATATTTTGTATACAAAGCATGAGCTATATTTTGATTAAACCTATATAGTTTCTAATAAGGTTAGAGTAGTATTTTGGGTTAGATTTTTAAAGTAACATACTAGAGCGTTTTCTTAAATAAGTTCGGAGACCAATCAGGCAAAGCAAGACAATGCAAGGCAACAGGACAAGAAAAAAAAAAAAAAAAAATAGAATTCCAAGTACTGACCTTTCTTTATTATAGCTTTCTTAGGCAAAATTGGTTGAGTGGAAACAATTTTCAAATCCGCTTAGTTGCTAAAAAAAAAAAAAAAAAAAAAAAAAAAAAAAAAAAAAAAAAAAAAAAAAAAAATCAGATGCGCGAAGTCTTCCTGAAAAAGCCTCATTGAAATCATAGCTCAAATAAGATTTTTCTTTTGCAAAATTATTATTTTCTTATTTGCTGTGGATAGCTTCATTTTTTTTTCCCTGTCCTTATTCTCCCGTATTGTCAAATAGAGACGGTTCAGAAACTTACATATCTGTACGATATTTTTACATATTATTTCTCCTTATTTGAGTTCTAGCAATTTCAATTAAAGAAACTCATTTATCGACAGCATGAGAAAACATAAGAAAACATGGTAGTTTGCAGCCAGTTGAAAAGCAGAATAAATTTCAAAAGCAAAGGCAATTTTCACATTCAGCCGTGTCTTCAATAAAGATTTTCAGGCAAAGCTGGTGTACTTTTTTAATTTTTCAGGGCAACTACAATGAAAAGGCCTTAACTAATTATGGTGTTTGAAATGGAAAAAGGAAAAACTATGAACTTGTATAAAGCTAATAGATTGGTATTATGTGAATTTTTTTTAGGTAATTGGGGGACCACTGTTAGTTGATGGGTTGAAAATTGAAATTTGGATTGAATCAAATTTTGAATGTGGGTATATTAGTTTCACGTCTACTGGACTACCCTTCTAAAGAGCTTTTTGTCAGGCACTTGACAAGATCAGAAGAGTATTATATTGTAATGTATACTGAAAATACTTAGTTCAGTAAAAAAAAAGAAAAAAAAAAAAAAAAGAAAAAAAAAAAAAGAAGCAAGCAAGCAAGTTCTATGGACCTATCAAGATAGAGCGGTGGTAGGCCTTAAACAATTTTGTCAAAGATTGAGCAAAGCACTAGGTATTAGTCAAGGGCCCTGTTGCTATATCAAGCATTGTTAACATTAAAGAGCTACAAAAAGAAAGTGGAACAAATCTTGAATTGGCTCTCACTACGTTTGTTACTAAAAAGAACCCGTCCATCAGCAATATGGACACCCCGCCTGAGATATTGAAACAACATGCACGATTCGTAAGGTATTCAACTTATGGCGTGCTGACGCCTTCCTCCCCCTACGGCAAAATAAAGTTTAACATTCTATTTTTCACTGATTTTATTTTCTTTGGCCAAATTGAATGGAAATTTGGCCAAAAATGGCCAAATTGAATGGAACTACAATTAGTGTTACAAGGATTGCAGACAGGCAGATACACAGAAGAAATGTCTCAGCCGAAAGCACAGAACAATTTTAAAGAATTAACTTATTCATCTTCTGGATTGAAAGTATAAAACTTTATAGAAGAACTTCTCTTAAAGCACAAGAATATTTTAAAAGGGTTTCACTGTTTGCTTCACACTTATCCATAGAAGAGTGAAGAAAGTAAAGAGATGAAAGAGCCATTTTTGAAGTTGATCGAAATTTATGAAGAAGATTTGGAAAACAACACCTTAAACATTTGATGGCGGAAAGAAAAATTTGGCAAAAATTTCTCTAACGGAACAAGGCACACCATGTCAATGCAACTGATTTTCTAAATATTTGTGGCAAAGCAATCTCTCCGAACATCCATATCTTGCTTAATATTTTAATCACTATACCTGTATCGACCAGCACAACAGAGCGCTCCTTTTACACTTCGGAGAATCAAGACATACCTAAGAAACGTGACGTCTGAAAGTAGGCTAAATGGCTTTGCCAATCTCAATGTCCACAGGGAAATTCTAGTTGACACAGACAGTGTATATATCCATACTGACGAAGACTCAATTTTGTTTTGTAAGACAGCTAATATAGGAAGATTGTGTCAGAATAAAACATAAAATCGTATTTAATCTGCTGGGTTTTATCAATTATTCTTATAGTCCCTACTCGAAACTTGCATCCAAAGAGCTAAAATAAACTTTAAGTAATGCCTTAAATTACCGGTTTTTCTAAGGATTTTTGAAGTTTTTTGTTGATTAGCCCGCACTAGACATCACCACCCTTACTTACGGCAACTTACGTTCATTCTAAGCTTGCTTTCATTCACTCTTTTCATTTTTCTTCATTTTAAGTTTCCTTCTCTTATGGATTTCTGCTTGATTTATCAAAATTATTTTGCTCAAACTAAGAGTTTATGCAAAATATTTTGGATTTTACTTTTTGGTTCTCGTTTGGTTTGAACTTTTTGCTTTTTATGCAAAACTCCCTGTTTTCAATAATATAATTCAAAAGAGGCCATTAACCATTTTTATTTAAAGGGCAGGTGATAATCTTGTCAACAGAAAAAAAATCGGCTTATGTAATTTAAAATGCATTATGGTGCAAATATTAAATATTAGTGGAGAACACTTTCTTTTTGATTTTTTCAACTTTTATCATGACCACATTTATGGACAAGCAGGGCTTTGCCGTATGCAAGGTGCAATACATTAAAACAGATTGGACTAATTGATGCATTTTCGCGAAAGAAAAGACACAATTTTAGAGATCAGAGCGGGCATAAGTCGAATCCTCTAAGTTAACAATCTTAAACCAAACAGACTAAATTGAATGAAGAAATCCAGCACAAAAAGAAACGGAAAAGGTCATTAATATGAGTTGTGCAACCCTCATTTAACTCCCCAAAACAATTAGTAGCATTGCCTCCTCTTCAATGAATACGCAATATATTTTCAATTGAAATTATTCTTTACCCGATGGTCAATATATTTGAAAGAATGAATTATTTTAGTCATTTTATGATTATTATTACTTCGCCATTAGTAAGCATATAGATACAGTAAACCCTGGCATTGGGGTTTTTGGACAAGCAAGATCCCCTTTCCTACTTTTATTAGGTTCACTCTATACATAAAAAAGTCCTAGCTACATTTTTTAAGTTTAGCATTAATCCGCAAATATAAAATGGCGGGCCCAAAATAGGTCTGTCGAAACTGTTTTTGAAACATAACCACAATATCACTTTTCCTTCATGGCATCCCCTTCTTAAAAGGGGATGTTTAAAGTTGAAAGTGTACAATAGTTGTTCGTGTATAGTAAGTGCTCTTCATAAATTGTTTTGATAAACATAGTATGTATTTATTTTAATTTTCTCTATCTTGTACTCCGTATCTTGTAAGAATATATGTGCATCCAGGTAGTCAAAAGAGCACATCTCCAATATCTTAGTAATTTCTAAGGGTATTAAGTTGGAACCTTCAATCGTTGGTGAGGAGGGTGTCGAACAAAATCAAAGTATACTATATACACCTAAGTAGTCGAAAGGGCACGTCTGCAAAATATCAAGAGCGGCTAAGAGTATTTAGTAGACGCTTTCAGAGGATGCTGGGGGAGGATTCTAAACTAAATCGAAAGACACTATGCGCATCCATTTCGTCAAAATGATGAACCTATAATATAACAAGAATCGCTTAAAGTTGATACAATATAACAATAATTGCTTAAAGTATAAAGCTGAAACCTTCGGTGCATGTTGAGATAAATCCCGAACAAATAGTCAAAAGACAGTATCCAGAACATGTCACGAACAGCTTTTGATATCAAATTTAACTTTCAAGGAATGATCAGAGAGCAAATTGAATTCAACGATAAGATTTCAGAGAAAAAGGGCATATCAAAAATATCTCAGCAACTTCTTTGGGTAATAAGGCGACTTTCAGATAATTGTACAGATGGTACTGATCAAAATCAAAACGCACTATGTACATCAAAGTTGCCAAAAAGACATATTGACAGTATCTCAGGAAGTTCCATGGACCAGAGTAGAAACTTTCAGGGAATAAACAAACATTGTAAAACAAAGTCAAAAGCAACTGTGAACATAAATGTAAAAAAAGGGCGCATTTATAATATTTCAGGAACAACTAACAGTATTAAGTAAAAATTTCGAGTGAATATCGAGAGGTATATTGAACTAATTCAGGAGTCATTAAGTGCATTATGAATGTCAATATGGCATATATGCAATAACTCGGGAACATTTAAGAGTATTAAGTGGGAACTTTCACCGAAAGTTGAGAGAAATGTTAAACTAAATCAAAAAACACTCTGTCTTGAGGGAATGCCGATGGGGATATTGAACTAAATCGGTGAACTGTATGCGTCCAGGGTGTCAAAATGGTTCATCTGCAGTACGCGGCTAAGATATTTGAAACTTTCTGTAAATATTGAAGGTGATGTTGAACTAAATCAAATGACACTATCTCCATCCAGGATATCAGAATGAGACGTCTTCAATAGTTCATATACGGTTAATGGTATAGATTAACGCCTTAAGCGACCTAGCTGAAACTGTGAAGGAATACTGGACGGAAAGGACAAGTAGATACTAAATTTTGATTTGTTGACCGAAGGGAGCTCATCAGCGACAAAGAATGTTTGAAAAAAAAATATGGTTGTATTGATTCTTAGTTTGAAAGTGTGTGTTATAGTGTGTTATATTCTTAGTGTGATCTCTTTTTTTTATCTCATTATAATTTCAGGCCGTGAAGACACCTCAATAAAAGTTTCAGAACCAAGGGAATCGCAACTGGAAACAAATCTTGACAGGGATTCTTCATCTCTTTTTTTTTTTTTTTTTTTTTTTTACAACAAAATGGAACTATATTAGCTAATATACTAGCTCAAAATGCATAAATGTAAACAAACAAGCTATTAAAGCAAAATATAACACACACAAAAAAATTCCTACAACGAAGTGTTTGATCATTATTCGTCTATATCAAAGGTTGTAACAGTAGATACGACGGAACAGCTTCACCCCCCAAAAATTCTCAAAATTGTTCACATTTTTTAAAATAATAGTACCCATACCCAACCATTTGTAGTTCTATAATATAGCTATTTTTAGAATTCCTAGCAAAATTTTGTCCAGAATATGAAGAGCAACCCAAAATCTTTTTGCTTTATTCATCAATAAAAAAAATATCAACAAAAGAAGTTTTTTAAAATAAGTACAGAACTAATTTAAACCAAAGGGGAGCAGAAATAGCAAAAAAAAAGTCATGCTTAAAACGTAAATAAATCCTTCTAAATAAACTAATGAAACCCTGCGACAGACCGTATTTCAAACAGTAGGTGGTGCAAATATCGTAGGTAAATACCGCTTTGTAGGGCTGTAATGAGAGAAAGGTAGATATAGCTGGGGCACAAGCTGCGGATAAAGGATGACAGATTACCAAAAATTGTCCTTTTCAGCCAACTGTCTAGGGCTAAACAGAAAGCAGGTTGTCCGCAGTTGAGGTGGGAGGATGTCATAAAGAAAGATTTAAAGGGAATAGAAACTTCCTGGGAGGGTGTAAATAGGGAGGCTCTGAATAAATTGGGATAGAGGAGCGTGCGTAGCTGTGTTGGACTCCAGTGGCTTGGTGCTGTGGTGAGTTCTTCATAGTAGTAGTAGTAAAGAGAGTGGAGGGGTTTCCCCCTCCAACCAGGAGAAAGCGCTTTCATTTCATATTCTTTTCAATTATTGTTAGTAACAAGATAATAATGAACCTAATCAAGGATACGTAATAATTCACAAAAAAACTTTTCAGTAAGGATCCCTGCTGTCTACTTAATATTTATTTAGACTTTCATATATGTATTCATTCACTTTCATTTCATATCCATTTTTATTTATTTGTTACCAAGAGGATACCAAGGTCGCATCCACGGGGAGGGGGTAGGTGGTTGGGCTATATTCCAGAGAGCTCGAATCCACAGTAGAGCTCACTTTTTCATTAGCTATGAATTACTATCCTTGTGTTGAATTATCTTCGTGTACACACAAAACGTTAATTTGAGAAAGCCTTAGAGCAGCATCGCACGAATATGAAATATGACCATACAGAGAGAATAATTAATCATCCAAGTGGTTAATGGAAAGACCGAATGAAAGATCGCCCAAACACGCCTAAGTCCATGCCTAGTAATCCAAATGACTGGCGAGCTTACGTTACGAGTGATTTAGTGCCCCGAATCCCAATGTACCTAGACCATATGCCGAACAACTTTCACTGTGCTATCAGACTTGAGTTTTCTGGACTGGACGGTATCTCTTTCGGATGTAACTACAAATGCCTTTAGGCTGAAAAAGAAAAAAAAAATCGTCCACAGTTGACGGCTTTTGTGCACTTCACCTTGTGAATGGTACTCGTCTTTAGTATGAAATATTAACATTATTGTATCAGATCATATTCGCAGTCAATTTTGTATCAAATGTTTTCTGTAAAGGGAAACTTACACCAATCCTGAAAAAACGAAAGCCAGCTAACATATGCACCTCGTATCATCCAATTACTGTGTCTCCAGTTTTACGCAAGAATCTAGAAATGCTTATACTGTCAAATGTTAGACACTGTTGCCAATTGCAAAACCAATAGTTTGGTTTTACGGTAGGGCTCATCTGCGCTGATGCTCTATTCGCCCTTGGTGCTCTTTTGTCTGGTTCTGAGGAAACGGGTGGTCCACTAATTATTGGCTCTTTTGATGTGAGCCGGGCTTTTGACTCGTCGGTGCACACGCAGATCCTTCTAGAAGCGTATAAACAAGGGCTAAATTTGTGTATTGTCAGGGTATTGTATTATATGTAATAAATTTAGAGTGCAAATCAAAATGCTCTCAAATACGGTCGAATTCGCTGTTTTACCGAACCACATGAGAGTCAGGCAAGGCTCAGTTGTTTTTCCGAGTTTGTCAACAATAGTGTTTTGCCGGCGCAAGTCCGAGTAGCTACGTCTAGTGTTTCAAAAGAGATCAATGTTTCGTTGATGACGCACGCTGATGACTTGCTTAATTTAAACAGGTCGGCTGATCGACTTTCGAAGAATTTTCGGAATACAATTAATAGGGGATACGTAGGTTTTTCACTTAATATGTCAAATTTGCCGTCTAGTTTTTTAATGCTAAGCACTGCGAAGGAGAAATCCCATTTTGGTGATTCAGTTGTGAAGCCATCTGAGAGTATTACTTACCTTGGTTTACCAATCGTTCGAAGCCTCAACTCTACCGGGAAGCTGCTAGTGCGCCAAGTAGAAGTGAAAATCCGGATTGCGTATAGGTCAATTATTAGTAACAGACATCAGTTTTGCTGTAAGTATCTGGCCTTGCTGTATAATGCCGTTGCCCTTCCACATGTACTGTATATAGCACCTTTTTGGCAATATCTGTCGTCTGCTCTTTGTGTAAAAGTAAGAGTTCTGTTTTTTTTTCAATTCGCAAAGTTCCTTCTAAGACTTTTACCGTAGATGAGTAACTCTATATCATGCGCTATTATGGCGTATCCGATCCAATAGTCTGTGTTAACCATGTCGCCGAGAATTTCCTGAAAAACGCTAAGGGAAGAGCAAGCCATAGGCTAGCCATTCTGTGTCAGTAGTTTTACTACTGTACATAATGTGTAATTGCATTTGGAGATGTTCCATAGTGTGACTTTTCTTTTCTTTTCCCTTTTTATACTCCTCTGTTTTTATTTCATGTAAAATCATGGGCGGCAGTAAAATTACTTACTTACTTACTATCAGAGCCAAAAAGGAAACAATCCTCTGTTTGGGCGTATCTTTACATATATATATATATATATATATATATATATATATATATATATATATATATATATATATATATATATATATATATATATATATATATATAAATACTAGTTACAAAAAAGGACAAACAGTTTGGACTAATCGCTTACTGCACCGTTTCTTTGATATTTCTTCTTTAATTTTTTTTTACTGATCAAATTTTCGGGAATCAGCTCAAATATCAATTCCTGAAACGCGGTAATTAATCCATTAAGTTCAGTCACTTACTTCAATTTTTTCCTGATACCTTGTCAATGGCGCCAATTCACAAAAATTAGGGGGATGGGGACAATATTATTTTGATTTAATTTTTCCCATGAATATACGAAAAAAGTATATTTTTCAATGACAATACCCAGAATCTATATATTTTAAAATCTAGATGGGAAGGGCACAAAAATCGGAAGAAAGGAAAGGGGGCACCCCTCCCCCCATAGAAGCCATTAAAACTTGTCACTCTTTATTCTGCATAACTTAGTAAGGACATCAGCAAAAATTGACGTGTACCATCACATATTACCTACCATCTGTCTGGAATTCTTGTTGGCTAAAATCCTCTCTGCACTCTTCGTATCTGTTTGGCTTTCCAAAATGGCTGATAACAGCTTACAGGCATTATTCTTCAATTTCAAAAGGTTGGTCTGATCTACAAGTTCACTAATATCGTCTGTCTAAAGGCCAACTACTATGTCTAAGCTGTTTGATTCATGCATTGCTATACAATTCTGATTCTCATGGGTTATTACGGGTCCCTGAAATTAAAAATAAATATTAGCATTAAAACAAAGAAAAAAAAGTTAAGGTAAATAAAGAAAGAGAAACTGTCAAAAGACAAAACGAAACTTGAAAAATCACCCCCAAAAAAGTAGACAACTTAAACAAATCTTTCAAATTACAAATTTACTCAAATTTGCTTTTCATCCAGATTTGTCAAATTGCTCTGGCACAATACGAGAGGATTAAGATGTAGATATTTGATTTTCTTTATGTATTGACTTCCATTGGAATGTTTTTTGGCTTCCTAACCTGTAAATTACTTACAAGGACGAAAATTTATAAGGGCGGTTCAAATTTATCTTAAAGAATCACTAGAAACCAGAGAACAAAGAAAAATTATTAGATATAAACCAAAATAAATCGTTGACAACGTCATAATAATGTGAGCGTGTTTTGTTGCCAACATTAATATCAAAGGAATAAAACATCGCAGAATGTAGTATTTGATTTAGTTCGAATGCCTGAATCTTTCCTGAGATTTTATGTTTATTTTGTGCTATATCAGTGGACACTATGGATCTAAAAGAGTTTTTATTTGTAGAATGATATCTTAAAAAAAAATCAAACATTAATAGATAAAGACAATTGGTTTCAGTAATACTACCTCGTTCATACGAAAGGGGAAGGCACAACACAAAAAAGTAGCCTGTCCCAAAAATGACAACAACCACTTCCTAATTTTTAAGCAAGATGATTCTATCTATTACATATGATTTCACATTCAATTCTATACATTTTTAAAGTGAATTTTGATAATTAGATTGTCAAAAGAGCGTATATTAAGAATTGATTTGTGTCTTAAGCTAGGACACTCAGAGAAGGGAACATAAATTAACCAAAAGGCAATATATACACACTACTACTATTATTACTATTGCTATAGCTACTACTTCTGTTGCAACTACTTGTAAGGTTATCAAAAGGACACATTGACAATGTCATAGCAATTTTTTATTGTATTAAGTTGAGCACTAATACTACTGCTGAGACTACTATTACAACTATATGTGTGAAGGTGAAATTTTCAGAGAATTTTTAGAGGGGAAGGTCAACTGAATCACAACATTCCATCTGCATACATGTTGTCAAACGGGTATATCACCAATATCTTAGTAAGAGTTTTGTGTGTGAAACCAAAACTTACAAGACTAGTTGTGGGGGTTCTCCAACCAACCAAAATACAATATTTGCATCATAATACAAAAGCTTTTACTCCTCCAACTACTACTACTGCTACTATTATTATTACTGCTACCACTACTACTACTACTAAAGCCAAGACCACTACTACTATTACTAAAGCTCAGAGTATTGAGGCAAAAATTTTGGGTAATATTATAAGTGCATTGAACTAAATCGAAACACTAGGCCCATACAGGCTGTCAAGAGGACAAATTGGCAATGCTTCACGAACAATTATTGCTTCTACACAAGCTAAGGGTAATAAGGTAAAGTTTTCAAGGAACATTTAGGCAGATGTAGAACTAAATTGAAACTAACTATGATCATGTAGAATGTCAGAAAGAGAAAGAGTAATATGAAAGTAACAGCTTACATTATTAATTTACACCTTTCAGGGGAAGTTTTAGTGGATTTTGAACAACCCAGAAAACACTACATGTCCACTTTTAATACTACTTCTACCCTTACTGTAACCAATGACATTAAGTGAAAACTTTCTGGAAACGTTTGAGGGGAGTGTCAATTGCCCTAGGAATGATGCATGGATGGATAATAGATAGACTTATCAATTAACAAATTAACTAACAACATTTTACAATTCTTATATGGGAGTTAATGCCAGATTTGCATCACACTCAATCAAACTATCTGAATTGGCTTTTACTACAATTAGCCATAACTTGATGCCCACAACTATTCAATTTTATTTCAAAATCAATGAATAATTTCGGGCATCCAGGCATGGCTAATTGTAGAAAAGGCCAATAAAGAGACAAAAAAAAGAGCAACAAAAAAAACTATCCAATAGAACAGATTCGTAGTTAATGAATAACTAAAAGAATGCATTACAACTAAGTCATATTTAATGCATAACTAATAGAATTATACAGCTAATAAAATTAAGAGAAATAGTATCAAAACCATGCATTATTATACATCCAGGCAAGAAATAAGCCAAAAAATAAATCTTTAAGTTATCTGACAGAATTATGTGAGGCTTTCAAGTGTTTGGTTGATCAGGAATAAGGTCTGCTTTCTTATACCCTGTGCAAGGTCAGGGCTACAAGTTGTACAGCTATACAGTCAAAAAAAACTAGAGTCTCTGATACAAGGTTGTAATTGTTTTTAGTATTTTGGGTCCTCAAAAAGTTCTGTAAGAAAAAAAAATTACAAAATTACATTTAAAATACAAAAATGTTAAATTTTGGATCAGTTCCAAAGCTTTGTTTTCAGAAGATTAGTTAAAACACACCAAACCATCTTTCAGAAAAAGCACAATAAGTGCAGTGGTTTTGGACATAATGATAAAAGAGTAAAACAAACAAAGTAGAGCAAACAAAAATAAATACAAGCATAAAAAAAGAAAATGAATCAAAGAAACATTCCTGCCTTGCCCCAAGAGTTTTCCAAATTGACGCCCCAGGAAACACACAGAGATGGATGGCAAGTTGCAGATGCATGCACACACACACAAAAACAAAGGAACATACAGATACAGTAATATCCATACATATGGGGTTGGAACCAAATAATTTAAGAGGCTGAGTACATACATCACACAAAATACAAATATACATCAAAACAAGGTAGCAAAAAAGAGGAAAAGGCACAAGCTGCTGAAAATTAGGTAAAAGTTAATACAAAAACACACAGAGAAAGATGGCAAATCATTGATGTATGCTCACATACAAAGAAAAAGTAAAGCCCACACACATAAGTGGACATGCAGATCAGATCCATATGCTTACAAAAGGATGAGTTCAAATATCTAATAAACAGGAGCAACTGGAAAACACAAATTTGATATGAAAAGATAAACAGCTGAACTTGTGACAATATGCTGAGTAAGCAAAGAAAAATAGGTTAAATATGGTTAAGAGCGAAAATATTCATAATTGATAATGTCAGTTGTAACTGTCACAAAGGAGTTGTAGGCTACATATCCCAAAATGCTGAATAATGAACAAATATTGTGAAAATTAGCCTTAAAATAGCATGGAGAGCAAAATATTAATAGTTGAAAATGCAGGTTGGAATCCTCACAAAGGAGTAGCAAATTTTCCAAAATGATACAGGTGTAAAAAAGGGATGAATACAGCTAATATGATGATTAAACAAGATAAAAAGGCTGAGCTCATAATAAACAGAAAAAAAAATAGTTAGGGAAAAATAGAAAAAGGCATAGATGCTTGAATTAATTTATTAGGGAAAAAAGAGAAAAAGTATTCATACTTGAAGATCTTGGTTGTGATTAAATAAAAAGCTTAGCCAATAATGCTAATTACATATAGAGCTGATTACAATTGTGACATCATACAAAAAGTCTATTTTCAATTTACTGTTGGAATTAATTGTCCCTAAAACTTTTATAAATTTAAACTTGCCTCATTGGCTGCCCAGACACAAATTCATAGTGTGTAGCATTCATTTAGTCAAATGCTTCTATTTCTTTCATGAAGTCATAAAATGGTCATGATTCCAAGATAATAGGATAAGGTTAAGTTTACTCTCTTTTAACTGATTATATATTCAAAACTCTAAATAAAGATTTGACAATTAAATATGATACCACTTGTAGCAAAAAATACAACACATTATAAAATCTGAGATGACACAAAAGCACATTTTTGGAAAATATATGATACACTCCTTAAAAAAATTGGCAGCCCTGAATAAAGCTTGATGCCTTTTCTTATGCTCTTATGAATATAATAATTGCCTCTAACTGAAATTCAAATTTAATCAATTTTTATCCTAACCTAACATTATTATAAATAATTTTAGCACTGAGAAAATGTAGCATTATTTGTTCAAAAATGATGGAAAAATGATGCTGAGAAAATATAGTATTATTTTGTGGAAATTGAGTGATATGTTATACTTTAACTAAAATTTGTCATTTTTAAGAGATCAAGAAGAGCTTCAATTTGAATTTGTGTTAATAGAAAAAAGTAAACAGCATGCAGTTTACCAAAGCTGTATGCATAAGCAGCAATTCCCATTTTTAGGAGTATAGGAGGGGTATCCCACCTTGGACAAGATTACTAATTTCCAGAGATGTCTTTCCTTCAGAATAATCCATCTGGCTTAAAAAGGCACCAACAAATATGACAAAAATACTAGATTGAAGCTGGTTGAGTGGCTTACTAATTGAGTAAATAGCTTAGCCAATAATGCTGATTCCATATAGAGCTGATTACAATTATGATGTCATACAAAGTCTATTTTCAATTAACTGTTGGAATTGATTGTCCCTAAAACTTTTATAAATTTAAACTTGCCTCATTGGCTGCCCAGACACAAATTCATAGTGTGCAACATTAATTTAGTCAAATGTTTCTATTTCTTCCATGAAGTCATAAAATGGTTATGATCCCAAGATAATAGGATAAGGTTAAGTTTACTCCTTTTTTGAACTGATTTGGAAAAGATTGTATGTTCAAAACTCTAAATAAAGATTTGACAATTAAATATGATACCAATTGTAGCAAAAAAATATGACACATTATGAAATCTGAGATGACACAAAAAGCACATTTTTGAAAAAAATATGACATACTCCTTAAAAATTTTTTAGCAGCCCTGCATAATAAGAGCTCAAAAAGAGCTTAAATTTGAATTTGTGGTAGAAGCAATTATTATTTTAGTAAAAAACATCAAAAAGGCATCAAGTGGTGTATTTGCTTTATTGGTAAGTCAGTTATATGAACTGTCATAATTTTTAGAAAATTTATCATTTTTAAGAGCTCAACAAGTGCTTAAATCTCAATTTAAGGTAGAAGCAATTTATTTTATTCATAAAGAGCATAAAAAAGGAATCAAGTGATATATTCACTTTATAGGAAAGCCAATTGAACTGCTTTAATTGGCTTCAAGAAAAAAGTATTTTTAGAAATTTCAACTATTTATTCTATGGCCTTTGTGATACAGGGGTCATTCTTAAGGAATTAGGACAAAATATAAGCTTTAGCATAAAGAGCAAGGTATTGACAAGTGGGCAAACCCCCTCATATATGTAATAAAAACATATGAATATAGAAGTTTGTTATGTAAGCTATTTTGTAAGTTACCTATATCTTTCACTAATGAAAATGTTTGTAAAAAACTAAAAGTTCTGGTTGCCTTTTATTTAACCAAAAAAATTAGAAGGCAATTGGGCCTCCTACTGTGCTCCTTATTTCTCCAAATTGTTTGATCAAAACTATGAGAAAGCCATTTAGCCAAAAAATATGCAAATTTCCTTTTAATTATTCATTTGCAGAGAGCTGAAATCAAAACATGAATTAACTAAAAAATGTTCAGTAATTAAATAAAAAAACAAGTTTTTTAACTGAAAGCAGGGAGCAACATCAAAACTTAAAACAAACAGAAATTGCTCTGTACATGAAAGGGGCTGTTCCCTCCTCAATGCCTTGCTCTTTATGCAAAAGTTTTTACAGTTTTAAAAAGTTGAGTTGAGAGAAAGAGTCAAACTTTAGCCCAAAGAGCCGGGTGTGGAGGAGGGAACAGCCCCTTTCATATGCAGAGTAATTTCTGTTTGTTTTAAGTTTTGATGTTGCTCCTTACTTTCAGTAAAAAATTTTTTTTTTATTTAATCCACAAAATAATACTACATTTTCTCAGTGCCATCTTTTCCGTCATTTTTGAAAATATTATGCTATATTTTGCCAATATTAATAACATTTATAATAAGGTTTGTTTAGATTTGGTTAAAGTAGCCTACTTGAAATTAGAATTTACAATAGAAGCAATTACTATACATGTAAAGAACATAACAAAGGTATTGAGTGCTATTTTCACTTTGTTTGTAGGCCAGTTGTATGAACAGCTATAATTTTACCAATAACTATTTTAAGTAACTTGGTGGTAATATCTGACTAGCTAGAAAATAATATCTTTAGGGTGTATCATAAACATCAAAATAGTTTGATAATGCTATATCTTAGCTTCTCTAATATATATCTAACTAGGCAGTTAATAAATTTTCTAAGCAAACTATTCATAATATACAAATAATTATTTCAGTTTGACATTGCAGAGATAGGCTATCTACCTAGGTGGATAGAACTTTGACCTAAAATGTCTTTTATTATCCCACTAGCCTACTTTTGTCCTTGTTCTAATCTAGGTAGGCTATATTTTTTTTGAAGTATTTTGTTCTGAAAATGTTCTGCATTTTGATCTGAACAAATTATACTTTCTTCTTTACAATTATTTTGGTTCAAAGCAATTCTCAAACCCCTTTCCCATTGAAAGTTGTCTTTTATATATATTTTTGTTCTAGCATTGCTCCTTCTGTAAAACCACTATTATCGACCTTCAACTATTCTGATTATTTCGAAACACAATAATTATAAATGATATACTAACAAAAAAAAAATGATTAGCCTAATATGGAAAAATGAAATTAAGTTGTAGCCTATCTTCCCCCTAATTTTCCTATTTGAAGAAATGAAGAAATTCCTGTGCCAAACCGTAAAATAAACAGCCGAAAATTAAGCCAAATGCTATAGAAACAAGTGGAAGGCAGAATACAAATTTCTATCCTAAATATTAGAAACTAAGAATCTGAAACTTTTATCTTGATTTTCTAAGCCACGATTTTATCTGCGAGTAGATCAAAAAGATGTTAGCAAGACTTATTCCTGACCCATTATCACTTACAGATTGAAAACCGTCGGGAAGCCAAAAGAAGACTTCAGAAGGCTTGACATTAAATTAGACGCCAACTGAGTGATATTAAATATCAATCTGTATTCCTAAACTAAAGTAGTTCAAACAATGAAAGACTTAATTCTAAAAACAAAGTGTTTTTAATATTTTAAAGGTTGAGTAGCCAAAGTGTAAAAAGCAAAGAAACTAGTATTAGCATATTACTAAAAACATTATTAATCTTAAATGTGCGTCTATTATCAAAGGACAAAATTATTAAATATGATAGGATATCGATCACTATCTTATTTTCCATATTGCTTATCAATCCTATGAGAACGATCATCACCTCTTAAAAAGTAAATCCCCCAATTGATTATCAAAGGAAGGAGGGGAAGGGTGCTCTCAAATTCGCAGTATTACTTTTTTTTAACCTACATTTGTGTATGATATTTTGCACAATATTTTTCCTCATTAGCGTTCAAACAACTTCAATTTAAGAAAGGTCTGCATTGGAAGTATGGGAAAACGTAGGACAAGGAGAAAACGAGGCAGTTTACAGCCAGATGAAAAAAAAGAATGAAATTTCAAAAATAAAAGTAAGTTTTCCCATAGGCCGTGTCTTCAACAAAGTTTTTCAGGCAATGATGTCCTTTTTGTTTTTTTCGAGGCAACTGCAAAGGAAATGCATGAAATAATTATAGTGTTTAAAATACCGATACGTTTATGCTCCCGCGGATGACTTGTTGTGTTCACGTTTCTGATTCAGTTTTTTTGCGTGTGTTTCTGACTCTAGGCGTTTGTGCCTGAATTTGTGTTTTTGTCTCTCTGCCTTTTTTTATGTGTTCCTTTGCCATACTCTGTGTGTTTGTGTGGTGTAGATTTTGTTTCTCACTGTGTGTTCTGTGTTTTTGTGTGTGTGTGTCTTTATCCCTCTCAGTGCATTTGTGTGACTCTATTTGAGGCTTTGTGGGTGTTTATGTATTTCTTTCTCTCTCACTCTCTTTCCCTCCCTCTCTTTATGTCTGTCTCAGCATTTGTTTGCCTGTCTCCGTTTTCCTGTTTGTCTGACTGTGCGTTCATGTGTTTTTTTTATCTCGCGCTCTCTCTCCGTGCCCGCGGTCTAACCGTCATTTTGCCTGTCTTCGTTTGCCTGATTTTGTTTGCTTTTGTGTGTATTCTTTTCTCTCTCCCTCTCTCTTTTTTTTCTCAGCCTGTGCGTCTGACAGTCTGTTTGCTTCTCTCTTTGTTCCTGTGTTTCTGACTTTGGGTATTTGTGTATGTTTTTATATATTTCTATCTCTTTGTGTGTGTTCTTGGGTCTGACCGTTTGTTTGCCGGTCTCTGTGTGTGGAATTTGGAAAATCCTGCCCTTCTCTTTCCCACCTTGTTAAAAAACCATATTAACCTATCTCAGACTCTAGTAGATTCCCAATGCACCTGGTACTTGTAACTTTGTTTCTTTAAATTTCTTTTTTTTGAGGATCCAACTTTTGAAAAAAAGTTCTAAACGTTTTAGTTGTTAACAAACCCTAAAAATAATAGAAACATAACAAAAAAATGCAATGAAATATTATTATTTAAACAATGACATGTAGAATGTCATCACAAAACATGAATACCTCGAATTAATTCCAAAAAATAGTTCATTGTCTTCTCTCTTGACATGACACTTATTCAAATTTGAGGGCATAAACAACTTTTAATAATCTCATCGTACATTTCATCATTGATATTATTGGGTTCATTGACAGTATCTATTGGTAAACAATAGACGGTACTAGTAAAATTTGCTGGTGCTTTGTTTCTCATCAATTCAGCTCTATATTACACCAGCTTTGCCTGAAAAACTTTATTGAAGACACGGCTCAATGTGAAAATTGCCTTTGCTTTTGAAATTTATTCTGCTTTTCAACTGGCTGCAAACTACCACGTTTTCTTATGTTTTCTCATGCTGTCGATAAATGAGTTTCTTTAATTGAAATTGCTGGAACTCAAATAAGGAGAAATAATATGTAAAAATATCGTACAATATGTAAGTTTCTGAACCGTCTCTATTTGACAATACGGGAGAATAAGGACACGGAAAAAAAAAACGAAGCTATCCACACAAAAAAGAAAATAATAATTTTGCAAAAAAAAATCTTATTTGAGCTATGATTTCAATGAGGCTTTTTCAGGAAAAGACTTCGCGCTTCTGATTTTTTTTTTTTTTTTTTTTTTTTTTTGCAACTAAGTGGATTTGAAAATTGTTTCCACTCAACCAATTTTGCCTAAGAAAGCTGTAATAAAGAAAGGTCAGTATTTGGAATTCTAATTTTTTTTTATTTTGTTGTCCTGTTGCCTTGCATTGTCTTGCTTTGCCTGCTTGGTCTCCGAACTTATTTAAGAAAACGCTCTAGTATGTTAATTTAAAAATCTAACCCAAAATACTACTCTAACCTTATTATAAACTATATAGGATTAATCAAAATATAGCTCATGCTTTATATACAAAATATTTTGTTGCTAAACTCCAATTCAGCTCAGGTTCGTTTTGATGGAAATTGGCATTAGGGCATTGTCAATAGTCCTTATCGAATTTACTTGTTATGGCACTTGGTATTAACCAAGTGACATATAGCAATCGCCAATTATGTCGGTCTGTCTGTCTGTCGGTCCCGGTTTTGCTACTTTAGGCACTTCCAGGTAAGCTAGGACGATGAAATTTGGCAAGCGTATCAGGGACCGGACCAGATTAAATTAGAAATAGTCGTTTTCCCGATTTGACCATCTGGGGGGGGGGGAGTGGGGGGCCGGTTAATTCGTCAAAAATAGAAAAAATGAAGTATTTTTAACTTATGAGTGGGTGATTGGATCTTACTGAAATTTGATGTTTTGAATGATATTGTGTCTCAGAGCTCTTATTTTAAATCCCGACCGGATCTGATGACATTGGGGGGAGTTGGAGGGGGGAAACCTAAAGTCCCGGTTTTGCTACTTTAGGCACTTCCAGGTAAGCTAGGACGATGAAATTTGGCAAGCGTCGTTTTCAAGATTTAACCATCTGGGGGGGGGGGGTGGAGGGCCGGTTAGTTCGCCAAAAATAGAAAAAATGAAGTATTTTTAACTTATGAGCGGGTAATTGGATCTTAATGAAATTTGATGTTTGGAATCAGATCAATTGTTTGGTCATACAAGATTGACATAATCGAAACTGATTCGCTCTCTTTGGGGTAGCTGGGGGGGGGGGTATAACTCTTAAAAATTAGAAAAAATGAGGTATTTTCAACTTACGAACGGGTGATCGGATCTCAATGAAATTGGATGTATAGAAGGATATCGTGTCTTAGAGATCTTATTTTAAATGCCGACCGGATCTGGTGACGGGGGCGGGGAGTTGTAAGGGGGAAACCTAAAGCTTGGAAAACACTTAGAGTGGAGGGATCGGGATGACACATGGTGGGAAAAATAAGCACAAGTCCTAGATAGATGATTGACATAAACGGAACGGATCCGCTCTCTTTTGGGTAGTTGGGGGGGGGGGGATATTTCTCAAAAATAAAAAAAATGAGGTATTTTTAACTTACAAACGGGTGATCGGATCTCAAAGAAATTTGATATTTAGAAGGATTTCGTGGCTCAGAGCTCTTATTTTAAACCCAACCAGATCTGGTGACATTGCGGGGGAGTTGGGAGGGGAAACCTAAAACTTGGAAAACACTTAGAGTGGAGGGATCGGGATGAAACTTGGTGGGAAAAAAACACGAGTCCTAGATACATGATTGACATAACCAGAACAGATCCACTCTCTTTGGGGTAGTTGGGGGGGGGGGGGGTAAATTCTGAAAAATTAGAAAAAATGAGGTATTTTTAATTTACGAACGGGTGATTGGATCTCCATGAAATTTGATATTTAGAAGGATATCGTGTCTCAAAGCTCTTATTTTAAATCCTGACTGGATCTGGTGACATTCGGGGAAGTTTGGGGTGGGGAAACCTAAATTGATGGAAAACGCTTAGATTGGAGGGATTGGGATGAAACTTGGTTGGAAAAATAAGCAGAAGTCTTGCATACGTGATTTACATAATTGGAACGGATCCGCTCAATTGGGGGGGGGGGGGGGGGGGTAATTATAAAAAATAAGAAAAAATGACGTATTTTTAACTTACGAAGGAGTGATCGGATCTTCATGAAACTTAATATTTAGAAGGACCTCGTAACACAGATATCTTATTTTAAATCTCAACCGGATTAAGCTTAATTGGGGGGGGGCAGTTGGGGGGACCGGAAATCTTAGAAAATACTTAAAGCGGTGAGATCAGGATGAAACTGGATGGGAAGAATAGAAACCTGTCTAAGATACGTGACTGACATAACTCGACCGGATTTGCTCTCTTTGGTGGAATTGGGGGGGGGGGTAATTTAAAAAATTGAGGTATTTGTAACTTACGAAAGGGTGACCAGATCTTAATGAAATTTGATATTTAGAAGGATCTTGTGCTTTAAAGTTCGAATTTCAAATTCCGACCAGATCCTGTGTCATTCGGGGGAGTTGGAGGGGGAAACCGGAATTCTTGGAAAACATGAAAATTGGGGTATTTTTATCTTACGAATAGATGATCGGATCGTAATAAAATTTGATTTTTAGAAGGAATTCATGTCTCAGAGCTCTTATTTCAAATCTCGATCAGATCTTTTAACATTGGAGGGGGAAATCTTGGAAAAACACTTGGAGTGGAGGAATCAGGATGAAGCTTGGTGGATAGAATATAAAAATGTCCTTGATACGTGATTGACGGAATCGTACTGGATTCGCTCTCTTTGGGGGAGTTGGGGGGAGGGGTTCAGTGATTTGGCGAGTTCGGTGCTTCTGGACGTGCTAGGGCGATGAAAATTGGTAGGTGTGTCAGGGAGCTGCACAATTTGACTTGATAAAGTCGTTTTTCCCAGATTTGACCATCTGCGGGGCAAAAGGGAGAGGAAAAATTAGAAAAAATTAGGTATTTATAACTTACGAGAGGATGATCGGATCTTAATGAATTTTGATATTTAGAAGGACTTTGTGACTCAGAGCTCTTATTTTAAATCTTAACCGGCATTAAGCCTCTTATTTTCCTTTTTAAATCAATCTATTGATTCACATAATTTTGTTAGAGCTCATACCCTATGATCTCTTGGCTCTTAGCTCTTCTCGCCTCGTCACAAGTGCCATATGAGCTCTTAGCTCTTGTTCTAATATTAATATTAATTCTGGTTTTATGTTTTAGCCCTCTTCTCTTCTTTGTTTATTTATTTCTATCACATCTTTACATGTCTTTTATCTCCAATGGATTAATGTCCTTTTTCTTTTCTAGGTTCAAATCAGAGCTAAAAAGTAAATTTCGATCATCCTTAATTCTGTTTAGTCTGTTTACTGTTGCCGTCTTTTTTTGTGATAACATTCATTTTCACAGAGAAAGGCGTTGCAGCAGACCAGACTTCTTGTAATTGTAAAGTTTAAATAAAAATCAGGGGTTCTCAACCTTAAGTTAGTTTCATTTTCCGTAAAATTCTTGTCTGTGCCTTTTTTTTTCTCCCCTTTTTTAATATTTAAAAAGAAATAGAACCCTTTACTTTTTTCAATAAATTATACTTTTTTCTCATCCCTCGCAAAATGAGTTTGCTGCTCATTCAAGCTCTTATGCTCCTTGTACAGCCTCTGCTTCTCAGCCAAGAAATCGCCTCCTGAGTCAACAAATAAAATAAATTCGAGACATTTTATTTAATCTTTATCTAAATAAAGTTTAAAAATCTTGTTTATATAAAACTCTAGTATTTTGTATTCTTAAAGCTATCCATATCTACTAATTGCTCCTCCTAGAGTCAGGAATTTTTTTTAAGGAACCCTGATAAAAAGGTTGAGTCAGTTTTGAAGGTGATCTTAATCAAAATCATAGTCCTGGAATCCTAGAATGGTTTTTGTGTTAGAAAAAGAAGTTCCGTATCTTTACGCTCATTAATCTACACTGCTGAATTAATAGAATTATGATTATAAAATAGATAAATAGACTGATAGGTCGCAAATAATTTTAGAGCAACCAATTGGCAAAGCAATACTTTCAGTCTTAATTTTGATAACAGAGGAGCGGATTTATGCTATGGGGAAGAGTTCAACCTTGGAAAGCCCCGTGTTTTCATAATAATTAAAGTAAACTCAAGTAGTTTCGGCCATCTAACCAAGGCTTGGCGTGTTTTCATAAGAATCTTTGTGGAAAACTTGGAAGTGTCCTAGTTACGACAGGGAATTGTAACACACTTCAAGGTCTATATGCCAAATATATGTAAACATATAACGTTTATCTGTCAAATATAGAAATATTTTAAACCCATAAAAATCTGCAGACAAAAGGTATTAGTTGTGCTATAATTATGCTATTAAAATGAATTGTGAAAGATTTAAAAAAGGGTTTTTCACAAATGAAGCTGAACAAGAAGCTACCTCTGTTTAAAGCGTATATTTTTCGAATTTCCTATTGAGTTTCTGCCTTTTTGACAACCTGGTTGAACAGATCGACTTATGGTTTCCTTCAAAATCCTCCACAACTGTGAATAAGCACAAGTCCTAGATACGTGATTGATATAGCTGGACCGGATTCGCTCTCTTTGGGTGGGGGGGGGGTTTTGGTAATTCGGAAAAATTAGAAAAAATGAGGTATTTTCAACTTAAGAACGGCTGATTGGATCCTAATGAAATATGATATGTAGAAGGGCCTCTTGTCTCTGAGCATCTATTTGAAATCCTGACCATATGTAGTGACATTAGGGGAGTTTGAAGAGGAAACCATAAAATCTTGGAAAACCTTTAGAGTGGAGAAATCGTAATGATACTTGCTGTGAAGAATAAGCATAAGTCCTAGATACATGACTGATATAATCAAACCAGATTGGCTCTCTTTGGGGGAGTGGGGGGGGTAATTCGGAAAAATTTGAAAAATGAGGTATTTTAACTTACGAACGGGTGACCAGATCTTAATAAATTTGATACTTTGAAGGACCTTGTGTCTCAGAGCTCACATTTTAAATCCCAACTGGATCCAGTGACATTGGAGGGAGTTGGAGGGGGAACTGAAAATCTTGGAAAACTCTCAGAGTGTAGAGATCGAGATGAAACTTGGTGGGAAGAATAAGAACATGTCCTAGATAAGTTATTGACATTAAACGGACTGATTCTGCTCTCATTGGGGGAATTGCGTGGGTGTTAATTCGGAAAAATTAGACAAATTGCGGTATTTTTATCTTACAAACGGGTAGCCAGATCTTAACGAAATATTTGATATTTAGAAGGAAATCATGTCTCAGTGCTCTTATTTTAAATTCTGACCAGATCTGGTTATTTTCATAATATAAAATACCTCATTTTTGGAGGTTAAAATATCTCATTTTTTTTCTAAATGAGGTATTTTTAACGTAGGAATTTGTGATCGGATCTTTATGAGTTTTGATATTTCGAAGGACCTCGTGTTTCAGTGTATTTTAAATCCTAATCGGTATTAAGCCTCTGATTTTCCTTTTAAATCAATCTATTGATTCTTAGAATTTACTATTCTCTTTCTCTTCTCGTATTCTATTTTCATTCATCTGTAATGTTTTGGACTTTCTGGATCCGGTCGGGATTTAAATTTAAATCCCAGTTTGGATCTGGTCGGGATTTAAAATTAGAGCTCTGAGACACAATATCATTCCAAACATCAAATTTCATTAACATCCAATCACCCGCTCATAAGTTAAAAATACTTCATTTTTTCTATTTTTTCCGAATTAACCGGCCCCCCACTCCCCACCCCCCCAGATGGTCAAATCGGGAAAACGACTATTTCTAATTTAACCTGGTCCGATCCCTGATACGCTTGCCAAATTTCATCGTCCTAGCTTACCTGGAAGTGCCTAAAGTAGCAAAACCGGGACTTTAGGTTTCCCCCCTCCAACTCCCCCCAATGTCATCAGATCTGGTCGGGATTTAAAATAAGAGCTCTGAGACACAATATCATTTCAAACATCAAATTTCATTAAGATCCAATCACCCGCTCATAAGTTAAAAATACTTCATTTTTTCTATTTTTGGCGAATTAACCGGCCCCCCACTCCCCCCCAGATGGTCAAATCGGGAAAACGACTATTTCTAATTTAATCTGGTCCGGTCCCTGATACGCTTGCCAAATTTCATCGTCCTAGCTTACCTGGAAGTGCCTAAAGTAGCAAAACAAGACCGACAGACAGACCGACCGACATAATTGGCGATTGCTATATGTCACTTGGTTAATACCAAGTGCCATAACAAGTAAATTCGATAAGGGCTATTGACAATGCCCTAATGCCAATTTCCATCAAAACGAACCTGAGCTGAATTGGAGTTTAGCAACAAAATATTTTGTATACAAAGCATGAGCTATATTTTGATTAAACCTATATAGTTTCTAATAAGGTTAGAGTAGTATTTTGGGTTAGATTTTTAAAGTAACATACTAGAGCGTTTTCTTAAATAAGTTCGGAGACCAATCAGGCAAAGCAAGACAATGCAAGGCAACAGGACAAGAAAAAAAAAAAAAAAAATAGAATTCCAAGTACTGACCTTTCTTTATTATAGCTTTCTTAGGCAAAATTGGTTGAGTGGAAACAATTTTCAAATCCGCTTAGTTGCTAAAAAAAAAAAAAAAAAAAAAAAAAAAAAAAAAAAAAAAAAAAAATCAGATGCGCGAAGTCTTCCTGAAAAACCTCATTGAAATCATAGCTCAAATAAGATTTTTTTTTTGCAAAATTATTATTTTCTTATTTGCTGTGGATAGCTTCATTTTTTTTTCCCTGTCCTTATTCTCCCGTATTGTCAAATAGAGACGGTTCAGAAACTTACATATCTGTACGATATTTTTACATATTATTTCTCCTTATTTGAGTTCTAGCAATTTCAATTAAAGAAACTCATTTATCGACAGCATGAGAAAACATAAGAAAACGTGGTAGTTTGCAGCCAGTTGAAAAGCAGAATAAATTTCAAAAGCAAAGGCAATTTTCACATTCAGCCGTGTCTTCAATAAAGTTTTTCAGGCAAAGCTGGTGTACTTTTTTAATTTTTCAGGGCAACTACAATGAAAAGGCCTTAACTAATTATGGTGTTTGAAATGGAAAAAGGAAAAATTATGAACTTGTATAAAGCTAATAGATTGGTATTATGTGAATTTTTTTTAGGTAATTGGGGGACCACTGTTAGTTGATGGGTTGAAAATTGAAATTTGGATTGAATCAAATTTTGAATGAGGGTATATTTGTTTCACGTCTAAAGGACTACCCTTCTAAAGAGCTTTTTGTCAGGCACTTGACAAGATCAGAAGAGTATTATATTGTAATGTATACTGAAAATACTTAGTTCAGTAAAAAAAAAGAAAAAAAAAAGAAAAAAAAAAAAAAGAAGCAAGCAAGCAAGTTCTATGGACCTATCAAGATAGAGCGGTGGTAGGCCTTAAACAATTTTGTCAAAGATTGAGCAAAGCACTAGGTATCAGTCAAGGGCCCTGTTGCTATATCAAGCATTGTTAACATTAAAGAGCTACAAAAAGAAAGTGGAACAAATCTTGAATTGGCTCTCACTACGTTTGTTACTAAAAAGAACCCGTCCATCAGCAATATGGACACCCCGCCTGAGATATTGAAACAACATGCACGATTCGTAAGGTATTCAACTTATGGCGTGCTGACGCCTTCCTCCCCCTACGGCAAAATAAAGTTTAACATTCTATTTTTCACTGATTTTATTTTCTTTGGCCAAATTGAATGGATATTTGGCCAAAAATGGCCAAATTGAATGGAACTACAATTAGTGTTACAAGGATTGCAGACAGGCAGATACACAGAAGAAATGTCTCAGCCGAAAGCACAGAACAATTTTAAAGAATTAACTTATTCATCTTCTGGATTGAAAGTATAAAACTTTATAGAAGAACTTCTCTTAAAGCACAAGAATATTTTAAAAGGGTTTCACTGTTTGCTTCACACTTATCCATAGAAGAGTGAAGAAAGTAAAGAGATGAAAGAGCCATTTTTGAAGTTGATCGAAATTTATGAAGAAGATTTGGAAAACAACACCTTAAACGTTTGATGGCGGAAAGAAAAATTTGGCAAAAATTTCTCTAACGGAACAAGGCACACCATGTCAATGCAACTGATTTTCTAAATATTTGTGGCAAAGCAATCTCTCCGAACATCCATATCTTGCTTAATATTTTAATCACTATACCTGTATCGACCAGCACAACAGAGCGCTCCTTTTACACTTCGGAGAATCAAGACATACCTAAGAAACGTGACGTCTGAAAGTAGGCTAAATGGCTTTGCCAATCTCAATGTCCACAGGGAAATTCTAGTTGACACAGACAGTGTATATATCCATACTGACGAAGACTCAATTTTGTTTTGTAAGACAGCTTATATAGGAAGATTGTGTCAGAATAAAACATAAAATCGTATTTAATCTGCTGGGTTTTATCAATTATTCTTATAGTCCCTACTCGAAACTTGCATCCAAAGAGCTAAAATAAACTTTAAGTAATGCCTTAAATTACCGGTTTTTCTAAGGATTTTTGAAGTGTTTTGTTGATTAGCCCGCACTAGACATCACCACCCTTACTTACGGCAACTTACGTTCATTCTAAGCTTGCTTTCATTCACTCTTTTCATTTTTCTTCATTTTAAGTTTCCTTCTCTTATGGATTTCTGCTTGATTTATCAAAATTATTTTGCTCAAACTAAGAGTTTATGCAAAATATTTTGGATTTTACTTTTTGGTTCTCGTTTGGTTTGAACTTTTTGCTTTTTATGCAAAACTCCCTGTTTTCAATAATATAATTCAAAAGAGGCCATTAACCATTTTTATTTAAAGGGCAGGTGATAATCTTGTCAACAGAAAAAAAATCGGCTTATGTAATTTAAAATGCATTATGGTGCAAATATTAAATATTAGTGGAGAACACTTTCTTTTTGATTTTTTCAACTTTTATCATGACCACATTTATGGACAAGCAGGGGTTTACCGTATGCAAGGTGCAATACATTAAAACAGATTGGACTAATTGATGCATTTTCGCGAAAGAAAAGACACAATTTTAGAGATCAGAGCGGGCATAAGTCGAATCCTCTAAGTTAACAATCTTAAACCAAACAGACTAAATTGAATGAAGAAATCCAGCACAAAAAGAAACGGAAAAGGTCATTAATATGAGTTGTGCAACCCTCATTTAACTCCCCAAAACAATTAGTAGCATTGCCTCCTCTTCAATGAATACGCAATATATTTTCAATTGAAATTATTCTTTACCCGATGGTCAATATATTTGAAAGAATGAATTATTTTAGTCATTTTATGATTATTATTACTTCGCCATTAGTAAGCATATAGATACAGTAAACCCTGGCATTGGGGTTTTTGGACAAGCAAGATCCCCTTTCCTACTTTTATTAGGTTCACTCTATACATAAAAAAGTCCTAGCTACATTTTTTAAGTTTAGCATTAATCCACAAATATAAAATGGCGGGCCCAAAATAGGTCTGTCGAAACTGTTTTTGAAACATAACCACAATATCACTTTTCCTTCATGGCATCCCCTTCTTAAAAGGGGATGTTTAAAGTGGAAAGTGTACAATAGTTGTTCGTGTATAGTAAGTGCTCTTCATAAATTGTTTTGATAAACATAGTATGTATTTATTTTAATTTTCTCTATCTTGTACTCCGTCCCTATGAACTATCCCTAGCTCTAAGAACAACAAGCAGTTTGCAAGAATACAAAGAAACAATATTTTATTGATTATATTTATATTAAAATATAAAATAAAAAAAATGTTGTTGTATGTTGAGTCAGGAAGAGGTTCTTTGGCAGGAGCAGAGGCCACATAATTGCATAGCTTCAATGAGCAGTAAATTCGTTAGGTGAAGGATGAGCAAAAAATTGAAGCAAAATTGATTAAAAATTTATTGAGGGTTCTATTTTTTTAGTGAAATATAAAAAGGGGAGCAAAAAAAATATACGCGAATTTTACTGAGATTCTATTTAACTTGAGGTTTAGAACCCTTGTTTTTTTTTTTTATTTAAACTTTAAAATTATAAGAAACCAGTTCTGCTGCACTGTCTTTTTATGTAAATATAAGCGTCTATACACAAAAAGACGAATGCAACAGAGAACAGGCTTATACAGAGAAATTTACTGTCCGAAATTTACTGCCCAGCTATTTCATTATCTAGAAAAGAAAAGAAAAGTCAATCATTTGCAGACAATAGACAATAAATATTTCAGAACTAAAAAATTTATAAAAGGATAAATTTTGAAGACTGGCTAAATACATTACAAGAGCGAAAACCTCAAGACCATATGAAGAAAACCTTTTTTCTTCACATGTAATTATGCTTGCTATTAACAAATCCTTTTAGACTTTCCTGGAACATTTTGTGATATAGGAAAAGCACAGATACAAATGTGTTCCTTAAAACTGAATTAGTCAATAAAAGATAAATGCTAAATGTGAAAATGAGCACTACCTAAGGAGGGGCGGGGGTAGCATGGATTAGTTTTTGGCGGAAAAGAAATTTTCTGGGCAAAAACTTTCATGGGTAGATAAGGTGTGATTTAAAAAATTTACATCTTCTAAGAGCCCCACGGAGATAAAACCATCGAAAAGTGATGAAGAACTAATATATTATACAATATATATATATATATATATATATATATATATATATATATATATATATACATATATATATATATATATATATATGTAGCTAAGCGTATTTTACTTATTATCAATTCTGGTACCCCTTTTATTGAAATCCTTTGAAATCAAATTTAGTCAGGTCTTGGGGGATGGTGAGAAGGGTGCTGAACTGTATGAGAGTCAGGAAGGTGTACTACGTGTAACAATGTCGTAAGAAAGACGCATTTGCACTATCAAGAACGGCTCAGGGGTGATTAAGGCCCAGCGGCCACGGGGCAAATGTTTTGAGACTAGAATTGCTAACTGATTGCGCATGCAACTGTTGTGTGACCATGGCCTTGAGGAAGTGAGGTCCAACCCACGAGGCAATCCAGATGTTACTGGTTTCCAATCAGTCTAAAGCCGGTTCCAAATGAGACCCCAGTCATGGTCACAGTTGCGTTGCAGTGCTGTCCCAGAAATTTTTGGGAGCTACCGCGTTGATATTGTCCAATTATTTTGGCTCTCAACATGTCAGACCAGGAATTTAACATGAAAGTGGACTAATATCATGATTGTCAAAATGGCTAGTATACAATAACTGAGCAGCTAGGGGTTTTAAGTTTAGGAGAAGGTTGAGAAGAAAATCGAACTGAATCATAAGAATATATGTGCATCCAGGTAGTCAAAAGAGCACATCTCCAATATCTTAGTAATTTCTAAGGGTATTAAGTTGAAACCTTCAATCATTGGTGAGGAGGGTGTCGAACAAAATCAAAGTATACTATATACACCTAAGTAGTCGAAAGGGCGCGTCTGCAAAATATCAAGAGCGGCTAAGAGTATTTAGTAGACGCTTTCAGAGGATGCTGGGGGAGGATTCTAAACTAAATCGAAAGACACTATGTGCATCCATTTCGTCAAAATGATGAACCTATAATATAACAAGAATCGCTTAAAGTTGATATAATATAACAAGAATTGCTTAAAGTATAAAGCTGAAATCTTCGGTGCATGTTGAGATAAATCCCGAAGAAATAGTCAAAAGACAGTGTCCGCAACATGTCACGAACAGCTGTTGATATCAAGTTTAACTTTCAAGGAATGATCAGAGAGCAAACTGAATTCAACGATAAGATACTACCTGCATTCAGGTTGAAAAAAGGGCATATCAAAAATATCTCAGCAACTTCTTAGGGTAATAAGGCGACTTTCAGATAATTGTACAGATGGTACTGATCAAAATCAAAACCCACTATGTGCATCAAAGTTGCCAAAAAGACATATTGACAGTATCTCAGGAAGTTCCATGGACCACAGTAGAAACTTTCAGGGAATAAACAAACATGGTACAACAAAGTCAAAAGCAACTGTGAACATAAAGGTAAAAAAAGGGCGCATTTATAATATTTCAGGAACAACTAACAGTATTAAGTAAAAATTTCGAGTGAATATCGAGAGGTATATTGAACTAATTCAGGAGTCATTAAGTGCATTATGAATGTCAATATGGCATATATGCAATAACTCGGGAACATTTAAGAGTATTAAATGGGAACTTTCACCGAAAGTTGAGAGAAATGTTAAACTAAATCAAAAAACACTCTGTCTTGAGGGAATGTCGATGGGGATATTGAACTAAATCGGTGAACTGTATGCATCCAGGGTGTCAAAATGGTTCATCTGCAATACGCGGCTAAGATATTTGAAACTTTCTGTAAATATTGAAGGTGATGTTGAGCTAAATCAAATGACACTATCTCAATCCAGGGTATCGGAATGAGACGTCTTCAATAGTTCATATACGATTAATGGTATAGATTAACGCCTTAAGTGACCTACCTGAAACTGTGAGGGAATATTGGACGGAAAGGACAAGTAGATACTAAATTTTGATTTGTTGACCGAAGGGAGCTCATCAGCGACAAAGAATGTTTGAAAAAAAATATGGTTGTATTGATTCTTAGTTTGAAAGTGTGTGTTATTAGTGTGTTATATTCTTAGTGTGATCTCTTTTTTTGATCTCATTAAAATTTCAGGCCGTGAAGACACCTCAATAAAAGTTTCAGAACCAAGGGAATCGCAACTGGAAACAAATCTTGACAGGGATTCTTCATCTCTTTTTTTTTTTTTTTTTTTTTTTTACAACAAATTGGAACTATATTAGCTAATATACTAGCTCAAAATGCATAAATGTAAACAAACAAGCTATTAAAGCAAAATATAACACACACAAAAAAATTCCTACAACGAAGTGTTTGATCATTATTCGTCTATATCAAAGGTTGTAACAGTAGATACGACGGAACAGCTTCACCCCCCAAAAATTACCAAAATTGTTCACATTTTTTAAAATACTACTACCCGTACCCAACCATTTGTAGTTCTATAATATAGCTATTTTTAGAATTCCTAGCAGAATTTTGTCCAGAATATGAAGAGCAACCCAAAATCTTTTTGCTTTTATTCATCAATAAAAAAATATCAACAAAACTTACAGAAATTAATTTTTTTAACTTAACAAACAGAAGATGTTTCAACAAAAGAAGTTTTTTAAAATAAGTACAGAACTAATTTAAACCAAAGGGGAGCAGAAGTAGTGAAAAAAAAGTCATGCTTAAAACGTAAATAAATCATTCTAAATAAACTAATGAAACCCTGTGACAGACCGTATTTCAAACAGTAGGTGGTGCAAATATCGTAGGTAAATACCGCTTTGTAGGGCTGTAATGAGAGAAAGGTAGATATAGCTGGGGCACAATCTGCGGATAAAGGATGACAGATTACCAAAAATTGTCCTTTTCAGCCAACTGTCTAGGGCTAAACAGAAAGCAGGTTGTCCGCAGTTGAGGTGGGAGGATGTCATAAAGAAAGATTTAAAGGGAATAGAAACTTCCTGGGAGGGTGTAAATAGGGAGGCTCTGAATAAATTGGGATAGAGGAGCGTGCTTAGCTGTGTTGGACTGCAGTGGCTTGGTGCTGCGGTGAGTTCTTCATAGTAGTAGTAGTAAAGAGAGTGGAGGGGTTTCCCCCTCCAACTCCCCCCAATATCATCAGATCCGGTCGGGATTTAAAATAAGAGCTCTGAGACACAATATCATTCCAAACATCAAATTTCATTAAGATCCAATCACCCGCTCATAAGTTAAAAATACTTCATTTTTTCTATTTTTTGCGAATTAACCGGCCCCCAAGTCCCCCCCCCCCCCAGATGGTCAAATCGGGGAAAACGACTATTTCTAATTTAATCTGGTCAGGTCCCTGATACGCTTGTCAAATTTCATCGTCCTAGCTTACCTGGAAGTGCCTAAAGTAGCAAAACCGGGACCGACAGACAGACCGACAGAATTGGCGATTGCTATATGTCACTTGGTTAATACCAAGTGCCATAAAAAAAACAAATTAATATTCGGTCCTCTATGAAGTTCAGGCTTTAAAATAGTGAAATGGGTGACACTGACTGCTTCCTTCGAACGTGAAAGTTTATTACGAAAGCATAGTCATATTGACTTTTATATACCGAAGCCAAGTCATATTGCTTCGATATATTGATTTTGTTTTTCAAAGTGTAAATAAGGTAAGCCCTGAGTACTTTTATGATTTTTTTTCAAAACTAACTCGTTTTATCACCCTTATTTTACCCGGAATTTGAAGGATTTGACTCACGAGTGAAGAAATACAACGAGACCAGGATTTGTTCTCAGGAACATAGGTGTTAGCGTCTGGAATGACCTTCCAGAATCGGTCAGAGCGGCAGTAAATCCCCAGAGGCATGTTTATTTGACCTTTCCAATACGTTGAAAAAAAAATCCTTAAATTTTTAGAGAATGACATAGGGGAGGGGCACGGTGGTGACTGGGAGGGGGTCAAAATTAGCAATTTCAAAGCAAATGAGCCCCCCACCCCTTCCACCCAAAGGTTAGATTCTAACCTTTGTTAGAATGAGGAATCATTCTGAAGGTTATGACCCTTTTTGGTGTCATAACTTTTTTTTTCTCCAAAGAACAAATTGGTTGAATATGGAGCGGTTAATATCAAAAGAAAAAAAGAAAATCGCCAGCAACAATATAAATTACAATTTCGGCTGTTAGAGCTCTACAAAATTACAAAGATTGAAACTTGACCCATATTTTCAAGGGGGCAAGAAAAGGGCTGCCAAAATTGAAACCCAAAACCTGACTAAGTCTTTTCAAATATAATTGGGAAATTTAGCCCTATGCAGAAATTTCAAGCTCCTATATACAAAAATATGGAAATTTGTATTTTTTGCCAGAAGGCAGATCACGAATGCGTTTTCTTTTTTTTTCCAGGGGTGATCCTATCGACCCAGTGGTCCTAGAATGTCGCGAGAGGGCTCATTATAACGGAAAGTAAAAGTTATAGTGCCCTTTTTAGTGACCAAAAAATTGGAGGGCAATTGGAAAAACTCATTTTTTCCCCAAGTCAACGAATCAAAATTTTGAAATGGTCATTTTATTCAGTTTAGTCGATAGCATTATTTTAAAAAAAAAACTATGAAAAATATTTTTTTCAACTGGAAGTAATGAGCAGCATTAAAACTTATAACAAACAGAAAATATTACGTATATAAGGGAGTCCGTCTTCTCTATAATACAAAGTTTAAAATAAGAGAAACACATAAAAAAACACATAAAAACTAGCTAACAAACATACAGCAAATCCCAGCAAGTTCCTGCAAAATATTAGTTTCGTTCTTATTTTCTTAGAAAGGAAACAGTCAGAATGTAAATCTTTATATATTGGGAGACTATTTTAGTTCAATAGGGAAAAAGCTTAAATCAGATTTTTTTTTCTCCATTGTTAAATGTCCCAACCATTTCTTTTGATACCAATCATCAAACTGAAAACCCTTTTGATTTTTCCGAAACGAAGCCCCAACATGTGAAAAAAATTATCATGAAGCTTAAAAAGTTCTTCGTCTGATGAATTTGGTTTTTCTATTCGAACAGTAAAGCAGGTAGTTACTGATGTTGCCCCATTACTTGCACACATATATGATTGTCATTTGTACAGGGAGTGTCTCCCGATTTGTTGCAGAAAGCTAATGTTATTGCACTACATAAAGGGGGAAACACTTATCAGTGTTTAGTAAACTTTTGGAAAAGATAGCGAACCATCAGCTCTATAATTATTTAATTGGTAAAAATATTTTTCATCCTTCTCAGTTTGGTTTCATTAAAGGAAAATAAACGGAGTTGGCGATTCATCAACTTCTGCTTGAGATTACTGATGCAATTGACAGTGATCAGTATGCGTTGGTGGTATTTCTTGATGTCGCCAAGGCCTTTGACACAGTCAACCATCGTCTGTTGTTAATGAGCTAAGAGCTCATGTGGCATGAGCTCTAGCAAAGTTCTAATAATCAATAGATTGATTTAAAAGGAAAATTAGAGGCTTAAGGCCGGTTAGGATTTGAAATAAGAGCTCGGAGTCACAAGGTCCTTCTAAATATCAATATTCATTCAGATCCGATCACCCACTCGCAGGTTAAAAATACCTCGATTTTTCTAATTTTTCATCTCCCTTCAGCCCCTCAGATGGTTGAATCGGTAAAAACGACTTTATCAAGTCAATTTGTGCAGCTCCCTGACACGCCTACCAATTTTCATCCTCCTAGCACGTCCGGAAGCACCAAACTCGCCAAAACACTGAACCCAAACCCATAACTCCTCCAAAGAGAGCAGATCCAGTCCGGTTATGTCAATCATGTATCTACGACATTAATAAGCGTTTTCCAAGATTTCCGGTTTCCCCCTCTATCTCTCCCTAATGTCAACAGATCTGGTCGGGATTTCAAATAAGAGCTCGGAGACACGAGTTCCTTCTAAATATTGAATTTCAGTAAGATTTGGTTGCCTGTTCTCAAGTTAAAAATATCTCAATTTGTCCAAATTAACAACCTCCAGCTACCTCAAAGAGAGCAGATCCGTTTCAATTATTTCAATTTTGTATCTATAACTTGTGGTTATTCTCCCCATCAAGCTTCATCCCCATCTCTCCACTCTAAGCATTTTCCAAGATTTCTGGTCCCCCCAACCCTCTATGTCCACAGATCCGATTTGAAAATGGAGCATCTGAGACATAAGATTCTTCTATATATCAAGTTTCATTAAGATCCAATCACCCATTTGTAAGATACCTCGATTTTCACATTTCCCAAGAATTCTGGTTTCCCCCTCCAACTCCCCCAAATGTCACCAGATCAGATCGATATTTAAAATAAGAGTTCTAAAGCACAAGATCCTTCTAAATATCAATTTTCATTAAGATCTGATCACCTGCTTGTAAGTTACAAATACCTCTTCTTTTCTATTTTTTTCAATTCCCAACCCCCCCCCCCCACCCCCAACTCCACCAAAGAGAGCGGATCCGGTCTGGTTATGGCAGTCACGTATCTTGGACTTGTGCTTATTCTTCCCACCAAGTTTGATAATGATCTTTGTGACGAGGCAAGAAGAGCTAAGAGCCAAGAGATCATACGGTATGAGCTCTAACAAAATTCTATGAATCAATAGATTGATTTAAAAAGGAAAATAAGAGGCTTAATGCCGGTCAAGATTTAGAATAAGAGCTCTGAGTCACAAAGTCCTTCTAAATATCAAAACCTAAAAATTAGAAAACACTTAGAGTGGAGGGATCGGGATGAAACTTGGTGGAAAAAAACACGAGTCCTAGATACATGATTGACATATCCAGAACGCATCCGCTCTCTTTGGGGGTAGTTGGGGGGGGTTAATTCTGAAAAATTAGAAAAAATGAGGTATTTTTAACTTATGAACGGGTGATTGGATCTCCATGAAATTTGATTTTTAGAAGGATATCGTGTCTCAAAGTTCTTATTTTAAATCCTGACCGGATCTGGTGACATTGGGGGAAGTTTGGGGTGGGGAAACCTAAAATGATGGGCAACGCATAGATTGGAGGGATTGTGATGAAACTTGGTTGGAAAAATAAGCAGAAGTCTTGCATACTTTATTTACATAATTGGAACGGATCCGCTCAATTGCGGGGGGGGGGGGGTAATTCTGAAAAATAAGAAAAATGACGTATTTTTAACTTACGAAGGAGTGATCGGATTTTCATGAAACTTCATATTTAGAAGGACCTCGTAACTCCGATATCTTATTTTAAATCTCAACCGGATCAAGCGTAATTAGGGGGGGCAGTTGGGGGGGGGGGGCCAGAAATCTTAGAAAATACTTAAAGCGGTGAGATCAGGATGAAACTGGATGGGAAGAATAGAAACCTGTCTAAGATACGTGACTGACATAACTGGACCGGATCTGCTCTCTTTGGTGGAATTGGGGGGGGGGGGGTAATATTGAAAATTGAAAATTGAAAATTGGTGGATAGAATAAACAAATGTCCTTGACACGTGATTGACAGAACTTACGTGATACGTGATTGACAGAATCGTACTGGATTCGCTCTCTTTGGGGGAGTTGGGGGGAGGGGTTCAGTGATTTGGCGAGTTTGGTGCTTCTGGACGTGCTAGGGCAATGAAAATTGGTAGGCGTGTCAGGGAGCTGCACAATTTGACTTGATAAAGTCGTTTTCCCAGATTCGACCATCTGGGGGGCAAAAGGGAGAGGAAAAATTAGAAAAAATCAGGTATTTATGACTTACGAGTGGGTGATCAGATCTTAATGAATTTTGATATTTAGAAGGACTTTGTGACTCAGAGCTCTTATTTTAAATCTTGACCGGCATTAAGCCTCTTATTTTCCTTTTTAAATCAATCTATTGATTCATAGAATTTTGTTAGAGCTCATACCATATGATCTCTTGGCTCTTAGCTCTTCTCGCCTCGTCACAAGTGATTTTAGGAGAAACCTAAAAATTAGAAAACACTTAGAGTGGAGGGATCAGGATGAAACTTGGTGGAAAAAAAACACGAGTCCTAGATACATGATTGACATATCCAGAACGCATCCGCTCTCTTTGGGGTAGTTGGGGGGGGGGGTTAATTCTGAAAAATTAGAAAAAATGAGGTATTTTTAACTTATGAACGGGTGATTGGATCTCCATGAAATTTGATTTTTAGAAGGATATCGTGTCTCAAAGTTCTTATTTTAAATCCTGACCGGATCTGGTGACATTGGGGGAAGTTTTGGGTGGGGAAACCTAAAATGATTGGAAACGCATAGATTGGAGGGATTGGGATGAAACTTGGTTGGAAAAATAAGCAGAAGTCTTGCATACGTGATTTACATAATTGGAACGGATCCGCTCAATTGCGGGGGGGGGGGGTAATTCTGAAAAATAAGAAAAATGACGTATTTTTAACTTACGAAGGAGTGATCAGATCTTCATGAAACTTCATATTTAGAAGGACCTCGTAACTCCGATATCTTATTTTAAATCTCAACCGGATCAAGCGTAATTAGGGGGGGGGGGGCAGTTGGGAGGGACCGGAAATCTTAGAAAATACTTAAAGCGGTGAGATCAGGATGAAACTGGATGGGAAGAATAGAAAGCTGTCTAAGATACGTGACTGACATAACTGGACCGGATCTGCTCTCTTTGGTGGAATTGGAGGGGGGGTTAATTTTGAAAATTGAGGTATTTGTAACTTACGAAAGGGTGACCAGATCTTAATGAAATTTGATATTTAGAAGGATTTTGTGCTTTAAAGTTCTAATTTCAAATTCCGACCAGATCCTGTGACATTCGGGGGAGTTGGATGGGGGAACCGGAATTCTTGGAAAACATGAAAATTGGAGTATTTATATCTTACAAATAGATGATCGGATTGTAATGAAATTTGATTTTTAGAAGGAATTCATGTCTCAGAGCTCTTATTTCAAATCCCGACCAGATCTTTTGAAATTGTGGGGATTTGGAGGGGGAAACATTTATGCAGGATAATCTTCAGGTAACATTTTAGATTCTTGTCATGTTTTCCTTTACAATTACTCAATTCTAGAATCTTACCTTGACAAAGTTTTATACACAGCCAGAACATAATTTAAGCCATAAAACAACATGAAAAAACAAAGAAAGCAGCTTCTATCATCAACTCTGGAGCTTCACAAGGAAAAAACTTTAGATTACTCTGAACTGCAATTTAAGATAAGGGGATAAATTGATTTTAAATGCTATCCTCTAAGACTAACATCACTAATTTTCAAGGTAGAACAAAAAAAAGGTCCCTTTTATGAAGATGACCAATATATACATTTAAATTTAATATATATTTAGTAGCTGGCCTCTTGTGAAGGAAACACACTAAATAAACAAAAACAATACCATTAGACTCCTTATTTTGCTACTTTTGAATAGCATGGTGGCTTACTGAGAATGTAACCTATCCCCCATGGTCCCAGATATAGCCCTAGGAATATAAAAATAAAAGAAACCACTAGAACATTGAAATTTGCTTTTTAATATGTATTAAGTTCTAAAAAATCAGAATATCATGTTTTTTTGTATTTACCTGCTTAAAAATCATTTCAAATAATAATTATATTTAAAAGTTTATTATTTTATTTAGGCAAAACTAAATTTTGTCACATTGCCAATGCAGAAGCCCTTTTAACAAATAAGAATGACACTATAACAAGATTCAGCATATTGAAGCAAAATTTGATTAGGGTTGTAACTGGAACAATCAAAAGCAACCTTGATATTTGGAAAGATCAAGGTTGATCAAGGTACCACTACTTTTGAAATTGAAATTTTATTATCTTATTTAGGCAAAACTTAATTTTGTCACATTGACAATGTAGAAATCCTTTTGGTAAAATTATAGCAAACAGTATTACTGGCTTTCATATAAAGTGAATATACCACTTGATGCCTTTTTTATGCTCTTTACAAATATAATAATCACTTCTACCAGAAACTCAGATTTAAGCACTTTTTGACCTCTTAAAAATGACATAAATATGAGGTATAAAAAAGGCTTAAACATTGGTCTCAAACTTTATAACATTGGACTCAAACTTACCATTTCATTATAAATCATTTTTTAATGTTATATTATCCACAAACACTGATTTTCCATGATTAAATTGGATAAATAATTTTTATCAATGTTATGTCATTTTCTTTTTCCTTGTCATCAAAATTTCAATTAAAGCATGCGTTTTTTACAAAATAATAGGATATTTGAAATCACAACTCTGTAATAGTTTAGGAACAAATTTGGGCTATATATTTGCACATCAGGGGGGTGGGGGTAAAGCATAGCATATTTTAAATATGTAAACTAACCATTGCTGTATTTAATATAGTTAAATTTATAGCAAACAATATAACTGGTGTTCATAATAGCCAGCTTTCATATTTTTGACCAAAAATGCATGGTTTTATTTAAAATTCAATGTCAAGGAAGAAGAAAGCATCATAAGTCTGAGACCAATGTTTAAGTCTTTTTATACCCCATATTTAGGTCATTTTTAAGAGGTCAAAAAGTGCTTAAATCTGAATTTCTGGTAGAAGCAATTATTATATTTGTAAAGAGTATAAAAAATGGCATCAAGTGGTATATTTGCTTTATACAAAAGCCAGTAATACTGTTTGCTATAAATTTACTATCCTTTTAACAAATAAGAATGATACTACAACAAGATTCAACATAATGAAGCAAAATATTGTTAGGGCTATAACTAGAACAATCAAAACCAGCCTTGATATTTGGAAAGAGTATAAAACATAGAACCTAATGGTATCATTACTTCTATTTTGTTAGCATATTTCCATCAGAAAAGGCAAATCACCAGATATTTATCATAAGTTTTAATCATCCAAAGCAGAAAACCACAAGCCATTATACAAGTAGGCCTAGTTCAAAATATGCAAGCTGCAAAGACTTTAGTACTTTTTAAAGTAAAAACATAACTTTCATTCTGGTTATAGGTAGTGTTTTGAGAAAGAATCTGGTGAAAAGATAGCATGCATGTAGAAAACAGACCATTTTATTATGAATTACATCATCTGAGAAGTTTTATCCAATTTTTACCTGTCTTTAGCTTCTCAAGAGCCTCAACAGAACTTGGATGTTTTGGTGCAATAGTTGGTTTGTCTTGACTAACTGCTTTTGCAATTCTATACTCAGTAGAGAGAGTCTTGGTGACAGTGTTTTTTGCTTTAGTTGCAACTATACCCATTTTGTAAGGGATGCCGAAATTTTGAAAATTTTGCTACCAGGGACACCATCTATGTATTTTCAAATGAAGAAACTAACATCAACCAATTTTAACAACCAATTTTTAACAATTCGTTTTTGTTTTAGAAATATATTACATTACCAAGATTGTAATCTAGGTCCGCTAGTCTCATTTGCGCAGTCTACCAGCATCGGTATTTTGGCACCCAGTTTCAAATTTGAAGCAGTAGTTGCGTGGAATTCTGATTCTACTCGTGGAAAGGTGGTTTCCAATAGCTGTCAGTAACGCTTTGACTAACCACATTCAGCTCAAACACCGTGCAATTCAACCCTCATTTAATACAAATCTCATATAAATCAGCACTCGTCTGAATCAGTCCCATTCAACCCAACTTATATGCAAGCCGACCTCCCATCGAACCCAACCCCCACGCACCACAACCCCTGTGCAATGCAATCGTCATTAAACTCAACCTCTATGAAACTCAACTCTCGTTTGACTCAAAACTCTTTCAAATTGGCATATGAATAAGTTTCAAATCGGGCTGACTATAGGCTAAAAACTTGCTTCTTTCTTCGCTCAGAGTTTCTAACTTATACTGTAATGCCTTAGATATAAGGTGAAATCTGAAGTTTTAATAATTCTACGGGATTTAAGATTCAAGTGCAATCAAGCTCTTTATGGTTTTAATGGTAAAGATTTTGATGGTAAATTTGTAGATGTTTAAGTTGGTTTGTCAACTGAAGATGAACATACACCTCAATTTACCATTCAACGCTCGTTTCATGTATAATAACTATTACCTCGTAATTGCGTCCCAGCTCTCCCAATAACTAAATATAGTCCTAAGCTATATACTGCATAAAATGCTACTGATTTTGTTTTTGTTTGTGCGTATGTGGACATGGACAAAATGGACTACCACATGTGTATTTGCTATCGATTAAGAATCATGCTGATGGAATCCATAAACCAGTCGAAATTGATGATATAATTTCTGCTAAAATTCCAAATGCCGACAATCCTTTACTAAAAGAATTAGAGTTAAAGTGGATGATTCATAGTCTGCGCTGGGAGTTAGGTACAAATTCCAGTTGTATGATTAATAAAAGTAGAAAATTGCAGTGCCGCTTCAGTTTTTCAATGCTGTACAATTCTTTTAAATTTCTAGTGGTTGATGAAAAACCAAAGTAGTCCCATCGTTATAACCCGAAATTGGACTAAAGGAACAAAGAAGAATTTTACGTGAACTTGCTATTTATTGAAGACTCCAATAATTATCGAGTTACTCGTGATAATTGTCATTTTGCTATATACAACGGTTATTTACTGAAAAAAATTCAATGTCACATCACTGTTGAGTATGTTGGCGGAATAGGTCCGGTCTTCAATAAAGATTGTTAAAAATCAATTGTGTTTGCTTTACAGTGAAGCAGACACCTATGTGGAAGGACGCTGCATTACACCAACTGAAGCATGCTGACGACTATTTCATCACAGTATCAAAAGAAAGAGCAATGCCATTCAATGTTTAGATATTTATTTATCTGATAATACCGAATGGAAGATATCTTGCATTAAATGGAATGGGGAAACAAGTACATGGGAGCTACGAGTCCATCGATTACGTGTCACTGGTTGAATTCACAACATGAATTATCAAGCTCATACAGAATCCTTCCATTTGCAAGCACTTCTCTAACATATGAAGGATGCAAGAAGTTTTGAAGATCACCTTATTGTGAATTTTGTTCGTTTTGCGATATACAATGAAGCATTCCTAACTTATGACCTAGCATTCGACAAGAATCTGTAGATAGATAGACTAGAAGAATCCGTGACATCCAAAATGCCTTTTTTTAATGCGTATAGAATAGAACAGTACTTTATTAGGAAGCAAACTCTCACAACATAAAAAACTGCCGAACTTGTTGCCTTCAGTCAGCTAGCCTACATTGTATAAAAAAACAAAAACATAAGTACATAAGTGAAATATTGCCTACAGCGATGAAACAAACTGGCCTGTCAAATAAAATGAATAAAAATGAATAAAATAAAAATGAGTACAATAAATAAAAATTAGTACCTAAGTACACAAACAAAAATACATAAGTGAAATCTGAGTAAAATAAGTAAAAGTAAGTAATATAAGTAAAATAAATGAGAATGAAGTAAAAACATAAGTACTTTATAAAAAACATACAGCGATGAATCCAGCTCGCCAGTCAAATAAAAATGAAGCAACAAAACTAACACATTAACAATACAAATGACACATTAACGTGATGCACTACAAATTTCATTTATTTATGATTTCAACAAACGCTACCACAAAGTTCTTTCTTTAACGCTCAGTTATTGTATTAGTAGGATTTAAAGCCGGGATTTCTTGTGCTTTTGGTCGGGGTTGACGGGGCTTTGGAGGGCAATAAGGGCCTGGGAGTATACATTGAAAGGGTGGGTTACGACGCAGATTATTTCAAAAATTGGTACAAAGAGTAACACTTCGGGCTACCAAGGTAGGGACGTGGAATTCCTTGAGAAGGAGAATGTACGGCACTTTGTCCCGACCGTAAATAATTCTCAGGGCTCTCTTCTGGATAATTTCTAGCCTATCGGACTGATCCACTGTAAGACCAAAATACCACACCGGGCAAGCATACTTGATCTGTGGATGGATAAGATATATAAAGGCGAAGGATACGTGCTTTTTAGCATGAAAATTTAGCAAATAGCTTAAGGAAAGCCCGAGATGTACTAGCCTGTTTAACCATAGAGCGAATGCGGGCCACCTATTTTTATCGCTAGTCAGTGTGACCCCCAAGAGTTTGGTTTTCTTTGTAGTTATTTCATTAGGTATTGGGGTTATAAACGATGGCTTCGATTTAAGAAAAATAAAGGTCATAATATGAGAATTATGGGAATTCACTTTCACTTTTGACTGGGCTGCTTCACTTGCAACGTCTTTGAGAATTTCCTTTGTACTGCTCTTAATGTTTCTTCTGCACGTTTCAAGCAATGACATGTCAGCCACAAACTTCCATCTATCGGCTGATTCATTAGCAAGATTGTTAATCATTATCAACAACAGTAAAGGACCTAAAAGCATACCCTACGGACCTCAAGAAATGGGGAGTGAGTCAGAATAAACATTTTTGTTCTTAACAACTTGACTCCTATTTGATTGAAAAGATACATTAATATTGACTAGAAAATAGGGTAAATTTAATTCATTCAGAAATTTTTCAACTAAAACATTATGACTAACTAGATCAAAAGCCTTTTAGAAGTCAATTAAAAGGAAAGTGAGCCAGGTATCTGGCTCGTCAAACAATTTATATACAGTATCAAGGAGACTGACCACATAATGTGTTGTTGATAAACCTTTTATGTTTCCGAATTGGTTTTTATCAATAAGTACAAGGATTGCATTTTTAAGCCAATCTGCTGTGAAACTCTCATACAGTTTAGAGAATATCGGTGTTAAGGTAATTAGGCGGACTCCATAAAAATCCAATCTAACACCTTTCTTCTGTATGGGTGTAATGTATCCTTTTTTCCAGCACTAAGGGAAGGAACCACTTCTAGCTATTGAATTATAAAACTATTTGATAGAAGTTTTGATAAATTATCAGGAAACGCTTTTACTAAATCAACTGGAATATCAAGGGGGTCTGCTGCTGGGGGGCGGGGAACATTACGTGAGAGAACAGGAGGGTTTGTACAATAGCGGCAAGGTGTTTATTTAAGGATTTACCTGAAGTTTCAGGGGGAACATCAAGATTAAAGTCAAAATTTTCGACTGTTTTACCACTGGTTTTCTTGACTGTATTATACCACTGCTTTGGTCATGCTTTAAAGAGTTCACTACTTTATTACGGTGATACTGGGCTGAAGCCTTCTGAATCTGCTTTAAAAAAAATAGATTTCCTTAGTAGGTTAGCTTCTTCAGTTTTTCCTTGGCGGAACAGCTTTAATTTTTATCGGATTAATCTTTTTATTACATCATTTATATACGGCTTATTATTAGAACATCTTCTCTTTTTGACCTCTGGAAAATGAAGTAAATAACTATTGACACGTTTTTCTTGGAAAAATTTGGAAAAAAACAAAAAAAAAAATTGGTTTTCTTATTCGATTCATCGGCAGCAAATACATTTTCCCATGGCTCTTCTGAAAGCCATGTTCCGAAATTGAGCAGAACGCTATCAGTAATTGGTCGATACTTAAATACATCAAATTTACACTTGCGGATCTTGCATCGGATTTGGCGAAAGCGTAAAATAGTAACTGTTACCAAGTGGGGGGAGCAAATTGGGTTTTTGAAAAAAATCATGCATGTTTGTACAAACAATGTCAAGGGAAGTACCACCTTTGCGATTGGGATATTAACAATTTGTTTTAAATTAGCTTCCCGACAAAGATGACTTGTGTTTAGTTCATTTCCGTCACCGGTAAGTATTGTCCTCGCATTTGGATGTTTAGATTGAAGGTAATCAAGCAATGCATGGAGTTTTTTCAAGAAATTTTTACGATGCTTTGATTTTTGGCTGTTTGAATAATAAAAACAACCAACAATGACATTAGTTAATGGGCGTGGTAGAACTTTCGGTTTAACTTTAATCCAAATTATTTCATCATGCTCATTTATTCCTGGAACCTTTACTTCCCTTGGCGACAAATTATCACGACTAAAAATCATTACCCCTCCACCATTTTTAGCAAGGTAATGATTATGTGGGAGGATTTTAATAAACTCATTAAAATAAGCCATCTTCAGAGCATCCAGGTTTTGGGACTGAACCTCGATTATACCAATTAAATCTGATGCTAGCTCATTCGTCGTAATTTCAAGCTTAATAAATTTTTCCAAATTAAGGCTTTCTGCATTACTTAATAACAGCCTAGGGAAATGGTACCGTAATTTACTATTCTTATGTTTACTGTTATGAGTACCAGAAACAACCGTTTTATCTGGAAAATGATTTGAAAGAGGAAATTGAGGGTGAGGATGTCTATGGACACTTTCTTGGGGTGGCTGGGGTTTATCATATTTAGCAGGGATGGGGGTACTATGGGTAGGATCAAGATCAATTTGCCTAGTAGTGGGGTGACAAGAAGGGGGAACCATGGACTTTTGTCTCCTAACATTAGGAGTAGTAGTATCCCTGTACACCATATCATATTGAGAGTTTGAAAGAAGGGGGGGTAAATCTATTGGAAGTGAGGATCGATACTTTGAGGGAAATCGGGGAAAAAAGACGGTGGGGAAACTATCAAAAAGAAGTCAAGAGCTACTGGCTGGAGATGAAAGAGGTAAACTGGTGCTTTTTGTGCCAGCGTTGGTTTCCATCGCAATTTCATTTTTGGTACATTCAGTAAAAAAGAATCACCTGATTTGTGCCGATTACTCGACTGAAATGAAGCCACCGAAATAGGCCAAGGGAAGTTGTGTACCGGGACTGACCAGAAATCCGACTCAGAGATAGACTTGGAAAGTTTAGGCCCAAGGGCATGGGCGCTTGACGGTGGCATGGGACCGATGGGGACATAGACTGGCCGACAGCCAGGGTAGCTTTTCTGTTTTTTGACAAATTTAAATTCTTAAGTGGGATCAAAGACCTAAAAGCATGGGCCAAACTACAAGCACTGTCGACACATGATAAATCTGCACATAAATTAAGATGATCGAAAGAACAGGTGCTATTTTTGCAACATCCTGATATAAAATGCCTACAAATATGTAAATACTGATAACGTTTTTCTTCCCTACAAAAACCTGCATATAATATTATGCGTTTTATTGGTTAAGGACTTGCACGTAACTTTTCGTTGAACTATTTTCTTGAAAACAATTAGTGTTTCATCTTCAGTTGGTTGAATGTCACGAAACTTATTCTCGTCAGTTAACCTTACGTCAGCTAATTTAACACTTTCCTGAACCTTGTCATCGAGGATCATTCTCACACTGCATTCACTTTTTACGTCACTTAATGAGTTACGAATCTGATCGCTCGCGGCTTGTATAGAATTATTCATTTTAGAGCTAAAGGTAGACGAGCGTAATTTCTCGGGTGGCATAGGATAATGGATTCGTAACTGATTTAAATGCATCATTAGGGTGTTAATATTTGTTGTTTTTTGTCAGTTAAGTTCTGAACATTACATATATCAGATTGGAGTGATTCGTGGGAATTTCGCAGTGGTAATAGTTCATTTTGAATAGCTGAGAGTTGATCCTCACGAACGGAACGGAACATCACGAAAGGCTGAGACTTCATTAATGTGTTCAGAACAATTCCTGCATGGAGTTTTACCCTCACTGCTGGGCCTAGTTACTGTCTTAGTTTTGGGATTAAAAGTCCTTGGTGTGATTATGGATGTGTTTTAGGCAAAGGGTCTAGGTCTAAGGCTCACTCGTGGCGTAAATTTGCACGGAATTTCCATACCACTAGTAAATTAAGATGAAGTGGGGAAGTCGCAATTTAAGCACAACCATACCAGTAGTTTCTCTCTTGCTCCAAGCGTGATCCTTGCAGACTTAGGATACCACCATTGATTGCATTTGGTGCACTGAACCGTCCCACTAGTTCCTGGGTTACTACACTCAGGACAGTAATATTTAGGCATAATTAAATGAGAAAGACTATGTGATGTGCACTTGGCTGACAGGGAGGAGGGCCACCTCGAATCCGACCAACCCGTCTTCATCCGTGTTAAAAAGCACAAAAATTCTCTACCTGCTGCGCGGAGGTTCAATATAAAAAATAATCATCATGTTTATATCTATAAACGAAAATTATAGATTAGATATACAAGTGCCAAACAACACCACTGCGCGTAAATACGATGGCAATAGAAGGTCGATATTTTAGCTAACGGGTGAAACGATATGGTATGGATAACATTGAGACATACGAAGGTGAACAAAAAAATGGAATTTCTAAATTCTAAAGAGCCATCAGATACTGGAGAAAGTATGTATCGTCTTCTGAAAGGAAAACAGATTGAAATTGTAAACAATATTTTGCAGGCTGCCAATGAGCCGAATTATTTTGAAACAATCTTTTTTATAGGTGGACCAAGTGATATCGATAAGTTATTTCTGCATAAAACCTTGTGTCATATTGTGTGCAGTGAAAATCGTGAAGTAAAATGTATGGTATTTGCTAGAGATGCATCAACTCTATTGACTTTTGGACAAACAATACACAAGACATTTGAGTTGTAAGTTCCACACTCCTCATACTCTATTCTAGGCCTATGAAATGGTTCAAACGAAGCTTTAAAATTACCTGAAGTAAAAGTCTTCCTACTTGAAGAAGCACCGATGGTACCCAAGTAACAAAATATGCCTACAAAAATATGGATAAATTTCTGCGGTCCATTGCAAATCCAATTTGCTATTTGGAGGGAAGATTCTCGTTGATGGAGGTAATTTTCGTCAGTACTCGCCTGTTCAACTCGTACGCAACCACAGTGAAAAACTTGATTTGTGAATAAGAAAAGTCATCTGGAAGTATTTCAAACATTTTTCCTTAGAAAAAATTGCAATTCAATCCTGGCTGCAGTTTTGCTACCGAATGACTTGAAACTAAAGAAAAATACAATACTTATGCTTATACGTAACTTGGATATTTCTGACGAGATATGTAATGGGACGCGTCTTGTTGTTTCTGAAGTATGTAACAACATAATTAAGGCAAATATATTTACTTGGGGAAAACCTGGAAAAGAAGTTCACATTTCTCGAGTTACGTTCGACTCCAGCAAAGGTCAACTCGGATGTTCAGTTCGACGACATCAATTTCTAAACCGACTGACATGCTCGATGATAAAACATTAATCACAAGGGCAAAGTTTCGAATTTGTTTACGTGAACCTCCATACAACTGTTTTTAATCACAGTATATATACGTCGCATTTTCCCATGTTCAATGGCAACGTAGCTTAAAAGTTCTGCAACCACCTGAAGATGAACGACGAAAAAATAATGTTGTATGGAAGAAAGTATTGAAAACTGCCAACGAAACTTCTTTTTGTTAATATGAATGCCTTTTTCAATAAATTAAACTAGCAATAATTGCGTATATGTGTTAATTTTTCTTCAAAACCCGAAATACAATTTTTTTTTCTGAAAAGTGGCATACTGATATCTCTGGCCCCAAAAACAATCTAGATAGACCACAACTTTAAGGAATAATTAGTATTTTTTCCAGGGTAGTTATATCGAACCTATGGTGACACTATGAAATCAACAAGTTCGCAATTATCTGCGGTTAAAAGACAAGCGACAGCGAGGATCAAATATATACAAGCCTATCAAATGCTAGGACCCACTACTATATATATATATATATATATATATATATATATATATATATATATATATATATATATATATATATATATATATATATATATACTTATCGACTTAACAATGACAATAATTGGTTTCTTGGTGAGGTGAGCATCGTCTATGCAGAAAACAAACTCGAAACTAATTGGCTGTTTCGGCACAAATGATGCTCTGACGCTTAGAAAGTTTCTGGGATGGTATGCATACTCATGTTCGTGGTAATTTGTGTTCATTTTTAGTATGATCTAATTTTTCATTTCACTTTCCTATGTGTGTTAGAATTAGTTTATTTATTTATAGCAGTAGTTGTTATATTTATGTGTGACAGGATTATTCCTTTTAATTTCTGTCCGTTTTGAGCTTTATTTACTCATAATAGTCATTTCTGTTCTTTATGAGGTTTGAATTTTCAAAAAACTTTATTTTGCTACTTTTAGGTGTCAATATGTTTCTTTACTTTACTCTGAAAAACTCTTTTTTTGTAAAAGATTTTTTATGCTGATTTCATATAAAATCGTCTCCAATGAGCCAAATTTCAATTTGCGACACTCATGCCATTTTATGGATTTTACAGAAGGGCTAAAATAAGATTTTTTAAACTTTTGCGCAAATAGTACATTTTTTGCGAATTTAAATGAGAAAAATAAGGGAAAATTGTAGTGTACAGGTTAACAGAATGACTCCATTTTGGTTCATAGTACGTAAAACTATGTAAAGTAATCTTTGAACTTAAGGTACTAAAACACTATTTGTCCCAAATATTGTCAATTTCTTCTAGCCCGAATGAAGCAAATACCCATTCCTAAAAATTCTCATTGGATGAAGATCCACAATAAGATTCATCTTCATTATTTTATAACTCATACAGGAAAAACTCTTGACCCTTATATTTTTTTTTTATAACTCATATAGAACAAGAGCTAAGAGCTCATATTGCACTTGTGACGAGGCGAGAAGAGCTAAGAGCTAAGAGATCATATGGTATGAGCTCTATCAAAATTCTATGAATCAATAGATTGATTTAAAAAGGAAAATAAGAGGCTTAATGCCGGTCAGGATTTAAAATAAGAGCTCTGAGTCACGATGTCCTTCTAAATATCAAAATTCATTGAGATCCGATCACCCACTCGTAATTTATAAATACCTAATTTTTCCTCTCCCTTTAACGACTTTATCAAGTCAAATTGTGCAGCTCCCTGACACGCCTATCAATTTTCATCGTCCTAGCACGTCCAGAAGCACCAAACTCGCCAAATCACTGAACCCCTCCCCCCAACTCCCCCAAAGAGAGTGAATCCAGTACGATTCTGTCAATCACGTATCAAGGACATTTGTTTATTCTATCCACCAAGCTTCTTCCCGATTCCTACACTCCAAGTGTTTTTCCAAGATTTCCCCTCCAACTCCCCCTAATGTCAAACGATCTGGTCGGGATTTGAAATAAGAGCTCTGAGACATGAATTCTTTCTAGAAATCAAATTTCATTAAGATTCGATCATCTATTCGTAAGATAAAAATACCCCAATTTTCACGTTTTCTAAGAATTCCGATTTCCCCCTCCAACTCCCCCGAACGTCACAGGATCTGGTCGGAATTTGAAATAAGAACTTTAAAGCACAAGATCCTTCTAAATATCAAATTTCATTAAGATCTGGTCACCCTTTCGGGCTTATTTTTCCCATCAAGTTTCATCCCGATCCCTCCACTCTAAGTGTTTTCCAACATTTTAGGTTTCCCCCCTCCAACTCCCCCCAATGTCATCAGATCCAGTCGGGATTTAAAATAAGAGCTCTGAGACAAAATATCATTCCAAACATCAAATTTCATTAAGATCCAATCACCCGCTCATAAGTTAAAAATACTTCATTTTTTCTATTTTTTCCGAATTAACCGGCCCCCACTCCCCTCCAGATGGTCAAATCGGGAAAACGACTATTTATAATTTAACCTAGTCTGGTCCCTGCTACGCTTGCCAAATTTCATCGTCCTAGCTTACCTGGAAGTGCCTAAAGTAGCAAAACCGGGACTTTAGGTTTCCCCCCTCCAACTCCCCCCAATGTTATCAGATCCGGTTGAGATTTAAAATAAAAACTCTAAGACACAATATCATTCCAAACATAAAATTTCATTAAGATCCAATCACCCGTTCATAAGTTAAAAATACTTCATTTTTTCTATTTTTTGCAAATTAACCGGGCCTCCACCCCCCCCCCCCAGATGGTCAAATCAGGAAAACGACTATTTCTAATTTAATCTGGTCCGGTCCCTGATACGCTTGCCAAATTTCATCGTCCTAGCTTACCTGGAAGTGCCTAAAGTAACAAAACCGGGACCGACAGACAGACAGACCGACAGAATTGGCGATTGCTATATGTCACTTGGTTAATACCAAGTGCCATAACAAGTAAATTCGATAAGGACTATGAACAATGCCCTAATGCCAATTTCCATCAAAACGAACCTGAGGTGAATTGGAGTTTAGCAACTAAATATTTTGTATACAAAGCATGAGCTATATTTTGATTAATCCTATATAGTCAAACAGTTCGTGGTAACGAACTATAGTAAGGAGCAACCCGGTTCAATAGTAAACAAAACTCTAAAAGAAGAAATTTTGATGCTAAAATATACATCAAAAGAATCGAATTTTCATGCTGATTCTAGATATATAAGTTTCATCAAATTTAATCTTTGTCATCAAAAGTTACGAGCCTGAAAAAATTTGCCTTATTTTGGAAAATAGGGGGAAACACCCCCTAAAAGTCATAGAATCTTAACGAAAATCACACCATCGTGTTCAGCGTATAAGAGAACCCAGTAGCAAAAATTTCAAGCTCCTATCTACAAAAATGTGGAATTTCGTATTTTTTGCCAGAAGACAGATCACGGGTGCGTGTTTGTTTGTTTTTTTTTGTTTTTTTTTCCAGGGGTAATCGTATCGACCAAGTGGTCCTAGAATCTCGCAAGAGGGCTCATTCTAACGGAAATGAAAATTTCTAGTGCCCTTTTTAAGTGACCAAAAAATTGGAGGGCACCTAGGCCCCCTCCCACGCTCATTTTTTCCCAAAGTCAACGGATCCAAATTTTGAGATAGCCATTTTGTTCCGCATAGTCGAAAACCATATGAACTATGTCTGTGGAATGACTCACTCCCCCACAGTCCCTGGGGGAGGGGCTGCAAGTTACATACTTTGTCCAGTGTTTACATACAGTAATGGTTATTGGGAAGTGTACAGACGTTTTCAGGGGGATTTTTTTGGTTTGGGGTGGGGTTGAGGGGAGGAGGCTATGTGGGAGGATCTTCTCTTGGAGGAACATGTCATGGTGGAAGAGAAATTCAATGAAAAGGGCGCGGGATTTTCTAGCATTACTATAAAAAAAACAATGAAAATATAAAGACGAAAAAGTTTTTCAACTGAAAGTAAACAGTAGCATTAAAACTTAAAACTAACAGAGATTATTACGCATATGAGGGGTTCTAAAAATTCTTTAGCATAAAGAGCGAGATATTTAGGAGGAGATAGATACCTTGCTCTTTATGCTAAGTGTTTTTAGTAATTTCAACTATTTATTCCACGGCCTTTCTGATTCAGGGGTCATTTTTAAAGAATTGGGACAAAACTTAAGATTTAGTGTAAAAGGCGAGGTATTAACGAGGGGACAAACCCCCTCATATACATAATAAAAAATATAAGAGCATAAAAGTTTGTTACGTAAGTTAATTCTTAAGTTACGTATATTTTTTACTAATAAAAACTTTTGTTAAAAATTAAAAGTTCTAGTTGCCTTTTTAAGTAACCAAAAAATTGGAGGGCAACTAGGCCTCCTTCCCCACCCCTTATTTCTCAAAATCATCTGATCAAAACTAAGAGAAATGCGTTTAGCCAAAAAAAAATTTAATATGCAAGATCTTGTTGCCTTTTTAAGTAACCAAAAATCGGAGGGCAACTAGGCCTCCTCCCCCGCTCCTTTTTTTTCAAAATCATTCGATCAAAACTATGAGAAAGCCATTTAGCAACAAAAAAAAAAACGCAAATTTGTTTTAACTGTTCATCTTCGGAGAGCCAAAATCAAAAATGCAGTAATTCAAAAACGTTCAGAAATTAAATAAAAAAAACTAGTTTTTTAAACTGAAAGTAAGGAGCGATATTAAAACTTAAAACGGACAGAAATTACTCCGTATATGAAATGGGTTGTTCCCTCCGCAATCCCTTGCTCTTTACGCTAAATTTGATTCTTTGCCACAATTCTACTTTTTAAAACAATTAAAAACTTTAGCGTAAAGAGCAAGGGATTGCGGAGGGGCAAACCCATTTCATATACGGAGTAATTTCTGTCCGTTTCAAGTTTTAATTAAATAAAAAAAAACGAGTTTTTTTAACTGAAAGTAAGGAGCGACATTAAAACTTAAAACGCACAGAAATTACTTCGTATATGAAAGAGGCTGCTTCCTCATCAACGCCCCGCTCTTTACGCTAAAGTTTGACTCTTTCTCACAATTCTTCTTTTTAAAACAGTAAAAAACTTTAGCGTAAAGAGCGGGGCGTTCATGAGGAAGCAGCCTCTTTCATATACGAAGTAATTTCTGTGCGTTTTAAGTTTTAATGTCGCTCCTTACTTTCAGTTAAAAAAACTCGTTTTTTTATTTAATTTCTGAACGTTTTTGAATCAATGCATGTTTTGATTTTGGCTCTCCGCAGAGGAATAATCAAAACGAAATTTGCATATTTTTTTTTTTTGGGGGGGGGGGCTAAATGGCTTTCTCATAATTTTGATCGAATAATTTTGAGAAAAAAAGAGAGGGGGCGAAGCCTAGTTGCCCTCCGATTTTTTGGTTAATTAAAAAGTAAACTAGAACTTTTAATTTTTTACGAATCTTTTTATTGGTAAAAGATTTACGTAACTTATAAATTAGCTTACGTAAAGAACTTTTGTATTCTCATGTTTTTATTACATATATGAGGGGATTCGCCCCATCGTCAGTACCTCGCTCTTTACACTAAAGCTTAAATTTTATCCCAATTCATTAAGAATGACCCCTGAATCACAAAAGCCGTAGAATAAATAGTTGAAATTACTAAAAATACTTTAGCGTAAAGAGCTAGGTATCATAAGGAGGTGAGCCCATTATATGGGTAGTAATTTCTGTTTGTTTTAAGTTTTATTGCTGTTCCTTACTTCCAGCTGAAAAAGCTTTTTCACATTTATTTTTTAATTTTTTTTAAAATAATGCTAGTAAATCCTGCTCTCCCTTCATTGAAGTTTTCTTTTCCCATGACAAATTCTCGATGGAAAGTTCCCCCAGCATATCCCCCTCTTCTCAACCCCTCCCCCCAACCAAAAAAATCCTCCTGAAAACGCCTGTATACTTCCCAATAACCATTACTATATGTAAGCAGAGGTCAAAGTTTGTAACTTGTTGCCCCTCCCACGGGGACTGTGGGGGAGTAAGTAGTCCCCAAAGACATAGTTATAAGGTTTTTCGACTACGCTGAATAAAATGGCTATCTCAGAATTTTGATCCGTTGACTTTGGGAAAATAATTAGCGTGGGAGGGGGCCTAGATGCCCTCCAATTTTTTGGTCACTTTAAAAGGGAACTAGAACTTTTCATTTCCGTTAGAATGAGCCCTCTTGCAACATTCTAGGACAACTGGGTCGATACGATCACCCCTGGGGAAAAAAAAACAAAAAAAACAAATAAACACGCATCCGTGATCTGCCTTCTGGCAAAAAATACAAAATTCCACATTTTTGTAGATAGGAGCTCGACCAATATGAACTAGGAACTTCTACAATAGGGTTCTCTGATACGCTGAATCTGATGGTGTGATTTTCGTTAAGATTCTATGACTTTTAGGGGGTGTTTCCCCCTATTTTCTAAAATAACGCAAATTTTCTCAGGCTTGTAACTTTTTATGGGTAAGACTAAACTTGATGAAACTTATATATTTAAAACCAGCATTAAAATGCGATTCTTTTGATATAGCTATTGGTATCAAAATTCCATTTTTTAGAGTTTTGGTTACTATTGAGCCGGGTCGCTCCTTACTACAGTTCGTTACCACGAACTGTTTGATATCGCTCCTTACTTTCAGTTTCAAAAACTAGTTTTTTTTTATTTTTCTAATAAGGTTCGAGTAGTATTTTGGGTTCGATTTTTAAAGTAACATACTAGAGCGTTTTCTTAAATAAGTTCGGAGACCAAGCAGGCAAAGCAAGACAATGCAAGGCAACAGGACCACAAAAGAAAACAAATTAGAATTCCAAGTACTAACCTTTCTTTATTATAGCTTTCTTAGGCAAAATTGGTTGAGTGGAAACAATTTTCAAATCCGCTTAGTTGCTTAGAAAAATAAGAAAAAAAAAAAAAAAAAAATTCAGAAGCGTGAAGTCTTTTTCTGAAAAAGCCTCATTGAAATCACGGCTCAAATAAGATTTTTTTTTTGCAAAATTATTATTTTCTTTTTTGCTGTGGATAGCTTCGTTTTTTTTCCGTGTCCTTATTCTCCCGTACTGTCAAATAGAGACGGTTCAGAAACTTACATATCTGTACGATATTTTTACATATTATTTCTCCTTATTTGAGTTCCAGCAATTTCAATTTAAGAAACTCATTTATCGACAGCATGAGAAAACATAAGAAAACGTGGTAGTTTGCAGCCAGTTGAAAAGCAGAATAAATTTCAAAAGCAAAGGCAATTTTCACATTCAGCCGTGTCTTCAATAAAGTTTTTCAGGCAAAGCTGGTGTACTTTTTTAATTTTTCAGGGCAACTACAATGAAAAGGCCTTAACTAATTATGGTGTTTGAGATGGAAAAAGGAAAAATTATGAACTTGTATAAAGCTAATAGATTGGTATTATGTGAATTTTTTTTAGGTAATTGGGGGACCACTGTTAGTTGATGGGTTGAAAATTAAAATTTGGATTGAATCAAATTTTGAATGAGGGTATATTTGTTTCACGTCTACTGGACTGCCCTTCTAAAGAGCCTTTTGGCAGGCACTTGACAAGATCAGAAGAGTATTATATTGTAATGTATACTGCAAATACTTAGTTAAGTAAAAAAAAAAAAAAAAAAAAAAAAGCAAGCAAGCAAGTTCTATGGACCTATTAAAATAGAGCGGTAGTAGGCCTTAAAAAATTTTGTCAAAGATTGAGCAAAGCACTAGGTATCAGTCAAGGGCCCTGTTGCTATATCAAGCATTGTTAACATTAAAGAGCTAAAAAGGGTTTCACTGTTTGCTTCACACTTATCCACAGAATAGTGAAGAAAGTAAAGAGATGAAAGAGCCATTTTTCAAGTTGATCGAAAATTATGAAGAAGATTTGGAAAACAACACCTTAAACGTTTGATGGCGGAAAGAAAAATTTGGCAAAAATTTCTCTAGCGGAACAAGGCACAGCATGTCAATGCAACTGATTTTCTAAATATTTGTGGCAAAGCAATCTCTCCGAACATCCATTTTACACTTCGGAGAATCAAAACATACCTAAGAAACGTGACGTCTGAAAGTAGGCTAAATGGTTTTGCCAATCTCAATGTCCACAGGGAAATTCTAGTTGACACAGACAGTGTATATATCCATACTGACGAAGACTAAATTTTGTTTTGTAAGACAGCTAATATAGGAAGATTGTGTCAGAATAAAACGTAAAATCGTATTTAATCTGCTGGGTTTTATCAATCATTCTTATAGTCCCTACTCGAAACTTGCATCCAAAGAGCTAAAATAAACTTTAAGTAATGCCTTAAATTACCAGTTTTTCTGAAGATTTTTGAAGCTTTTTGTTGATTAGCCCGCACTAGACATCACCACCCTTACTTACGGCAACTTACGTTCATTCTAAGCTTGCTTTCATTCACTCTTTTCATTTTTCTTCATTTTAAGTTTCCTTCTCTTATGGATTTCTGCTTGATTTATCAAAATTATTTTGCTCAAACTAAGAGTTTATGCAAAATTTTTTGGATTTTACCTTTTGGTTCTCGTTTGATTTGAACTTTTTGCATTTTATGCAAAACTTCCTGTTTTCAATAATAAAATTCAAAAGAGACCATTAACCATTTTTATTTAAAGGGCAGGTAATAATCTTGTCAACAGAAAAAAAAATCGGCTTATGTAATTTAAAATGCATTATGGTACAAATATTAAATATTAGTGGAGAACACTTTCTCTTTGATTTTTTCAACTTTTATCATGACCACATTTATGGACAAGCAGGGCTTTACCGTATGCAAGGTGCAATACATTAAAACAGATTGGACTAATTGACAGTGTTTTCAGATCGACGCTGTTTTGAGATAAAGAATTCTCTATACTTTTTTACTGATACTGACAAATGTCCTTAGACACAACCTAGGTTTCCCGGTACCCACAGGTATATCTTGTGGAGACAGAAAAGTTATCTATTGCCAAGAGGGTCAGTTTCCAAAAATCAAGGACAGAGAGAACACACAAAAAAATCAGTTAGTCAGTCAAAGATCGTGCATTACCCTGGTTTCATCTTTGGAGGTAAAGCTATAAAGAATATTGATTAATCCCATCTCCTCAAAAATATATTTTCACCATTCATTCATGCGATAGATATTCTCGAATGGGTTTGTTCCTTCTGGGCAAGAAAGCATGGTGACATTATACCTTCTATGGACACAATGCCATCCATCTCAATCATACTTCTCTGCAAATTTTACAAAAACTTGTTCCCAAAAATGAATGCCCGTGTTCTGCAGAGCTCATAGAAAGCTGTTTATACTCCTCCAAAAGATTAATAATACGGCTTCTAGAGATATAACAGGGTGTCAATGGATATTCTTCTGAGTACCCACCATTCTTACTAGCTATATACTAGTATCACCGTTACGGTACGTAAAGAAACACCTCACAAGGGATAATCAATTCCTATGTTTAGACAGCCTGATTGCACTAAAGTCATTACTAAAAAATACTACTTTTGCCAACAATCTATAAAAAGTGGTTGAGCCTTATATCTCGAATCGGCAAAAAAATTGTTATAAAGGGTATTTTCAATTACAACAGCAGAAAGAACTTGTTTCCCAAAGAGCAAGCTTATGAAAAATGCTGTTTCACTTATGCTATAAACTCTTTTGTTCTAGAGTTACTTTCGATTTACAGTCAACTCAAAATCTATTATAACCAAATTTTTATGAGTTTTAGAGACCGAAAGCGTTAAGTACAGGTCTCCCCCACAGTCAAAAGTATAACGTCTTTTCAACAATCGACGGTTTAAAAGGCGTTTTATATATTTTTTTGCTAATCTTCAACATTTTGTAAAATGTCATAAAATATATGCCATATTTCCACGACCTTACTGCATAGTTCTTTTGAAGGACGATAAAAATTCTTCTTCAATAATTTTATTAGGTTCTTAAAAGTTTCCTCTAGGCTTCTCATACAAGCCTAGATACTCATGAAAACGCCCAAAGGTTTTTTGGGGTTAGGATGCTCATCCATACACCAGAAGCTATGGTCAACGCATAAGTACTGTATACACTGTTATTTGATTTAAAATTCGATGCATGAAAACGATGTATTTTTGCGAAAGATAAGACACAATTTTAGAGATCAGAGCGGGCATAAGTCGAATCCTCTAAGTTAACAATCTTAAACCGAACAGACTAAATTGAATGAAGAAATCCAGCACAAAAAGAAACGGAAAAGGCCATTAATATGAGTTGCGCAGCCCTCATTTAACCCCCAAAACAATTTGGCTCTTCAATGAATACGCACTATATTTTCAATTGAAATTACTCTTTACCCGATGGTCAATATATTTGAAAGAATGAATTATTTTAGTCATTTTATGATTATTATTACTTCGCCATTAGTAAGCATATAGATACAGTAAACCCTGGCATTGGGGTTTTTGGACAAGCAAGATCCCCTTTCCTACTTTTATCAGGCTCACTCTATATATAAAAAAGTCCTAGCTACATTTTTGAAGTTTAGCATTAATCCGCAAATATAAAATGGCGGGCCCAAAATAGGTCTGTCGAAACTGTTTTTGAAACATAACCACAATATCACTTTTCCTTCATGGCATCCCCTTCTTAAAAGGGGATGCTTAAAGTTGAAAGTATACAATAATTGTTCGTGTATAGTAAGTGCTCTTCATAAATTGTTTTGATAAACATAGTTATGTATTTATTTTAATTTTCTCTATCTTGTACTCCGTCCTTGTGAACTATCCCTAGCTCTAAGAACAACAAGCAGTTTGCAAAAATACAAAGAAACAATATTTTATTGATTAAATTTATATTAAAATATAAAATGAAAAATATTGTTGTATGTTGAGTGAGGAAGAGGTTCTTTGGCAGGAGCAGAGGCCACATAATTGCACAGCTTCAATGAGCAGTAAATTCGTTAGGTGAAGGATAAGCAAAAAATTGAAGCAAAATTGATTAAAAATTTTTTAAGGGTTCTATTTTTTTAGTAAAATATAAAAAGGGGAGCAAAAAAAATATACGTGAATTTTACTGAGATTTTATTTAACTTGAGGTTTAGAACCCTTGTTTTTTTTTATTTAAACTTTAAAATTATAAGAAACCAGTTCTGCTGCACTGTCTTTTTATGTAAACATAAGCGTCTATACACAAAAAGACGAATGCAACAGAGAACAGGCTTATACAGAGAAATTTACTGTCCGAAATTTACTGCCCAGCTACTTCATTATCTAGAAAAGAAAAGAAAAGTCAATCATTTGCAGACAATAGACAATAAATATTTCCGAACTAAAAAATTTATAAAAGGATAAATTTTGAATACTGGCTAAATACACTACAAGAGCGAAAACCTCAAGACCATATGAAGAAAACCTTTTTTCTTCACATGTAATTATGCTTACTATTAACAAATCCTTTTAGACTTTCCTGGAACATTTTGTGATATAGGAAAAGCACAGATACAAATGTGTTCCTTAAACTGAATTAGTCAGTATAAGATAAATGCTAAATGTGAAAATGAGCACTACCTAAGGAGGGGCGGGGGTAGCATGGATTAGTCTTTGGCGGAAAAGAAATTTTCTGGGCAAAAACTTTCATGGGTAGATAAGGTGTGATTTAAAAAATTTACATCTTCTAAGAGCCCCACGGAGATAAAACCATCGAAAAGTGATGAAGAACTAATATATTATACAATATATATATATAAATATATATATATATATATATATATATATATATATATATATATATATATATATATATATGTAGCTAAGCGTATTTTACTTATTATCAATTCTGGTACCCCTTTTATTGAAATCCTTTGAAATCAAATTTAGTCAGGTCTTGGGGGATGGTGAGAAGGGTGCTGAACTGTATGAGAGTCAGGAAGGTGTACTACGTGTAACAATGTCGTAAGAAAGACGCATTTGCACTATCAAGAACGGCTCAGGGGCGATTAAGGCCCAGCGGCCACGGGGCAAATGTTTTGAGACTAGAATTGCTAACTGATTGCGCATGCAACTGTTGTGTGACCATGGCCTTGAGGAAGTGAGGTCCAACCCACGAGGCAATCCAGATGTTAGTGGTTTCCAATCAGTCAAAAACCAGTTCCAAATAAGACCCCAGTCATGGTCACAGTTGCGTTGCAGTGCTGTCCCAGACATTTTCGGGAGCTACCGCGTTGATATTGTCCAATTATTTCGGCTCTCAACATGTCAGACCAGGAATTAAACATGAAAGTAGACTAAAAGTAGACTAATATCATGATTGTCAAAATGGCTAGTATACAATAACTGAGCAGCTAGGGGTTTTAAGTTTAAACTTTAAGGAGAAGGTTGAGAAGAAAATCGAACTGAATCATAAGAATATATGTGCATCCAGGTAGTCAAAACAGCACATCTCCAATATCTTAGTAATTTCTAAGGGTATTAAGTTGGAACCTTCAGTCGTTGGTGAGGAGGGTGTCGAACAAAATCAAAGTATACTATATACACCTAAGTAGTCGAAAGGGCACGTCTGCAAAATATCAAGAGCGGCTAAGAGTATTTAGTAGACGCTTTCAGAGGATGCTGGGGGAGGATTCTAAACTAAATCGAAAGACACTATGTGCATCCATTTCGTCAAAATGATGAACCTATAATATAACAAGAATCGCTTAAAGTTGATATAATATAACAAGAATTGCTTTCAGATAATTGTACAGATGGTACTGATCAAAATCAAAACGCACTATGTGCATCAAAGTTGCCAAAAAGACATATTGACAGTATCTCAGGAAGTTCCATGGACCAGAGTAGAAACTTTCAGGGAATAAACAAACATGGTACAACAAAGTCAAAAGCAACTGTGAACATAAAGGTAAAAAAAGGGCGCATTTATAATATTTCAGGAACAACTAACAGTATTAAGTAAAAATTTCGAGTGAATATCGAGAGGTATATTGAACTAATTCAGGAGACATTAAGTGCATTATGAATGTCAATATGGCATATATGCAATAACTCGGGAACATTTAAGAGTATTAAGTGGGAACTTTCACCAAAAGTTGAGAGAAATGTTAAACTAAATCAAAAAACACTCTGTCTTGAGGGAATGCCGATGGGGATATTGAACTAAATCGGTGAACTGTATGCGTCCAGGGTGTCAAAATGGTTCATCTGCAATACGCGGCTAAGATATTTGAAACTTTCTGTAAATATTGAAGGTGATGTTGAACTAAATCAAATGACACTATCTCCATCCAGGATATCAGAATGAGACGTCTTCAATAGTTCATATACGGTTAATGGTATAGATTAACGCCTTAAGCGACCTAGCTGAAACTGTGAAGGAATACTGGACGGAAAGGACAAGTAGATACTAAATTTTGATTTGTTGACCGAAGGGAGCTCATCAGCGACAAAGAATGTTTGAAAAAAAATATGGTTGTATTGATTCTTAGTTTGAAAGTGTGTGTTATAGTGTGTTATATTCTTAGTGTGATCTCTTTTTTTTTTATCTCATTATAATTTCAGGCCGTGAAGACACCTCAATAAAAGTTTCAGAACCAAGGGAATCGCAACTGGAAACAAATCTTGACAGAGATTCTTCATCTCTCTTTTTTTTTTTTTTTTTTTTACAACAAATTGGAAGTATATTAGCTAATATACTAGCTCAAAATGCATAAATGTAAACAAACAAGCTATTAAAGCAAAATATAACACACACAAAAAAATTCCTACAACGAAGTGTTTGATCATTATTCGTCTATATCAAAGGTTGTAACAGTAGATACGACGGAACAGCTTCACCCCCCAAAAATTCTCAAAATTGTTCACATTTTTTAAAATACTAGTACCCGTACCCAACCATTTGTAGTTCTATAATATAGCTATTTTTAGAATTCCTAGCAAAATTTTGTCCAGAATATGAAGAGCAACCCAAAATCTTTTTGCTTTATTCATCAATAAAAAAAATATCAACAAAAGAAGTTTTTTAAAATAAGTACAGAACTAATTTAAACCAAAGGGGAGCAGAAGTAGCAAAAAAAGTCATGCTTAAAACGTAAATAAATCATTCTAAATAAACTAATGAAACCCTGTGACAGACCGTATTTCAAACAGTAGGTGGTGCAAATATCGTAGGTAAATACCGCTTTGTAGGGCTATAATGAGAGAAAGGTAGATATAGCTGGGGCACAAGCTGCGGATAAAGGATGACAGATTACCAAAAATTGTCCTTTTCAGCCAACTGTCTAGGGCTAAACAGAAAGCAGGTTGTCCGCAGTTGAGGTGGGAGGATGTCATAAAGAAAGATTTAAAGGGAATAGAAACTTCCTGGGAGGGTGTAAATAGGGAGGCTCTGAATAAATTGGGATAGAGGAGCGTGCGTAGCTGTGTTGGACTCCAGTGGCTTGGTGCTGTGGTGAGTTCTTCATAGTAGTAGTAGTAAAGAGAGTGGAGGGGTTTCCCCCTCCAACCTGGAGAAAGCGCTTTCATTTCATATTCTTTTCAATTATTGTTAGTAACAAGATAATAATGAACCTAATCAAGGATACGTAATAATTCACAAAAAAACTTTTCAGTAAGGATCCCTGCTATCTACTTAATATTTATTTAGACTTTCATATATGTATGCATTCACTTTCATTTCATATCCATTTTTATTTATTTGTTACCAAGAGGATACCAAGGTCGTATCCACGGGGAGGGGGTAGGTGGTTGGGCTATATTCCAGAGAGCTCGAATCCACAGTAGAGCTCACTTTTTCATTAGCTATGAATTACTATCCTTGTGTTGAATTATCTTCGTGTACACACAACACGTTAATTTGAGAAAGCCTTAGAGCAGCATCGCACGAATATGAAATATGACCATACAGAGAGAATAATTAATCATCCAAGTGGTTAATGGAAAGACCGAATGAAAGATCGCCCAAACACGCCTAAGTCCATGCCTAGTAATCCAAATGACTGGCGAGCTTACGTTACGAGTGAATTTAGTGCCCCGAATCCCAATGTACCTAGACCATATACCGAACAACTTTAACTGTGCTATCAGACTTGAGTTTTCTGGACTGGACGGTATCTCTTTCGGATGTAACTACAAATGCCTTTAGGCTGAAAAAGAAAAAATCGTCCACAGTTGACGGCTTTTGTGCACTTCACCTTGTGAATGGTACTCGTCTTTAGTATGAAATATTATCATTATTGTATCAGATCATATTCGCAGTCAATTTTGTATCAAATGTTTTCTGTAAAGGGGAACTTACACCAATCCTGAAAAAAACGAAAGCCAGCTAACATATGCACCTCGTATCACCCAATTACTGTGTCTCCAGTTTTACGCAAGCTTCTAGAAATGCTTATATTGTCAAATGTTAGACACTGTTGCCAATTGCAAAACCACTAGTTTGGTTTTACGGTAGGGCTCAGCTGCGCTGATGCTCTATTCGCCCTTGGTGCTATTTTGTCTGGTTCTGAGGAAACGGGTGGTCCACTAGTTATTGGCTCTTTTGATGTGAGCCGGGCTTTTGACTCGTCGGTGCACACGCAGATCCTTCTAGAAGCGTATAAACAAGGGCTAAATTTGTGTATTGTCAGGGTATTGTATTATATGTAATAAATTTAGAGTGCAAATCAAAATGCTCTCAAATACGGTCGAATTCGCTGTTTTACCGAACCACATGAGAGTCAGGCAAGGCTCAGTTGTTTTTCCGAGTTTGTCAACAATAGTGTTTTGCCGGCGCAAGTCCGAGTAGCTACGTCTAGTGTTTCAAAGGAGATCAATGTTTCGTTGATGACGCACGCTGATGACTTGCTTAATTTAAACAGGTCGGCTGATCGACTTTCGAAGAATTTTCGGAATACAATTAATAGGTGATACGTAGGTTTTTCACTTAATATGTCAAATTTGCCGTCTAGTTTTTTAATGCTAAGCACTGCGAAGGAGAAATCCCATTTTGGTGATTCAGTTGTGAAGCCATCTGAGAGTATTACTTACCTTGGTTTACCAATCGTTCGAAGCCTCAACTCTACCGGGAAGCTGCTAGTGCGCCAAGTAGAAGTGAAAATCCGGATTGCGTATAGGTCAATTATTAGTAACAGACATCAGTTTTGCTGTAAGTATCTGGCCTTGCTGTATAATGCCGTTGCCCTTCCACATGTACTGTATATAGCACCTTTTTGGCAATATCTGTCGTCTGCTCTTTGTGTAAAAGTAAGAGTTCTGTTTTTTTTTCAATTCGCAAAGTTCCTTCTAAGACTTTTACCGTAGATGAGTAACTCTATATCATGCGCTATTATGGCGTATCCGATCCAATAGTCTGTGTTAACCATGTCGCCGAGAATTTCCTGAAAAACGCTAAGGGAAGAGCAAGCCATAGGCTAGCCATTCTGTGTCAGTAGTTTTACTACTGTACATAATGTGTAAATGCATTTGGAGATGTTCCATAGTGTGACTTTTCTTTTCTTTTCCCTTTTTTATACTCCTCTGTTTTTATTTCATGTAAAATCCTGGGCGGCAGTAAAATTACTTACTTACTTACTATCAGAGCCAAAAAGGAAACAATCCTCTGTTTGGGCGTATCTTTACATATATATATATATATATATATATATATATATATATATATATATATATATATACATATACATATATAATATATATATATATATATAAATACTAGTTACGAAAAAGGACAAACAGTTTGGACTAATCACTTTCTGCACCGTTTCTTTGATATTTCTTCTTTGATTTTTTTTTACTGATCAAATTTTCGGGAATCAGCTCAAATATCAATTCCTGAAACGCGGTAATTAATCCATTAAGTTCAGTCACTTACTTTAATTTTTTCCTGATATCTTGTCAATGGCGCCAATTCACAAAAATTAGGGGGATGGGGACAATATTATTTTGTTTTTAATTTTTCCCATGAATATACGAAAAAAGTAAATTTTTCAATGACAATACCCAGAATCTATATATTTTAAAATCTAGATGGGAAGGGCACAAAAATCGGAAGAAAGGAAGGGGGGCACCCCTCCCTCCATAGAAGCCATTGAAACTTGTCACTCTTTATTCTGCATAACTTAGTAAGGACATCAGCAAAAATTGACGTGTACCATCACATATTACCTACCATCTGTCTGGAATTCTTGTTGGCTAAAATCCTCTCTGCACTCTTCGTATCTGTTTGGCTTTCCAAAATGGCTGATAACAGCTTACAGGCATTATTCTTCAATTTCAAAAGGTTGGTCTGATCTACAAGTTCACTAATATCGTCTGTTTAAAGGCCAACTACTATGTCTAAGCTGTTTGATTCATGCATTGCTATACAATTCTGATTCTCATGGGTTATTACGGGTCCCTGAAATTAAAAATAAATATTAGCATTAAAACAAAGAAAAAAAAAGTTAAGGTAAATAAAGAAAGAGAAACTGTCAAAAGACAAAACGAAACTTGAAAAATCACCCCCAAAAAAGTAGACAACTTAAACAAATCTTTCAAATTACAAATTTACTCAAATTTGCTTTTCATCCAGATTTGTCAAATTGCTCTGGCACAATACGAGAGGATTAAGATGTAGATATTTGATTTTCTTTATGTATTGACTTCCAGTGGAATGTTTTTTGGCTTCCTAACCTGTAAATTATTTACAAGGACGAAAATTTATAAGGGCGGTTCAAATTTATCTTAAAGAATCACTAGAAACCAGAGAACAAAGAAAAATTATTAGATATAAACCAAAATAAATCGTTGAGAACGTCATAATAATGTGAGCGTGTTTTGTTGCCAACATTAATATCAAAGGAATAAAACATCACAGAATGTAGTATTTGATTTAGTTCGAATGCCTGAATCTTTCCTGAGATTTTATGTTTATTTTGTGCTATATCAGTGGACACTATGGATCTAAAAGAGTTTTTATTTGTAGAATGATATCTTAAAAAAAATCAAACATTAATAGATAAAGACAATTGGTTTCAGTAATACTACCTCGTTCATACGAAAGGGGAAGGCACAACACAAAAAAGTAGCCTGTCCCAAAAATGACAACAACCACTTCCTAATTTTTAAGCAAGATGATCCTATCTATTACATATGATTTCACATTCAATTCTATACATTTTTAAAGTGAATTTTGCATACTTTTTTGACAAAGAAAAGTAGAAATTACACAATTGACTAATAAGCCATATGACTTGTGCGAAGATTTCTAAACTACAAAATAGAACACACTGCACTAGAGTCCCAAAATAATAATAAATGGCCACATGACGCAGGCTATCTTGCTCAAGTCGGTCTGCAGTTCTTAAAAATTATGAACTGCAGAATTACTACTACAAACTACTACTACAACTACCACTACAATCGCTAAAAGTACTACTTCTGTAGCGAGTACTAATTGGGCTGCGGATATTGAAATAAACATCTGAGGAAACGTTAAGGAGAAATTTGAACTAAATCAAAACTTCACCTACTACTGTCACTACTGCTACTAATGGAACACTAACACTGCAATTTCTTCTCCTACTGCCACTGCAACTACTGTCATACTAATGCTGTTAAGGACAAGTCTATGAAGGTAAGATTTGATAAAATATTGATAAAAAATTCAAACTAACAAAAGACACTAAGTACAATTAGATTGTCAAAAGAGCTGAATAATTTCGGACATCAAGGCATGGCTAATTGTAGAAAAGGCCAATAAAGAGACAAAAAAAAGAGCAACAAAAAAAACTATCCAATAGAACAGATTCTTAGTTAATGAATAACTAAAAGAATGCATTACAACTAAGTCATATTTAATGCATAACTAATAGAATTATACAGCTAATAAAATTAAGAGAAATAGTATCAAAACCATGCAATATTACACATCCAGGCAAGAAATAAGCCAAACTTTAAGTTATCTGACAGAATTATGTGAGGCTTTCAAGTGTTTGGTTGATCAGGAATAAGGTCTGCTTTCTTATACCCTGTGCAAGGTCAGGGCTACAAGTTGTAGAGCTATACAGTCCAAAAAAACTAGAGTCTCTGATACAAGGTTGTAATTGTTTTTAGTATTTTGGGTCCTCAAAAAGTTCTGTAAGAAAAAAAAAATTACAAAATTACATTTAAAATACGAAAATGTTAAATTTTGGATCAGTTCCAAAGCTTTGTTTTCAGAAGATTAGTTAAAACACACCAAACCATCTTTCAGAAAAAGCACAATAAGTGCAGTGGTTTTGGACATAATGATAAAAGAGTAAAACAAACAAAGTAGAGCAAACAAAAATAAATAAAAGCATAAAAAAAGAAAATGAATCAAAGAAACATTCCTGCCTTGCCCCAAGAGTTTTCCAAATTGACGCCCCAGGAAACACACAGAGATGGATGGCAAGTTGCAGATGCATGCACACACACACAAAAACAAAGGAACATACAGATACAGTAATATCCATACATATGGGGTTGGAACCAAATAATTTAAGAGGCTGAGTACATACATCACACAAAATACAAATATACATCAAAACAAGGTAGCAAAAAAGAGGAAAAGGCACAAGCTGCTGAAAATTAGGTAAAAGTTAATACAAAAACACACAGAGAAAGATGGCAAATCATTGATGTATGCTCACATACAAAGAAAAAGTAAAGCCCACACACATAAGTGGACATGCAGATCAGATCCATATGCTTACAAAAGGATGAGTTCAAATATCTAATAAACAGGAGCAACTGGAAAACACAAATTTGATATGAAAAGATAAACAGCTGAACTTGTGACAATATGCTGAGTAAGCAAAGAAAAATAGGTTAAATATGGTTAAGAGCGAAAATATTCATAATTGATAATGTCAGTTGTAACTGTCACAAAGGAGTTGTAGGCTACATATCCCAAAATGCTGAATAATGAACAAATATTGTGAAAATTAGCCTTAAAATAGCATGGAGAGCAAAATATTAATAGTTGAAAATGCAGGTTGGAATCCTCACAAAGGAGTAGCAAATTTTCCAAAATGATACAGGTGTAAAAAAGGGATGAATACAGCTAATATGATGATTAAACAAGATAAAAAGGCTGAGCTTGTAATAAACAGGAAAAAAATAGTTGGGGAAAAATAGAAAAAGGTATTGATGCTTGAATTATTTTATTAGGGAAAAAAGAGAAAAAGTATTCATACTTGAAGATCTTGGTTGTGATTAAATAAAAAGCTTAGCCAATAATGCTAATTACATATAGAGCTGATTACAAAAGTGACATCATACAAAAAGTCGATTTTCAATTTACTGTTGGAATTAATTGTCTCTAAAACTTTTATAAATTTAAACTTGCCTCATTGGCTGCCCAGACACAAATTCATAGTGTGTAGCATTCATTTAGTCAAATGTTTCTATTTCTTTCATGAAGTCATAAAATGGTCATGATTCCAAGATAATAGGATAAGGTTAAGTTTACTCTCTTTTAACTGATTATATATTCAAAACTCTAAATAAAGATTTGGCAATTAAATATGATACCACTTGTAGCAAAAAATACAACACATTATAAAATCTGAGATGACACAAAAGCACATTTTTGGAAAATATATGACACACTCCTTAAAAAAAAATTGGCAGCCCTGAATAAAGCTTGATGCCTTTTCTTATGCTCTTATGAATATAATAATTGCCTCTAACTGAAATTCAAATTTAATCAATTTTTATTGTTCAAAAATGATGGAAAAATGATGCTGAGAAAATATAGTATTATTTTGTGGAAATTGAGTGATATGTTATACTTTAACTAAAATTTGTCATTTTTAAGAGATCAAGAAGAGCTTCAATTTGAATTTGTGTTAATAGAAAAAAGTAAACAGCATGCAGTTTACCAAAGCTGTATGCATAAGCAGCAATTCCCATTTTTAGGAGTATAGGAGGGGTATCCCACCTTGGACAAGATTACTAATTTCCAGAGATGTCTTTCCTTCAGAATAATCCATCTGGCTTAAAAAGGCACCAACAAATATGACAAAAATACTAGATTGAAGCTGGTTGAGTGGCTTACTAATTGAGTAAATAGCTTAGCCAATAATGCTGATTCCATATAGAGCTGATTACAATTATGATGTCATACAAAGTCTATTTTCAATTAACTGTTGGAATTGATTGTCCCTAAAACTTTTATAAATTTAAACTTGCCTCATTGGCTGCCCAGACACAAATTCATAGTGTGCAACATTAATTTAGTCAAATGTTTCTATTTCTTCCATGAAGTCATAAAATGGTTATGATCCCAAGATAATAGGATAAGGTTAAGTTTACTCCATTTTTGAACTGATTTGGAAAAGATTGTATGTTCAAAACTCTAAATAAAGATTTGACAATTAAATATGATACCAATTGTAGCAAAGAAATATGACACATTATGAAATCTGAGATGACACAAAAAGCACATTTTTGAAAAAAATATGACATACTCCTTAAAAATTTTTTAGCAGCCCTGCATAATACTACATAATAAGAGCTCAAAAGAGATTAAATTTGAATTTGTGGTAGAAGCAATTATTATTTTAGTAAAAAACATCAAAAAGGCATCAAGTGGTGTATTTGCTTTATTGGTAAGTCAGTTATATGAACTGTCATAATTTTTAGAAAATTTATCAATTTTAAGAGCTCAACAAGTGCTTAAATCTCAATTTAAGGTAGAAGCAATTTATTTTATTCATAAAGAGCATAAAAAAGGAATCAAGTGATATATTCACTTTATAGGAAAGCCAATTGAACTGCTTTAATTGGCTTCAAGAAAAAAGTATTTTTAGAAATTTCAACTATTTATTCTATGGCCTTTGTGATACAGGGGTCATTCTTAAGGAATTAGGACAAAATATAAGCTTTAGCGTAAAGAGCAAGGTATTGACAAGTGGGCAAACCCCCTCATATATGTAATAAAAACATATGAATATAGAAGTTTGTTATGTAAGCTATTTTGTAAGTTACCTATATCTTTCACTAATGAAAACGTTTGTAAAAAACTAAAAGTTCTGGTTTGCCTTTTATTTAACCAAAAAAATTAGAAGGCAATTGGGCCTCCTACTGTGCTCCTTATTTCTCCAAATTGTTTGATCAAAACTATGAGAAAGCCATTTAGCCAAAAAATATGCAAATTTCCTTTTAATTATTCATTTGCAGAGAGCTGATATCAAAACATGAATTAACTAAAAAATGTTCAGTAATTAAATAAAAAAACAAGTTTTTTAACTGAAAGTAAGGAGCAACATCAAAACTTAAAACAAACAGAAATTGCTCTGTACATGAAAGGGGCTGTTACCTCCTCAATGCCTTGCTCTTTATGCAAAAGTTTTTATAGTTTTAAAAAGTTGAGTTGAGAGAAAGAGTCAAATTTTAGCCCAAAGAGCCGGGTGTGGAGGAGGGAACAGCCCCTTTCATATGCAGAGTAATTTCTGTTTGTTTTAAGTTTTGATGTTGCTCCTTACTTTCAGTTAAAAATTTTTTTTTTATTTAATCCACAAAATAATACTAAATTTTCTCAGTGCCATCTTTTCCATCATTTTTGAAAATATTATGCTATATTTTGCCAATATTAATAACATTTATAATAAGGTTTGTTTAGGTTTGGTTAAAGTAGCCTACTTGAAATTAGAATTTACAATAGAAGCAATTACTATACATTTAAAGAACATAACAAAGGTATTGAGTGCTATTTTCACTTTGTTTGTAGGCCAGTTGTATGAACAGCTATAATTTTACCAATAACTATTTTAAGTAACTTGGTGGTAATATCTGACTAGCTAGAAAATAATATCTTTTAGGTGTATCATAAACATCAAAATAGTTTGATAATGCTATATCTTAGCTTCTCTAATATATATCTAACTAGGCAGCTAAATAAATTTTCTAAGCAAACTATTCATAATATACAAATAATTATTTCAGTTTGACATTGCAGAGATATCTACCTAGTTGGATAGAACTTTGACCTAAAATGTCTTTTATTATCCCACTAGCCTACTTTTGTCCTTGTTCTAATCTAGGTAGGCTATATTTTTTTTGAAGTATTTTGTTCTGAAAATGTTCTGCATTTTGATCTGAACAAATTATACTTTCTTCTTTACAATTATTTTGGTTCAAAGCAATTCTCAAACCCCTTTCCCATTGAAAGCTGTCTTTTATATATCTTTTTGTTCTAGGATGGCTCCTTCTCTAAAACCACTATTATAGACCTTCAACTATTCTGATTATTTCGAAACACAATAATTATAAATGATATACTTACAAAAATAAATGATTAATACGGAAAACTGAAATTGTTACAGCCATCTTCCCCCTAATTTTCCTATTTGAAGAAATTCCTGTGCCAAACCGTAAAATAAACAGCCGAAAATTAAGCCAAATGCTATAGAAACAAGTGGAAGGCAGAATACAAATTTCTATCCTAAATATTTGATGAAATTGATGAAAAATTTATATTATTGATTTCATTTATTTTCTGAGTGAAAGGAACTAAAGCTCTTGCTACTCCTTTTGTTTGAGAAGTATTATTTTGCCTTCATATAAATCTATTGCGTGGTTAGAGTTTCTGGAATTTCCCTTTCCTGAACCCAATGTTTCCTAACACTTCTAGCCCCCTCAGGGAAGGGGGCCAAGCATCTAATTGGTTATCAGAAGCTGATATTCCTATTGTTGTATCTCCAATATCCAATGATGATAGCCTGAATGAAACCATGATTACTGTCTCTGAGCCACCAATTTCTGAAACTGACAACCTGCTAAATGAGGATTTTCAGACAGTAGGCAGAAAACAGAAACGAAAAAAACCTTCTATGAGTCCTCCTGAAATAATGGGACTCTCAAACCCAAATCCAGCTGTGGAGATAAAGGACAAATCCATTATCCTTTTTACTCCAACAGTAAAAGATCTATCTTTCTCTATCAAAAATATTACTAACATTAGAATGAATCTTTTCAAAACTTTTAGATGCAGCTTCACTGTGAATGTGAACAGAGATGGTTCACTAATGGTTATGTTTCTAGACAGAAATGAAGCCTACAAAGCCCTTAGCCTAAATAAAATTGGCAATATCCCTGTTACACCTGAATGGTGGAAACCAACCCTGAAAAATTCTCAGAAAATAGTACTGTACAACATACCATTGGAACTGTCAAATGACGACTTGAAAGATGGCCTTGTGAACAATAAGGGGGAAATGCTGGAGGTTCTGGATGTTCATCGTATGGGCAAACTAGATTCTAAGGGAACAAGAAGTAGTAAGAGTGTCCTCTTTATCTTATCTGCTAGTTCCCAATTTGACTCAGTATTCCTTTTTGGTCAGCAAAAAGCTCAAAATATACCAAGAAAAACCTCTTCAATGCTCAAAATGTTTTAAGCTTGGTCACTCATCTAAGTATTGTTCTTCTTCTGTGCCAGGGTGCCCTAATTGCCTTGGTAATCACTCCTTGTCTACAGAAAGTAGATGCACTGAAGTACCTAAATGTACAAACTGTGATGGTAGACATCAATCAACAGATCACAATTCATGTCCTAAATATGTTCAACGAGCTAAAGTTTTAAAGATTGCTCTTCAAGAAAATGTTCCTTTCCCAATAGCTGCAATGGAGCTGGCCAAGTGGTCCAAAGTACCATCAGGTCCAAGAGTTAATGAGGCCAAAGAAGGGATTTTAGCCCTTCCTCAAAAACCCTGGCTACAGGTCCACAAGAACCACCCAAATCAGGCACTCATACCTCCTACTGAGACTTCTTACCCTCCATTGGCTAAGGAGCATCCCAAGGTGGCTGAACCTAGTCCATCCCGCAACAATCCTAAAACTAAGCCTAAATCTTGCTCTGAAAGAGTGGCAGCTTTTCCTAATATTTCTACTCAAGCCATAACTATGCAAGATAGAGTTGGACCTCATATTACTAATTTAATTAAATATGTTGCATCAGTGGACCTAATATTACAATCAAATATGGCTAAAGATAAAAAAGCCAGTATAACAAAAGAAATTGCAGAATACTACTTTTCCAATTCTATTTTCAATGAAATAGGAACAGAATTATCATCCATTCTCTCAAAATATCATGCATGTCACCTATTCAACCCTTCCTATGTTAACTAAGCTGCAGATCCTACAATGGAATTGCGTCTCTTTAAATTCAAATAAACTTGCTGATCTTATCCAATGTGCAAATGATAAGAGAATTGGAATTATTTGTCTACAAGAGACTAATCTTCATCAGTACAAGAAAATCAAAATGCCTGGGTACAATTGCTACAGGAAGGATAGATCAACTAACAGAAAGGGAGGGGGTGTGGCAATTTTTGTTCATGTTTCAATCCAACACTCCCCTCAACCCTTAACTATCTACAGGGATGAAATAGATGTTGTAGACATATTAATTACCTTAGCTAATGGTAACCATCTTGCCATAAAATCCTTTTATAATCCATGTGGGAGCAAGGACATCCGAAGTATCTTGGAAACAGAATTATCAGGTAATAATACCTTTATTTTTGGTGATTTTAATGCCCACAGTCCTCTCTGGGAACAATCAGCAGGTAGCAACAAAGCAGGAAGAGGAATAGAGTACATATTGTCCAATTTTCCTGACACCTTGATTTTCACTCCATTTGACTTTCAGACCAGGTATAATATTTCTTCTAACTCTTTCTCAACTATAGATTTGCTTCTAGGTCCTTCTTCATATTATGATTTAGTTCAGATGGTAAAGGTGTCGTCTCTCCAATCTGATCATTTTGCAATACTTACATCATTTCAAGATTTATGCTACACTCCCAAACCCTACGTCCCTACATTTATCAACTCCAAAGGTAATTGGTCCCTTTTTCGTGAGATATTAAATGAAGTAGATTTTTCCTTTGTTTCTCCTAATTATGATATTAATGCCATTGAGTCTAATTTGAGATCAATCCTGCTGGAGTCAGCTAAATCGGCAATTCCAATGACTAGGGTACGTTTTTACAATGGCTCCAAAAGACCCAAGAATTGGTGGAATGATGAGTGTAGGGTTGCAGTTCTGGCAAAAAGAAAGCCTCGTAAAATGTTTCAAAAGCACCCATCTCAGTCAACAGCAATCTTTTATAAGCAGTCATGTGCTAAGGTGAAACTAATTTGTAGGAGAGCTAAACAGAGTACATGGCTGAATTTCAGCTCAAGTATCAGTTTTAGAACCCCAATTTCAAAGGTCCATAATTTCATTAGCCAACTAAATAGTGGAAAGCAGCCTAATGATGACCGTAGATATGATATCGTTCAGGATGGATATCCAATTGTATCAGATAAAAAGAAGGCAGATCTGTTTACCAATGTTTTTAAAAACGATTGCTCAGATTTTCATCCCAGCCGACCTCCTTTTTGTAATCTCCCTCTTACCTGTTCTTATAAGGGTACTCTGATGAAACCTTTTTCCCAAGATGAATTTTGTGTAGCACTTAATTCTCTTAACATCAAGTCTTCCCCAGGTTATGATGGTATTTATATGAAGTGGATTCTTGAGTCCCCAAAGGTGTTTCATACAGCCCTCTTAAGTCTTTATAATCTTATTTGGTCAAGTCAAAAGTTCCCAGATGCCTGGAAGATTGCTCAGGTATTCCCAGCTTTAAAACCTTCTTATTCATCTAATGATCTCAAGTCTTACCGTCCTATATCAGTATTACCTTCCTTTGGTAAAGTTCTGGAAAGGCTTGTCTTATCAAGAATTGAGTGGTTTTCTGAAGTCAACAATCTCTTTCCTAGTGAACAAACAGGTTTCAGAAAAGGACATAGCTCTTTAGATAACTTTACCCGGCTAGAAATTGATGTTTGTAACTCCCTCAAAAAAAGACATGTCACAATGGCTGTTCTGTTTGACTGGTCGAATGCCTATGGAAATGTAGTCCACAATAAATTATTGGAAATCCTAATAAATCTTGACTTCCCGTATCCTTTTATAAGTTTTATAAAGTCTTTTCTAACTGATAGATATTTTTACGTTCAAGTAAATCAGTCTAGAAGTGAGCAATGCCCCATTACGAGAGGACTTCCTCAAGGTGCAATATTGAGTCCTCTTCTATTCAACTTGTATGTTTCTGAATTTCAAGTATCTCATGCATCATTTGGCCTTTATGCAGATGATTTGATCATTTGGAAGTCAGGAAGGGATATTAGCCTTCTTCAAAGCCTTATTCAACAGGATATAAGTCTAGTCCAGAGATTCTCTTTAGCATTTGGCTTCCCAATATCAATCAGTAAAACTAAAGCCATTATATTTACTAATGGTACTCTAGATCCTCCTAATCCACTGACAATTTTCTCAAGGGAGATCCCATATTGCAATTCAGTGAAATTACTTGGTTAATTAGTGGATTCTAAAATGCAGTGGCATGAACATATTAATTCTTTGAAATCTCTGATTATTCAGAGACTTTGTATTCTAAAAAGACTTGCTGGAAGTAAGTGGGGATGTCACCCAAAGATTATTTTGGATTTTTACAAATTATATATTCGTTCAAATATAGAATATGGGATTCAAATATTTTCAGCTCGTCCCCCATCCTCATTCAAAATCCTTGAATCTTTACAAAATTCTGCTATTCGAATAGCTTTGGGTGTGTATAAGCATACTCCTCTGTCAAAGTTAAGAACACTGTCGGGATTGGTGTCCCTAAGTGAAAGAGCATCTAGTCTAAAGATAAAGTATTTCTCGCAAATCCAGGCTTATGGAGCCAAGCATGCTGTATATGCACATACCTTTGCTGAGAAGTCAGCCTGTCCCAATGCCAATTCATCATGGAATCAGTTTCAACTGGAGGTCCCAAACTGGAATCAACATTCACTTCATGCATATCCCTTTACTGAGTCCCCCCATGGGAAATGAGTCCTCCAAGCTGTCAAGTAGAACTTATCTCTATTAGTAAAGATTTGATTCCTAATTATGAGATCCAGACTATTTTGGCTGAACACATCTCAAAGGCTTACCCCAATTATAGAAAATATATACTGATGGATCCGTCCAGAGGGAAAGAGCTAGAGCAGGAGCATGTATCCCATCCCTGAATTCGAATATTTATTCTCCTCTCCCATTGGAATCTTCTATCTTGTCTGCTGAATTATGTGCCATCCGCCTGGCCTTGGATGCTCTTATAAATTATAACATTGAATCTGAAAATATACTCTGTCTCTCCGACTCTAAATCAGCATTACTACTGATCCAAAATATTAATAGAATTGCTAATGACAAAGATTTATATAATATTAGAAGACAGCTTCTTAATCTTAAGATCAAGGAAAACGAAGTTTATTTTCAACATGTTCCTAGTCATAAAGGTATAAAATATAATGATATGGCTGATTCTCTAGCAGCAAAGGCTTCCATGTTATCTCCTAGTCCTTCCTCTGACCTCAATTCACGAGATATTATCAGGCAAAGATCCAAAGTTAATCACAGTACATTAATGTTATCTCCATTTCATACAAGATTAAATACAGTGCTATATTACCGGCTGAAATCAGGTGCCCTACTTCTAAATAGCTTGTTATTTAATTGGAAGCTACATCATTCCCCTTTATGCCGAATCTGCTTTTCAACAGAGGAAACAATCCAGCATATTTTATTTGATTGCCAGGCTCAGAGTGAGGAGACTGTTGCTCTTAAGCGTTTCTGCTCCTTGGCTAAGATTCCAAATACTTTACAGCTATCCTGGATTCTAACCTGCCATGGGAAATTGATCGTAAGATATTTAAGGCAGCAATTGATACCTTAAAGAAGATAAATATTGTTTAATAAGGATTAAAGCTTGAAGAAATCAATTTTTAATGGGACGCGATTTATCCATAGTTTTTGATTGTGCAGAAGAGAGCGGGAATGAGTAGGAAGAGCCGTATTGGTACCGGCCGGCCTAGTGCCTTAAACTGCTGGGGACAGGTAGCTCAGGTACTCGCACTTCCCACAATCAATAACAGTGTATTATTGTTCATAATCGTATATATCCATTGTTCGCAGACTGGAGGAGAATAGCGCTTCCAGTAGCTAGTTTTTCTGAAGAAGAAGTCAAAGAGGTGAAAGGACTTGTTGTTAGTCCATATACCTCCCTACAATTTTCGGAACTGGAACTGGAAACTAAGAATCTGAAACTTTCATCATGATTTTCTAAGCCACGATTTTATCTGCGAGTAGATCAAAAAGATGTTAGCAAGACTTATTCCTGACCCATTATCACTTACAGATTGAAAACCGTCGGGAAGCCAAAAGAAGACTCCAGAAGGCTTGACATTAAATTAGACGCCAACTGAGTGATACTAAATATCACTCTGTATTCCTAAATTAAAGTAGTTCAAACAATGACAGACTTAATTCTAAAAACAAAGTGTTTTTAATATTTTAAAGGTTGAGTAGCCAAAGTGTAAAAAGCCAAGAAACTAGTATTAGCACATTACTAAAAACATTATTAATCTTAAATGTGTGTCTATTATCAAAGGACAAAATTATTAAATATGATAGGATATCGATCACTATCTTATTTTCCATATTGCTTATTAATCCTATGAGAACGATCATCACCTCTTAAAAAGTAAATCCCCCAATTGATTATCAAAGGAAGGAGGGGAAGGGTGCTCTCAAATTCGCAGTATTACTTTTTTTTTAACCTACATTTGTGTATGATATTTTGCACAATATTTTTCCTCATTAGCGTTCAAACAACTTCAATTTAAGAAACGTCTGCATTGGAAGTATGGGAAAACGTAGGACAAGGAGAAAACGAGGCAGTTTACAGCCAGATGAAAAAAAGAATGAAATTTCAAAAAAAAAGCAAGTTTTCCCATAGGCCTTGTTTTCAACAAAGTTTTTCAGGCAATGATGTGCTTTTTGTTTTTTTCGAGGCAACTACAAAGAAAATGCATGCAATAATTATAGTCTTATCTGGTGTTATCTAATTATAGTGTTATAATTATCTGGTGACGGGGGCGGGGAGTTGGGAGGGGGAAACCTAAAACTTTGAAAACACTTAGAGTGGAGGGATCGGGATGAAATATGGCGGGAAAAATAAACACAAGTCCTAGATAGATAATTGACATAAACGGAACGGATCCGCTCTCATTGGGGTAGTTGGGGGGGGGGGGTATTTCTGAAAAATTAAAAAAAAATGAGGTATTTTTAACTTACGAACGGGTGATCGGATCTCAATGAAATTTGATATTTAGAAGGATTTCGTGGTTCAGGGCTCTTATTTTAAACCCAACCAGATCTGGTGACATTGGGGGGGAGTTGGGAGGGGGAAACCGAAAACTTGGAAAACACTTAGAGTGGAGGGATCGGGATGAAACTTGGTGGGAAAAAAACACGAGTCCTAGATACATGATTGACATAACCAGAACGGATCCGCTCTCTTGGGGGTAGTTGGGGGGGGAGGGTTAATTCTGAAAAATTAGAAAAAATGAGGTATTTTTAACTTACGAACGGGTGATTGGATCTCCATGAAATTTGATATTTAGAAGGATATCGTGTCTCAAAGCTCTTATTTTAAATCCTGACTGGGTCTGGTGACATTGGGGGAAGTTTTGGATGGGGAAACCTAAAATGATGGAAAACGCTTAGATTGGAGGGATTGGGATGAAACTTGGTTGGAAAAATAAGCAGAAGTCTTGCATACGTGATTTACATAATTGAAACGGATCCGCTCAATTGGGGCGCGGGGGTAATTCTGAAAAATAAGAAAAAATGACGTATTTTTAACTTACGAAGGAGTGATCGGATCTTCATATTTAGAAGGACCTCGTAACTCGGATATCTTATTTTAAATCTCAACCGGATCAAGCTTAATTGGGGGGGGGCAGTTGGGGGGACCGGAAATCTTAGAAAATACTTAAAGCGGTGAGATCAGGATGAAACTGGATGGGAAGAATAGAAACCTGTCTAAGATACGTGACTGACATAACTGGACTGGATCTGCTCTCTTTGGCGGAATTGGGGGGGGGGGAGGGTAATTTTAAAAATTGAGGTATTTGTAACTTACGAAAGGGTGACCAGACCTTAATGAAATTTGATATTTAGAAGGATCTTGTGCTTTAAAGTTCGAATTTCAAATTCCGACCAGATCCTGTGACATTCGGGGGAGTTGGAGGGGGAAACCGGAATTCATGGAAAATATGAAAATTGGGGTATTTTTATCTTACGAATAGATGATCGGATCGTAATGAAATTTGATTTTTAGAAGGAATTCATGTCTCAGAGCTCTTATTTCAAATCTCGACCAGATCTTTTAACATTGGAGGGGGAAATCTTGGAAAAATACTTGGAGTGGAGGAATTGGGATGAAGCTTGGTGGATAGAATAAAAAAATGTCCTTGATACGTGATTGACAGAATCGTACTGGATTCACTCTCTTTGGGGGAGTTGGGGGGAGGGGTTCAGTGATTTGGCGAGTTCGGTGCTTCTGGACGTGCTAGGGCGATGAAAATTGGTAGGTGTGTCAGGGAGCTGCACAATTTGACTTGATAAAGTCGTTTTCCCAGATTTGACCATCTGCGGGGCAAAAGGGAGAGGAAAAATTAGAGAAAATTAGGTATTTATAACTTACTAGTGGGTGATCGGATCTTAATAAATTTTGATATTTAGAAGGAGTTCGTGACTCAGAGCTCTTATTTTAAATCTTATACGGCATTAAGCCTGTTATTTTCCTTTTTAAATCAATCTATTGATTCACATAATTTTGTTAGAGCTCATACCCTATGATCTCTTGAGTCTTAGCTCTTCTCACCTCGTCACAAGTGCCATATGAGCTCTAGGCTCTTGTTCTAATATTAATTCTGGTTTTATGTTTTAGCCCTCTTCTCTTCTTTGTTTATTTATTTCTATCACATCTTTACATGTCTTTTATCTCCAATGGATTAATGTCATTTTTCTTTTCTAGGTTCAAATCAGAGCTGAGCAGTAAATTTCGATCATCCTTAATTCTGTTTAGTCTGTATACTGTTGCCGTCTTTTTTTGTGATAGCATTCATTTTCACAGAGAAAGGCGTTGCAGCAGACCAGACTTCTTGTAATTGTAAAGTTTAAATAAAAATCAAGGGTTCTCAACCTTAAGTTAGTTTCATTTTCCGTAAAATTCTTGTCTGTGCCTTTTTTTTCTCCCTTTTTTTAATATTTAAAAAGAAATAGAACCCTTTACTTTTTTCAATAAATTATACTTTTTTCTCGCCCCTCGCAAAATGAGTTTGCTGCTCATTCAAGCTCTTATGCTCCTTGTATAGCCTCTGCTTCTCAGCCAAGAAATCGCCTCTTGAGTCAACAAATAAAATAAATTCGAGACATTTTATTTACTCTTTATCTAAATAAAGATTAAAAATCTTGTTTATATAAAACTCTAGTATTTTGTATTCTTAAAGCTATCCATATCTACTAATTGCTCCTCCTAGAGTCAGGAATTTTTTTAAGGAACCCTGATAAAAAGGTTGAGTCGGTTTTGAAGGTGATCTTAATCAAAATCATAGTCCTGGAATCCTAGAATGGTTTTTGTGTTAGAAAAAGAAGTTCCGTATCTTTACGCTCATTAATCTACACTGCTGAATAAATAGTATTATGATTATAAAATAGATAAATAGACTGATAGGTTGCATATAATTTTAGAGCAATCAATTGGCAAAGCAATACTTTCAGTCTTAATTTTGATAACAGAGGAGCTGACTTATGCTACGGGGAAGAGTTCAACCTTGGAAAACCCCGTGTTTTCATAAGAATTAAAGTAAACTCAAGTAGTTTCGGCCATCTAATCAAGGCTTGGCGTGTTTTCATAAGAATCTTTGTGGAAAACTAGGAAGTGTCCTAGTTACTACAGGGAATTGTAACACACTTCAAGGTCTATATGCCAAATATATGTAAACAGATAACGTTTATCTGTCAAATATAGAAATATTTTAAACCCATAAAAATCTGCAGACAAAAGGTATTAGTTGTGCTATAATTATGCTATTAAAATGAATTGTGAAAGATTTAAAAAAGGGTTTTTCACAAATGAAGCTGAACAAGAAGCTACCTGTGTGTAAAGCGTATATTTTTCGAATTTCCTATTGAGTTTCTGCCTTTTTGACAACCTGGTTGCACAGATCGACTTATGGTTTCCTTCAAAATCCTCAACAACTGTGAATAAGCACAAGTCCTAGATACGTGATTGATATAGCTGGACCAGATTCGCTCTCTTTTGGGCGGGGGGGGGTAATTCGGAAAAATTAGAAAAAATGAGGTATTTTCAACTTAAGAACGGCTGATTGGATCCTAATGAAATATGATATGTAGAAGGGCTTCTTGTCTCTGAGCTTCTATTTGAAATCCTGACCATATGTAGTGACATTTGGTGAGTTGGAAGAGGAAACCATAAAATCTTGGAAAACCTTTAGAGTTGAGAAATCGTAATGATACTTGCTGTGAAGAATATGCATAAGTCCTAGATACATGATTGATATAATCAAACCAGATTGGCTCTCTTTGGGGGAGTGGGAGGGGGGGGGTAATTCGGAAAAATTTGAAAAATGAGGTATTTTAACTTACGAACGGGTGACCAGATCTTAATAAAATTTAATACTTTGAAGGACCTTGTGTCTCAGAGCTCACACTTTAAATCCCAACTGGATCCAGTGACATTGGAGGGGGAACTGAAAATCTTGGAAAACACGCAAAGTGTAGAGATCGAGTTGAAACTTGGTGGGAAGAATAAGAACATGTCCTAGATAAGTTATTGACATTAAACAGACTGATTCTGCTCTCATTGGGGGAATTGCGTGGGTGTTAATTCGGAAAAATTAGACAAATTGCGGTATTTTTATCTTACAAACGGGTAGCCAGATCTTAACGAAATATTTGATATTTAGAAGGAAATCAAGTCTCAGTGCTCTTATTTTAAATTCTGACCAGATCTGGTTATTTTCATAATATAAAATACCTCATTTTTGGAGCTTAAAATATCTCATTTTTTTCTAAATGAGGTATTTTTAACGTAGGAATTTGTGATCGGATCTTTATGAGTTTTGATATTTCGAAGGACCTCGTGTTTCAGTGTATTTTAAATCCTAATCGGTATTAAGCCTCTGATTTTCCTTTTAAATCAATCTATTGATTCTTAGAATTTACTATTCTCTTTCTCTTCTCGTATTCTATTTTCATTCATCTGTAATGTTTTGGACTTTCTGGATCCGGTCGGGATTTAAATTTAAATCCCGGTTTGGATCCGGTCGGGATTTAAAATAAGAGCTCTGAGATACAATATCATTCCGAACATCAAATTTCATTAAGATCCAATCACCCGCTCATAAGTTAAAAATACTTCATTTTTTCTATTTTTTCCGAATTAACCGGCCCCCCACCCCCCCCCCAGATGGTCAAATCGGGAAAACGACTATTTCTAATTTAACCTGGTCTGGTCCCTGATACGGTTGCCAAATTTCATCGTCCTAGCTTACCTGGAAGTGCCTAAAGTAGCAAACCCGGGACTTTAGGTTTCCCCCCTCCAACTCCCCCCAATGTCATCAGATCCGGTCGGGATTTAAAATAAGAGCTCTGAGACGCAATATCATTCCAAACATCAAATTTCATTAAGATCCAATCACCCGCTCATAAGTTAAAAATACTTCATTTTTTCTATTTTTGGCGAATTAACCCCCCCCCCCACCCCCCAGATGGTCAAATCGGGAAAACGACTATTTCTAATTTAATCTGGTCCGGTCCCTGATACGCTTGCCAAATTTCATCGTCCTAGCTTACCTGGAAGTGCCTAAAGTAGCAAAACCGGGACCGACAGACAGACAGACCGACATAATTGGCGATTGCTATATGTCACTTGGTTAATACCAAGTGCCATAACAAGTAAATTCGATAAGGACTATTGACAATGCCCTAATGCCAATTTCCCTCAAAACGAACCTGAGCTGAATTGGAGTTTAGCAACAAAATATTTTGTATACAAAGCATGAGCTATATTTTGATTAATCCTATATAGTTTCTAATAAGGTTAGAGTAGTATTTTGGGTTAGATTTTTAAAGTAACATACTAGAGCGTTTTCTTAAATAAGTTCGGAGACCAAGCAGGCAAAGCAAGACAATGCAAGGCAACAGGACAACAACACAAAAAAATTAGAATTCCAAGTACCGACCTTTCTTTATTATAGCTTTCTTAGGCAAAATTGGTTGAGTGGAAACAATTTTCAAATCCGCTTAGTTGCTAAGAAAAAAAAAAGAAGAAAAAAAAAAATCAGAAGCACGAAGTCTTCCTGAAAAAGCCTCATTAAAATCATAGCTCAAATAAGATTTTTTTTTTGCAAAATTATTATTTTCTTATTTGCTGTGGATAGCTTCGTTTTTTTTCCGTGTCCTTATTCTCCCGTATTGTCAAATAGAGACGGTTCAGAAACTTACATATCTGTACGATATTTTACATATTATTTCTCCTTATTTGAGTTCCAGCAATTTCAATTAAAGAAACTTTATCGACAGCATGAGAAAACATAAGAAAACGTGGTAGTTTGCAGCCAGTTGAAAAGCAGAATAAATTTCAAAAGCAAAGACAATTTTCACATTCAGCCGTGTCTTCAATAAAGTTTTTCAGGCAAAGCTGGTGTACTTTTTTAATTTTTCAGGGCAACTACAATGAAAAGGCCTTAACTAATTATGGTGTTTGAAATGGAAAAAGGAAAAATTATGAACTTGTATAAAGCTAATAGATTGGTATTATGTGAATTTTTTTTAGGTAATTGGGGGACCACTGTTAGTTGATGGATTGAAAATTGAAATTTGGATTGAATCAAATTTTGAATGAGGGTATATTTGTTTCACGTCTACTGGACTGCCCTTCTAAAGAGCCTTTTGTCAGGCACTTGACAAGATCAGAAGAATATTATATTGTAATGTATACTGTAAATACTTAGTTCAGTAAAAAAAAAAAAAATCCATCAGCAATATGGACACCCCGCCAGAGATATTGAAACAACATGCACGATTCGTAAGGTGTTCAACTTATGGCGTGCTGACACCTTACTCCCCTTACGGCAAAATAAAGTTTAACATTCTATTTTTCACTGATTTTATTTTCTTTGACCAAATTGAATGGAAATTTGGCCAAAAATGGCCAAATTGAATGGAACTACAATTAGTGTTACAAGGATTGCAGACAGGCAGATACACAGAAGAAATGTCTCAGCCGAAAGCACAGAACAATTTTAAAGAATTAACTTATTCATCTTCTGGATTGAAAGTATAAAACTTTATAGAAGAACTTCTCTTAAAGCACAAGAATATTTTAAAAGGGTTTCACTGTTTGCTTCACACTCATCCACAGAATAGTGAAGAAAGTAAAGAGATGAAAGAGCCATTTTTGAAGTTGATCGAAATTTATGAAGAAGATTTGGAAAACAACACCTTAAACGTTTGATGGCGGAAAGACAAATTTGGCAAAAATTTCTCTAACAGAACAAGGCACACCATGTCAATGCAACTGATTTTCTAAATATTTGTGGCAAAGCAATCTCTCCAAACATCCATATCTTACTTAATATTTTAATCACTATACCTGTATCGACCAGCACAACAGAGCGCTCCTTTTACACTTCGGAGAATCAAGACATACCTAAGAAACGTGACGTCTGAAAGTAGGCTAAATGGCTTTGCCAATCTCAATGTCCACAGGGAAATTCTAGTTGACACAGACAGTGTATATATCCATACTGACGAAGACTCAATTTTGTTTTGTAAGACAGCTAATATAGGAAGATTGTGTCAGAATAAAACATAAAATCGTATTTAATCTGCTGGGTTTTATCAATCATTCTTATAGTCCCTACTCGAAACTTACATCCAAAGAGCTAAAATAAACTTTAAGTAATGCCTTAAATTACCGGTTTTTCTGAGGATTTTTGAAGTTTTTTGTTGATAAGCCCTCACTAGACATCACCACCCTTACTTACGGCAACTTACGTTCATTCTAAGCTTGCTTTCATTCACTCTTTCCATTTTTCTTCATTTTAAGTTTCCTTCTCTTATGGATTTCTGCTTGATTTATCAAAATTATTTTGCTCAAACTAAGAGTTTATGCAAAATCTTTTGTATTTTACTTTTTGGTTCTCGTTTGGTTTGAACTTTTTGCTTTTTATGCAAAACTTCCTGTTTTCAATAATATAATTCAAAAGAGGCCATTAACCATTTTTATTTAAAGGGCAGGTAATAATCTTGTCAACAGAAAAAAAAAATCGGCTTATGTAATTTAAAATGCATTATGGTGCAAATATTAAATATTAGTGGAGAACACTTTCTTTTTGATTTTTTCAACTTTTATCATGACCACATTTATGGACAAGCAGGGCTTTACCGTATGCAAGGTGCAATACATTAAAACAGATTGGACTAATTGATGCATTTTCGCGAAAGAAAAGACACAATTTTAGAGATCAGAGCGGGCATAAGTCGAATCCTCTAAGTTAACAATCTTAAACCAAACAGACTAAATTGAATGAAGAAATCCAGCACAAAAAGAAACGGAAAAGGTCATTAATATGAGTTGTGCAACCCTCATTTAACTCCCCAAAACAATTAGTAGCATTGCCTCCTCTTCAATGAATACGCAATATATTTTCAATTGAAATTATTCTTTACCCGATGGTCAATATATTTGAAAGAATGAATTATTTTAGTCATTTTATGATTATTATTACTTCGCCATTAGTAAGCATATAGATACAGTAAACCCTGGCATTGGGGTTTTTGGACAAGCAAGATCCCCTTTCCTACTTTTATTAGGTTCACTCTATATATAAAAAAGTCCTAGCTACATTTTTTAAGTTTAGCATTAATCCGCAAATATAAAATGGCGGGCCCAAAATAGGTCTGTCGAAACTGTTTTTGAAACATAACCACAATATCACTTTTCCTTCATGGCATCCCCTTCTTAAAAGGGGATGTTTAAAGTTGAAAGTGTACAATAGTTGTTCGTGTATAGTAAGTGCTCTTCATAAATTGTTTTGATAAACATAGTATGTATTTATTTTAATTTTCTCTATCTTGTACTCCGTCCCTATGAACTATCCCTAGCTCTAAGAACAACAAGCAGTTTGCAAGAATACAAAGAAACAATATTTTATTGATTAAATTTATATTAAAATATAAAATAAAAAAATGTTGTTGTATGTTGAGTCAGGAAGAGGTTCTTTGGCAGGAGCAGAGGCCACATAATTGCATAGCTTCAATGAGCAGTAAATTCGTTAGGTGAAGGATGAGCAAAAAATTGAAGCAAAATTGATTAAAAATTTATTGAGGGTTCTATTTTTTTAGTGAAATATAAAAAGGGGAGCAAAAAAAAAATATACGCGAATTTTACTGAGATTTTATTTAACTTGAGGTTTAGAACCCTTGTTTTTTTTTTTTATTTAAACTTTAAAATTATAAGAAACCAGTTCTGCTGCACTGTCTTTTTATGTAAATATAAGCGTCTATACACAAAAAGACGAATGCAACAGAGAACAGGCTTATACAGAGAAATTTACTGTCCGAAATTTACTGCCCAGCTACTTCATTATCTAGAAAAGAAAAGAAAAGTCAATCATTTGCAGACAATAGACAATAAATATTTCCGAACTAAAAAATTTATAAAAGGATAAATTTTGAATACTGGCTAAATACACTACAAGAGCGAAAACCTCAAGACCATATGAAGAAAACCTTTTTTCTTCACATGTAATTATGCTTACTATTAACAAATCCTTTTAGACTTTCCTGGAACATTTTGTGATATAGGAAAAGCACAGATACAAATGTGTTCCTTAAAACTGAATTAGTCAATACGAGATAAATGCTAAATGTGAAAATGAGCACTACCTAAGGAGGGGCGGGGGTAGCATGGATTAGTTTTTGGCGGAAAAGAAATTTTCTGGGCAAAAACTTTCATGGGTAGATAAGGTGTGATTTAAAAAATTTACATCTTCTAAGAGCCCCACGGAGATAAAACCATCGAAAAGTGATGAAGAACTAATATATTATACAATATATATATATATATATATATATATATATATATATATATATATATATATATATATATATATATATATATATATATGTAGCTAAGCGTATTTTACTTATTATCAATTCTGGTACCCCTTTTATTGAAATCCTTTGAAATCAAATTTAGTCAGGTCTTGGGGGATGGTGAGAAGGGTGCTGAACTGTATGAGAGTCAGGAAGGTGTACTACGTGTAACAATGTCGTAAGAAAGACGCATTTGCACTATCAAGAACGGCTCAGGGGCGATTAAGGCCCAGCGGCCACGGGGCAAATGTTTTGAGACTAGAATTGCTAACTGATTGCGCATGCAACTGTTGTGTGACCATGGCCTTGAGGAAGTGAGGTCCAACTCACGAGGCAATCCAGATGTGACTGGTTTCCAATCAGTCTAAAACCGGTTCCGAATGAGACCCCAGTCATGGTCACAGTTGCGTTGCAGTGCTGTCCCAGACATTTTCGGGAGCTACCGCGTTGATATTGTCCAATTATTTTGGCTCTCAACATGTCAGACCAGGAATTAAACATGAAAGTAGACTAAAAGTAGACTAATATCATGATTGTCAAAATGGCTAGTATACAATAACTGAGCAGCTAGGGGTTTTAAGTTTAAACTTTAAGGAGAAGGTTGAGAAGAAAATCGAACTGAATCATAAGAATATATGTGCATCCAGGTAGTCAAAAGAGCACATCTCCAATATCTTAGTAATTTCTAAGGGTATTAAGTTGGAACCTTCAATCGTTGGTGAGGAGGGTGTCGAAACAAAATCAAAGTATACTATATACACCTAAGTAGTCGAAAGGGCACGTCTGCAAAATATCAAGAGCGGCTAAGAGTATTTAGTAGACGCTTTCAGAGGATGCTGGGGGAGGATTCTAAACTAAATCGAAAGACACTATGCGCATCCATTTCGTCAAAATGATGAACCTATAATATAACAAGAATCGCTTAAAGTTGATACAATATAACAATAATTGCTTAAAGTATAAAGCTGAAACCTTCGGTGCATGTTGAGATAAATCCCGAACAAATAGTCAAAAGACAGTATCCAGAACATGTCACGAACAGCTTTTGATATCAAGTTTAACTTTCAAGGAATGATCAGAGAGCAAATTGAATTCAACGATAAGATACGACCTGCATTCAGGTTGAAAAAAGGACATATCAAAAATATCTCAGCAACTTCTTTGGGTAATAAGGCGACTTTCAGATAATTGTACAGATGGTACTGATCAAAATCAAAACGCACTATGTACATCAAAGTTGCCAAAAAGACATATTGACAGTATCTCAGGAAGTTCCATGGACCAGAGTAGAAACTTTCAGGGAATAAACAAACATTGTAAAACAAAGTCAAAAGCAACTGTGAACATAAAGGTAAAAAAAAGGGCGCATTTATAATATTTCAGGAACAACTAACAGTATTAAGTAAAAATTTCGAGTGAATATCGAGAGGTATATTGAACTAATTCAGGAGACATTAAGTGCATTATGAATGTCAATATTGCATATATGCAATAACTCGGGAACATTTAAGAGTATTAAGTGGGAACTTTCACCGAAAGTTGAGAGAAATGTTAAACTAAATCAAAAAACACTCTGTCTTGAGGGAATGCCGATGGGGATATTGAACTAAATCGGTGAACTGTATGCGTCCAGGGTGTCAAAATGGTTCATCTGCAATAGGCGGCTAAGATATTTGAAACTTTCTGTAAATATTGAAGGTGATGTTGAACTAAATCAAATGACACTATCTCCATCCAGGATATCAGAATGAGACGTCTTCAATAGTTCATATACGGTTAATGGTATAGATTAACGCCTTAAGCGACCTAGCTGAAACTGTGAAGGAATACTGGACGGAAAGGACAAGTAGATACTAAATTTTGATTTGTTGACCGAAGGGAGCTCATCAGCGACAAAGAATGTTTGAAAAAAAATATGGTTGTATTGATTCTTAGTTTGAAAGTGTGTGTTATAGTGTGTTATATTCTTAGTGTGATCTCTTTTTTTTATCTCATTATAATTTCAGGCCGTGAAGACACCTCAATAAAAGTTTCAGAACCAAGGGAATCGCAACTGGAAACAAATCTTGACAGGGATTCTTCATCTTTTTTTTTTTTTTTTTACAACAAATTGGAACTATATTAGCTAATATACTAGCTCAAAATGCATAAATGTAAACAAACAAGCTATTAAAGCAAAATATAAAACACACAAAAAAATTCCTACAACGAAGTGTTTGATCATTATTCGTCTATATCAAAGGTTGTAACAGTAGATACGACAGAACAGCTTCACCCCCCAAAAATTCTCAAAATTGTTCACATTTTTTAAAATACTAGTACCCGTACCCAACCATTTGTAGTTCTATAATATAGCTATTTTTAGAATTCCTAGCAAAATTTTGTCCAGAATATGAAGAGCACCCCAAAATCTTTTTGCTTTATTCATCAATAAAAAAAATATCAACAAAAGAAGTTTTTTAAAATAAGTACAGAACTAATTTAAACCAAAGGGGAGCAGAAGTAGCAAAAAAAAAGTCATTCTTAAAACGTAAATAAATCATTCTAAATAAACTAATGAAACCCTGTGACAGACCGTATTTCAAACAGTAGGTGGTGCAAATATCGTAGGTAAATACCGCTTTGTAGGGCTATAATGAGAGAAAGGTAGATATAGCTGGGGCACAAGCTGCGAATAAAGGATGACAGATTACCAAAAATTGTCCTTTTCAGCCAACTGTCTAGGGCTAAACAGAAAGCAGGTTGTCCGCAGTTGAGGTGGGAGGATGTCATAAAGAAAGATTTAAAGGGAATAGAAACTTCCTGGGAGGGTGTAAATAGGGAGGCTCTGAATAAATTGGGATAGAGGAGCGTGCGTAGCTGTGTTGGACTCCAGTGGCTTGGTGCTGTGGTGAGTTCTTCATAGTAGTAGTAGTAAAGAGAGTGGAGGGGTTTCCCCCTCCAACCTGGAGAAAGCGCTTTCATTTCATATTCTTTTCAATTATTGTTAGTAACAAGATAATAATGAACCTAATCAAGGATACGTAATAATTCACAAAAAAACTTTTCAGTAAGGATCCCTGCTATCTACTTAATATTTATTTAGACTTTCATATATGTATTCATTCACTTTCATTTCATATCCATTTTTATTTATTTGTTACCAAGAGGATACCAAGGTCGTATCCACGGGGAGGGGGTAGGTGGTTGGGCTATATTCCAGAGAGCTCGAATCCACAGTAGAGCTCACTTTTTCATTAGCTATGAATTACTATCCTTGTGTTGAATTATCTTCGTGTACACACAACACGTTAATTTGAGAAAGCCTTAGAGCAGCATCGCACGAATATGAAATATGACCATACAGAGAGAATAATTAATCATCCAAGTGGTTAATGGAAAGACCGAATGAAAGATCGCCCAAACACGCCTAAGTCCATGCCTAGTAATCCAAATGACTGGCGAGCTTACGTTACGAGTGATTTAGTGCCCCGAATCCCAATGTACCTAGACCATATACCGAACAACTTTCACTGTGCTATCAGACTTGAGTTTTCTGGACTGGACGGTATCTGTTTCGGATGTAACTACAAATGCCTTTAGGCTGAAAAAGAAAAAAAATCGTCCACAGTTGACGGCTTTTGTGCACTTCACCTTGTGAATGGTACTCGTCTTTAGTATGAAATATTATCATTATTGTATCAGATCATATTCGCAGTCAATTTTGTATCAAATGTTTTCTGTAAAGGGAAACTTACACCAATCCTGAAAAAAACGAAAGGCAGCTAACATATGCACCTCGTATCATCCAATTACTGTGTCTCCAGTTTTACGCAAGCTTCTAGAAATGCTTATATTGTCAAATGTTAGACACTGTTGCCAATTGCAAAACCACTAGTTTGGTTTTACGGTAGGGCTCAGCTGCGCTGATGCTCTATTCGCCCTTGGTGCTATTTTGTCTGGTTCTGAGGAAACGGGTGGTCCACTAGTTATTGGCTCTTTTGATGTGAGCCGGGCTTTTGACTCGTCGGTGCACACGCAGATCCTTCTAGAAGCGTATAAACAAGGGCTAAATTTGTGTATTGTCAGGGCATTGTATTATATGTAATAAATTTAGAGTGCAAATCAAAATGCTCTCAAATACGGTCGAATTCGCTGTTTTACCGAACCACATGAGAGTCAGGCAAGGCTCAGTTGTTTTTCCGAGTTTGTCAACAATAGTGTTTTGCCGGCGCAAGTCCGAGTAGCTACGTCTAGTGTTTCAAAGGAGATCAATGTTTCGTTGATGACGCACGCTGATGACTTGCTTAATTTAAACAGGTCGGCTGATCGACTTTCGAAGAATTTTCGGAATACAATTAATAGGGGATACGTAGGTTTTTCACTTAATATGTCAAATTTGCCGTCTAGTTTTTTAATGCTAAGCACTGCGAAGGAGAAATCCCATTTTGGTGATTCAGTTGTGAAGCCATCTGAGAGTATTACTTACCTTGGTTTACCAATCGTTCGAAGCCTCAACTCTACCGGGAAGCTGCTAGTGCGCCAAGTAGAAGTGAAAATCCGGATTGCGTATAGGTCAATTATTAGTAACAGACATCAGTTTTGCTGTAAGTATCTGGCCTTGCTGTATAATGCCGTTGCCCTTCCACATGTACTGTATATAGCACCTTTTTGGCAATATCTGTCGTCTGCTCTTTGTGTAAAAGTAAGAGTTCTGTTTATTTTTTTTCAATTCGCAAAGTTCCTTCTAAGACTTTTACCGTAGATGAGTAACTCTATATCATGCGCTATTATGGCGTATCCGATCCAATAGTCTGTGTTAACCATGTCGCCGAGAATTTCCTGAAAAACGCTAAGGGAAGAGCAAGCCATAGGCTAGCCATTCTGTGTCAGTAGTTTTACTACTTTACATAATGTGTAAATGCATTTGGAGATGTTCCATAGTGTGACTTTTCTTTTCTTTTCCCTTTTTTATACTCCTCTGTTTTTATTTCATGTAAAATCCTGGGCGGCAGTAAAATTACTTACTTACTTACTATCAGAGCCAAAAAGGAAACAACCCTCAGTTTGGGCGTATCTTTACATATATATATATATATATATATATATATATATATATATATATATATATATATATATATATATACATATATAATATATATATATATATAAATACTAGTTACGAAAAAGGACAAACAGTTTGGACTAATCACTTTCTGCACCGTTTCTTTGATATTTCTTCTTTAATTTTTTTTTACTGATCAAATTTTCGGGAATCAGCTCAAATATCAATTCCTGAAACGCGGTAATTAATCCATTAAGTTCAGTCACTTACTTTAATTTTTTCCTGATATCTTGTCAATGGCGCCAATTCACAAAAATTAGGGGGATGGGGACAATATTATTTTGTTTTTAATTTTTCCCATGAATATACGAAAAAAGTATATTTTTCAATGACAATACCCAGAATCTATATATTTTAAAATCTAGATGGGAAGGGCACAAAAATCGGAAGAAAGGAAGGGGGGCACCCCTCCCCCCATAGAAGCCATTGAAACTTGTCACTCTTTATTCGGCATAACTTAGTAAGGACATCAGCAAAAATTGACGTGTACCATCACATATTACCTACCATCTGTCTGGAATTCTTGTTGGCTAAAATCCTCTCTGCACTCTTCGTATCTGTTTGGCTTTCCAAAATGGCTGATAACAGCTTACAGGCATTATTCTTCAATTTCAAAAGGTTGGTCTGATCTACAAGTTCACTAATATCGTCTGTTTAAAGGCCAACTACTATGTCTAAGCTGTTTGATTCATGCATTGCTATACAATTCTGATTCTCATGGGTTATTACGGGTCCCTGAAATTAAAAATAAATATTAGCATTAAAACAAAGAAAAAAAAGTTAAGGTAAATAAAGAAAGAGAAACTGCCAAAAGACAAAACGAAACTTGAAAAATCACCCCCAAAAAAGTAGACAACTTAAACAAATCTTTCAAATTACAAATTTACTCAAATTTGCTTTTCATCCAGATTTGTCAAATTGCTCTGGCACAATACGAGAGGATTAAGATGTAGATATTTGATTTTCTTTATGTATTGACTTCCAGTGGAATGTTTTTTGGCTTCCTAACCTGTAAATTATTTACAAGGACGAAAATTTATAAGGGCGGTTCAAATTTATCTTAAAGAATCACTAGAAACCAGAGAACAAAGAAAAATTATTAGATATAAACCAAAATAAATCGTTGAGAGCGTCATAATAACGTGAGCATGTTTTGTTGCCAACATTAATATCAAAGGAATAAAACATCGCAGAATGTAGTATTTGATTTAGTTCGAATGCCTGAATATTTCCTGATATTTTATGTTTATTTTGTGCTATATCAGTGGACACTATGGATCTAAAAGAGTTTTTATTTGTAGAATGATATCTTAAAAAAAATAAAAAAAAATCAAACATTAATAGATAAAGACAATTGGCTTCAGTAATACTACCTCGTTCATACGAAAGGGGAAGGCACAACACAAAAAAGTAGCCTGTCCCAAAAATGACAACAACCACTTCCTAATTTTTAAGCAAGATGATTCTATCTATTACATATGATTTCACATTCAATTCTATACATTTTTAAAGTGAATTTTGCATACTTTTTTGACAAAGAAAAGTAGAAATTACACAATTGACTAATAAGCCATATGACTTGTGCGAATATTTCTAAACTACAAAATAGAACACACTGCACTAGAGTCCCAAAATAATAATAAATCGCCACATGACGCAGGCTATCTTGCTCAAGTCGGTCTGCAGTTCTTAAAAATTATGAACTGCAGAATTACTACTACAAACTACTACTACAACTACCACTACAATCGCTAAAAGTACTACTTCTGTAGCGAGTACTAATTGGGCTGAGGATATTGAAATAAACATCTGAGGAAACGTTGAGGAGAAATTTGAACTAAATCAAAACTTCACCTACTACTGTCACTACTGCTACTAATGGAACACTAACACTGCAATTTCTTCTCCTACTGCCACCGCAACTACTGTCATACTAATGCTGTTAAGGACAAGTCTATGGAGGTAAGATTTGATAAAATATTAATAAAAAATTCAAACTAACAAAAGACACTAAGTACAATTAGATTGTCAAAAGAGTGTATATTAAGAATTGATTTGTGTCTTAAGCTAGGACACTCAGAGAAGGGAAAATAAATTAACCAAAAGGCAATATATACACACTACTACTATTATTACTATTGCTATAGCTACTACTTCTGTTGCAACTACTTGTAAGGTTATCAAAAGGACACATTGACAATGTCATAGCAATTTTTTATTGTATTAAGTTGAGCACTAATACTACTGCTGAGACTACTATTACAACTATATGTGTGAAGGTGAAATTGTCAGAGAATTTTTAGAGGGGAAGGTCAACTGAATCACAACATTCCATCTGCATACATGTTGTCAAACGGGTATATCACCAATATCTTAGTAAGAGTTTTGTGTGTGAAACCAAAACTTACAAGGCTAGTTATGGGGGTTCTCGAACCAACCAAAAGACAATATTTGCATCATAATACAAAAGCTTTTACTCCTCCAACTACTACTACTGCTACTATTATTATTACTGCTACCACTACTACTACTACTAAAGCTAAGACCACTACTACTATTACTAAAGCTCAGAGTATTAAGGCAAAAATTTTGGGTAATATTATAAGTGCATTGAACTAAACCGAAACACTAGGCCCATACAGGCTGTCAAGAGGACAAATTGGCAATGCTTCACAAACAATTATTGCTTCTACACAAGCTAAGGGTAATAAGGTAAAGTTTTCAAGGAACATTTAAGCAGATGTAGAACTAAATTGAAACTAACTATGATCATGTAGAATGTCAGAAAGAGAAAGAGTAATATGAAAGTAACAGCTTACATTATTAATTTACACCTTTCAGAGGAAGTTTTAGTGGATTTTGAACAACCCAGAAAACACTACATGTCCACTTTTAATACTACTTCTACCCTTACTGTAACCAATGACATTAAGTGAAAACTTTCTGGAAACGTTTGAGGGGAGTGTCAACTGCCCTAGGAATGATGCATGGATGGATAATAGATAGACTTATCAATTAACAAATTAACTAACAACATTTTAGAATTCTTATATGGGAGTTAATGCCAGATTTGCATCACACTCAATCAAACTATCTGAATTGGCTTTTACTACAATTAGCCATGACTTGATGCCCACAACTATTCAATTTTATTTCAAAATCAATGAATAATTTTGGGCATCAAGGCATGGCTAATTGTAGAAAAGGCCAATAAAGAGACAAAAAAAAAGAGCAACAAAAAAAACTATCCAATAGAACAGATTCGTAGTTAATGAATAACTAAAAGAATGCATTACAACTAAGTCATATTTAATGCATAACTAATAGAATTATACAGCTAATAAAATTAAGAGAAATAGTATCAAAACCATGCATTATTATACATCCAGGCAAGAAATAAGCCAAAAAATAAATCTTTAAGTTATCTGACAGAATTATGTGAGGCTTTCAAGTGTTTGGTTGATCAGGAATAAGGTCTGCTTTCTTATACCCTATGCAAGGTCAGGGCTACCAGTTGTAGAGCTATACAGTCCAAAAAAACTAGAGTCTCTGATACAAGGTTGTAATTGTTTTTAGTATTTTGGGTCCTCAAAAAGTTCTGTAAAAAAAAAATAATTACAAAATTACATTTAAAATACGAAACTGTTAAATTTTGGACCAGTTCCAAAGCTTTGTTTTCAGAAGATTAGTTAAAACACACCAAACCATCTTTCAGAAAAAGCACAATAAGTGCAGTGGTTTTGGACATAATGATTAAAGAGTAAAACAAACAAAATAGAGCAAAAAATAAAAATAAATAAAAGCGTAAAAAAAGAAAATGAATCAAAGAAACATTCCTGCCTTGCCCCAAGAGTTTTCCAAATTGACGCCCCAGGAAACACACAGAGATGGATGGCAAGTTGCAAATGCATGCACACACATAAAAACAAAGGAACATACAGATACAGTCATATCCATACATATGGGGTTGGAACCAAATAATTTAAGAGGCTGAGTACATACATCACACAACATACAAATATAAATCAAAACAAGGTAGCAAAAAAGAGGAAAAGACACAAGCTGTTGAAAATTAGGTAAAAGTTAATACAAAAACACACAGAGAAAGATGGCAAATCATTGATGTATGCTCACATACAAAGAAAAAGTAAAGCCCACACACATAAGTGTACATGCAGATCAGATCCATATGCTTACAAAAGGATGAGTTCAAATATCTAATAAACAGGAGCAACTGGAAAACACAAATTTGATATGAAAAGATAAACAGCTGAACTTGTGATAATATGCTGAGTAAGCAAAGAAAAATAGGTTAAATATGGTTAAGAGCGAAAATATTCATAATTGATAATGTCAGTTGTAACTGTCACAAAGGAGTTGTAGGCTACATATCCCAAAATGCTGAATAATGAACAAATATTGTGAAAATTAGCCTCAAAATAGCATGGAGAGCAAAATATTAATAGTTGAAAATGCAGGTTGGAATCCTCACAAAGGAGTAGCAAATTTTCCCAAAATGATACAGGTGTAAGAAAGGGATGAATACAACCAATATGATGATTAAACAAGATAAAAAGGCTGAGCTCATAATAAACAGAAAAAAATAGTTAGGGAAAAATAGAAAAAGGCATTGATGCTTGAATTAATTTATTAGGGAAAAAAGAGAAAAAGTATTCATACTTGAAGATCTTGGTTGTGATTAAATAAAAAGCTTAGCCAATAATGCTAATTACATATAGAGCTGATTACAATTGTGACATCATACAAAAAGTCTATTTTCAATTTACTGTTGGAATTAATTGTCCCTAAAACTTTTATAAATTTAAACTTGCCTCATTGGCTGCCCAGACACAAATTCATAGTGTGTAGCATTCATTTAGTCAAATGTTTCTATTTCTTTCATGAAGTCATAAAATGTTCATGATTCCAAGATAATAGGATAAGGTTAAGTTTACTCTCTTTTGAACTGATTATATATTCAAAACTCTAAATAAAGATTTGACAATTAAATATGGTACCACTTGTAGCAAAAAATACAACACATTATAAAATCTGAGATGACACAAAAGCACATTTTTGGAAAATATATGACACTCCTTAAAAAAAAATGGCAGCTCTGAATAAAGCTTGATGCCTTTTCTTATGCTCTTATGAATATAATAATTGCCTCTAACTGAAATTCAAATTTAATCAATTTTTATCCTAACCTAACATTATTATAAATAATTTTAGCACTGAGAAAATGTAGCATAATTTGTTCAAAAATGATGGAAAAATGATGCTGAGAAAATATAGTATTATTTTGTGGAAATTGAGTGATATGTCATACTTTAACTAAAATTTGTCATTTTTAAGAGATCAAGAAGAGCTTCAATTTGAATTTGTATTAATAGAAAAAAGTGAACAGCATGCAGTTTACCAAAGCTGTATGCATAAGCAGCAATTCCCATTTTTAGGAGTATAGGAGGGGTATCCCACCTTGGACAAGATTACTAATTTCCAGAGATGTCTTTCCTTCAGAATAATCCATCTGGCTTAAAAAGGCACCAACAAATATGACAAAAATACTAGATTGAAGCTGGTTGAGTGGCTTACTAATTGAGTAAATAGCTTAGCCAATAATGCTGATTCCATGTAGAGCTGATTACAATTATGATGTCATACAAAAAGTCTATTTTCAATTAACTGTTGGAATTGATTGTCCCTAAAACTTTTATAAATTTAAACTTGCCTCATTGGCTGCCCAGACACAAATTCAAAATCTCAATTTAAGGTAGAAGCAATTTATTATATTCATAAAGAGCATAAAAAAGGAATCAAGTGATATATTCACTTTATAGGAAAGCCAATTGAACTGCTTTAATTGGCTTCAAGAAAAAAGTATTTTTAGAAATTTCAACTATTTATTCTATGGCCTTTGTGATACAGGGATCATTCTTAAGTAATTAGGACAAAATATAAGCTTTAGCGTAAAGAGCAAGGTATTGACAAGTGGGCGAACCCCCTCATATATGTAATAAAAACATTTGAATATAGAAGTTTGTTATGAAAGCTATTTTGTAAGTTACCTATATCTTTCACTAATGAAAACATTTGTAAAAAACTAAAAGTTCTGGTTGCCTTTTATTTAACCAAAAAAATTAGAAGGCAATTGGGCCTCCTACTGTGCTCCTTATTTCTCAAAATTGTTTGATCAAAACTATGAGAAAGCCATTTAGCCAAAAAATATGCAAATTTCCTTTTAATTATTCATTTGCAGAGATCTGAAATCAAAACATGAATTAACTAAAAAACGTTCAGTAATTAAATAAAAAAAACAAGTTTTTTAACTGAAAGTAAGGAGCAACATCAAAACTTAAAACAAACAGAAATTACTCTGTATATGAAAGGGGCTGTTACCTCCTCAATGCCTTGCTCTTTATGCAAAAGTTTTTATAGTTTTAAAAAGTTGAGTTGAGAAAAAGAGTCAAACTTTAGCCCAAAGAGCAGGGCGGAGAGGAGGGAACAGCCCCTTTCATATGCAGAGTAATTTCTGTTTGTTTTAAGTTTTGATGTTGCTCCTTACTTTCAGTTAAAGATTTTTTTTTATTTATTTAATCCACAAAATAATACTACATTTTCTCAGTGCCATCTTTTCCATCATTTTTGAAAATATTATGCTATATTTTGCCAATATTAATACCATTTAGCCTATAATAGGGTTTGTTTAGGTTTGGTTAAAGTAGCCTACTTGAAATTAGAATTTACAATAGAAGCAATTACTATACATGTAAAGAACATAACAAGGGCATTGAGTGCTATTTTCACTTTGTTTGTAAGCCAGTTGTATAAACTGCTATAATTTTACCAATAACTATTTTAAGTAACTTGGCAATAATATCTGACTAGCTAGAAAATAATATCTTTTAGGTGCATCATAAACATGAAAATAGTTTGATAATGCTATATCTTAGCTTCTCTAATATATATCTGACTAGGAAGCTAAATAAATTTTCTAAGCAAACTATTCATAATATACAAATAATTATTTCAGTTTGGCATTTACCTAGGTGGATAGATCTTTGACCTAAAATGTCTTTTATTATCCCACTAGCCTACTTTTGTCCTTGTTCTAATCTAGGTAGGCTATATTTTTTTTTGAAGTATTTTGTTCTGAAAATGTTCTGCATTTTGATCTGAACAAATTATACTTTCTTCTTTACAATTATTTTGGTTCAAAGGAATTCTCAAACCCCTTTCCCATTGAAAGCTGTCTTTTATATATATTTTTGTTCTAGCATGGCTCCTTCTGTAAAACCACTATTATAGACCTTCAACTATTCTGATTATTTCGAAACACAATAATTATAAATGATATACTTACAAAAAAAATGATTGTTGTTGTTGTTGATTCCAACGTTTTTGGAGCATGAATCAGCTCCGTCACGTACGTATCAATCTTGTCCAGACAATGTGTATGGAGAATTTTTAAGAAACGATGACTACTTTCAGATTAGTGAATCACTTAGAATCGTTATTTGCAGATTCTTTATTGGTGGCAAACCATTTTTTCCACTAGTATAGCCACCTACGTCAGACCACCCTAATTAATTCTATAGTATTTACAGCCGTAAATTACAATTTACATTAAATTTCGTGGGAAACACATTAAACTTATACAATATATTGAATACATTAATAAACATTTGACTTGATACAACATGACCCAAGACTGTTAAAGCACATCGAATAAACTTGAAGTTCTAATAAAACAACCCAGTGCAGACACAGACACCCTACGAGCCCACGGAGGGGCGGATGAATGACCCACCACCGCACGGAAAGTAAAGGCACCAAAGAGCTTTAGAACTTTTCTTTTTAATATTTCACGCTGGATATAATACTTTTTACACGACATTATAACATGGCGGACATCTTCATATACATTACATACAATGCAATTTGGGGAGTCAACCAAATTCCATTTAAAGAGAACAGAATTCACTTTAGCATGGCCAGATCTGATTCGAAATATTGTTGTGGCAATTTTCCTCTCACTGTGAATTAGGTCCAATGGAGGAGGCTTAAAATCATATAGATCCAAGATTGTATTAGTGGACTTTCTTGTGAAATCAGCTTTCTCATCAATTGCGGATTTGGCCTCATAACCCTGAATATATTCACTCAGGGACAAGTTTACATCCAACAATTCACCATTTCTGCAAGCCCATTTTGCCATTTTGTCAGCTGACTCGTTCCCAGGAATACCTGCATGTGCTGGGACCCATGTAAGTTGTAGATCATAACCATGTATTAGAAGGTCATTAACTATTTTTTCAATTTGTGCAGCAGTTTCTTTGGCATCATTTCGTTTCATAGCTAAGTAATTTAATACAGATAGAGAATCAGAACAAATCAAAAAGCTACCAACTATACCGTTTGACTTAATATAAAGAAGTGCTTGATAAATAGCAATCATTTCTGCAGAAAAAACAGTAAGCTTGTCAGGTAGCTTAAATCCGCAAGAAGTACCAGTTGACGGGACTACAAAAGCGCAGCCTACACCCATTTCCGACTTAGATCCGTCAGTATATATGTGAGTAAAGTCAGTCCATTGCAGAGTCAGCCTATACCACTCTAATTTTAAAATTATTGTTCCTGAATCATTAATTCTATTATCTAGAGCTAAATTAATTACATTACCTATTCCGTTGAAGCGTGAGGAAAGGTCATCTATATTTGGGGTTGGAACTAGGCCTGGAAGGCCAGCATTACTCATCAGACAAGAATATTTATAGACTGTAGGGGAAAACCTTGGTCTAAACTGGAGATCTTGATTCCATGTAGCAATGCATTCTTTATAAACAATATGATTTGTTGATCCCATTTTTTTTAGAAAGTAACGGGCTTGAAGATTATTTCTTCTCCTCTGAAGTGATGTGACGCCAAGCTCACAGTAGAGGGCTGGGGTGGGGGTGGTTTTTAAGCAGCCTAGAGCTCGTCGGAGAACTTGATTAAAAGCTGAATCAAGTTTCTGGAGGTTGTGCTTAGTTGCTTCCCTATAGAACATGCTACCATAGTCTAGTTTGCTGGTGATTGTTGCTCCAATTAGTTTTGAAACACAAGAATATGGGGCTCCTCTTTTAGAGAGGCAGACTGCATTGACAAAGTTTGCCCTACTTCTCAGGTTACCAACAAGATAGTCGATGTGGTTAGTCCATAGCAACTTTGAATCCAGTAAGACTCCTAGATAGCAAAATTTCTCTGCATGTTGGATGTCCACTCCTGCTAAAGACACAATGGGGGGTTGAGCATTTGTTCGATTTTTCCTTGAGAAAAGAACACTTACTGACTTCTCTGTTGAAAATGACATGTAGTTTTCCATTGTCCAATTTTCTAAGTAATACAGGGCTTTTTGGACTGAAGCCTTAAGGCATCCCCTATCTCGAGAGGAGGCAGCTACTGCAATGTCATCAGCATATAAATATAGTTTACAACCCAGTATCGTATCTAAGTTTATATCGTGACAATATACTAAAAACAATAAAGGACTTAGTACCCCTCCTTGGGGGAGACCCACATTATTTGGAGCACTAAAAAAGCCAGACGAATGATTTTCTAAAGTTATTTCTATTTTCCTCTCAGTCAAGAAATTACCAATCCATTCCACGATTTGAGGGCTAATATTTAGCTTCTTTAGTTTTGCCATTAGAGTAGGGATATTCACTCTGTCAAATGCTGAAGTCATATCAAGGAAAACAGCTAGAGTTTCTTTTCCTAGGCGGAATCCCTGTTTTATTTGATTTTCAAGCCTCACAAGACAGTCTATTGTACTGCGTTGGGGCAGAAAGCCTAGTTGTTCTGGCTGAACTACTTTCTCAATTTCTGGTAGAACTTTCTTTTTTATCAGTCTCTCCATTAGCTTGCAGAGGCATGAAGTCAAGGCAATTGGGCGATATGATTTTGGGGATGTAGGGTCCTTTTGGGGTTTCAGGATTGGTATTATTGCAGCTTTTTTCCAAAGCGATGGGACATAACCTTCCTTGATGGACCTATTAAACAAAGTTAAGACAGAAGCCTTAAGCAGGGGGGACATGTTGGACAGCATCTCATTGTGAATCCTGTCTGGGCCCATAGCCCCTGGTTTTAATTTTTTAATAATCGTATCAATATCCTGTTCTACAAGTTCAATATCATTCTTAGGGAAGACCTGTGTAGGTTGCATAGTGGGTCGGTTTTGAGTAGAAAGTTGTGGAGGAATGTTTGCAATTAGATACTCTTTCAGAAGTTTTATTTTCTCGGGTGTTGTGGCGGCAGTGGTTCCGTTGTGTATCATGATGCCAGATATTGGGGAAGACCTTTGTCCAGTGTAGACTTTCCAGCTCCTCCACAACTCTTTGATTGATGTAGTCTTCGAAAACTTTGTCTCAATTAGAGTCTTCCATCCATTCTTGATTTCTTGGGGAACAATTTTCCTAAAGATGGCTTGTTTTGCATTCATTTCAATTTTGTTTGTAACTGTAGGATTTCTTCTAAACTTGTTTCTTGCCGTGTTTCGATCCTTATAAGCTTTTTGGCATGCAGCATTCCACCCTGGTGTGGAGTTTCTAGATTTTCTTTTAAGTTTTACATACCCAAATACCCTTTCACTAGCATTCACCATAACTTGAGTTAACTTCTCATTAAGCTCCTCAACAGAGGTAGGTAGTTCAACATCCGTCAGATCCGAGTCTACCTCTCTCTGCCATTCAGGCCAGGACTCCCTGCGGAACTTCCAACTCACCGACTTCATTAACTGAAGTCTATAAGCAGAAAAATTAAGCACTGACATTACTGGGAAATGATCAGAGTCAAAGGGTGACGGTATAATAACCTCAAAGTCAACTGAAAGGTCTAAAGAAGCAATTGTTAAATCTATAGTAGAAGTCTTCCCATTTAAGGGGTTTAGCCTAGTACCTAGATCTATTGGAGTGATAAGACAAACCATATTTTGAGGATCAGTAATAAAATCTGCCAGTAAATTAGAATTATTATTTGGAGAAGATGTTGAGTCCCACATTGGGTTATGAAGGTTGAAGTCACCAGCAATTATTTTCCTCTCTTTACATTTCTGAAAAGCATCTTTGAACTGTTTAAAATCAAAGTCAGTTGCAGTCCTGTTATAATAGTTGATAACGGATATCCAGTTATCCGTTCCATCCTCTTTGACAGATATAATCCCAATTTCATTTTTTCCTGGGGTAAAAACATCTACTATTTTAAACGGGATATTATCCTTAACTAAAGTCATAAGTCCTCCCCCTGGTCCTGTCTTCCTATCCCATCTAGCCATGCTATAGCCTTTAAAATTTGGGGAAGTTTTCTGTTCATTCAATAAAGTTTCCTGAATTAGTACAATATCTGGCTTACTCCTCACTAGAAGGTTTTTCAATTCTACTACCTTTGATTTTCCCATTCCCCTAATGTTTAGTTGGATTACCCTTGTAGTCATTCTTTGATTTTTTGTTTATGAACACGCTTATTTAATGTCTTTTTCTCTGGAGAGGACAAAATTTTCTTTGGAACAAAGTTATCTTCATCCATACCATCCTCTGAGTCTGTTTCATTTCCAGAAACAAAGGATTCAGATTTCTTCAGTGAAGACAGGATCTTCTGTACCTCTGACTTCGAGCTTTTGCTTAACTTTACACTGGAAGCAATCAGTGAGCACAATGATGACACTACTGTGGTTAGTTGGTCTATTTTTTCTCTCAGTAAGACAACTTCCTTGTTAATTGGTTCCTGTATTTTTGCTTCTGGTGGGATTGAAGGGTGAACAAGGACTGGAAAATGTTCAAAGTTTAAAGCTGGTGGTGGTGTGTGCAGAGTCTTCCCTTTGGTGTCAGTGAAAGCTTGAACTGCATCTTTGAATGATATACCTTTTGTGACTGACGTTTTCAGAATTGCAGCTCTAAACTTGTAATCCTGGCACTCTTTACTGAGGGCAGTGTGCTGTCCATTACAGTTTGCACATCTTACTTTTTGTTCATTTCTGTTTTTGTTTAACTCAGGGCAAGCTGTCATGGGGTGATTATCTCCACAAATACCACAAGTATCTTTACCCCAACAGTTTAGAGAGTTATGGCCAAATTTCTGGCACTTGAAACATCTCAACGGTTTTGGTATGAACTGTTTCACCACAGTGAGGGCACTCCATATAGGAATTATTGTAGGAAAATCCATTTCTTGAGAGAAGTCAACATGTATAGTGTAGCTAGTGTATGGTTTACCATCTCTAGATGTGGGATGAGGGTTTAGTACAGTTGCCTTTGTAACCTGTTCTACTTGCTGAATCTCCTTACAGAGTTCTTCAGGAGTAGCTAAGTCCCTGGGAACGTATAGTACTCCTTTTCTGCTTGAGTATAGCATATTTTCTGGCTTCATTTCAAATTTGATCACTATATTATTCAATGTGAGATCCCTTATGCCTAAGATCTTATTAGCAATGTCTAGATTTTTTGGAACAACTTCAAGAGAGCCTCTAGGACCTATTCGTGGGAGTATTTTCCCATAATCATTTCCTAGAGCTACAGCCAATCTACGCCCTAGATATCCAGCAGAAGTCTTTGATAGAGGGACTAGCATACCCTTGTCATTAGTGTCAGTAATTTTTGTCATATCATGACCTTTAGCCAACAAATTTGGTACAGTGGGTCCACCTCTAACTCCCCCACAACCTCCACCCTTCCCAGGACTACCAGGAACCATTACTTCTTTCACGTGACAAGCTTACTTTGCAGAAAAAAAAAAAAAAAAAAAAAAAAAAAAAAAAAGTGAATGCACAAATACGATTAAACAGACCTCAATAAAGTAAAAAGAGAGGCAAAAATACAAGCAAATAAGGGCACTATATACAACACATACATACAAGTAAGCAATATTTCATATGGCACAAGATCTCAAGGAGATAAAAGAGCCTAAAAGGTGGTCTGAATATCAACCATACAGTCCCTTCACTGTTTTGCATTTACCAAAATTCAATAAACACTTTTTCACCTTCACATTAATTTGTTATTTTTTTTTTCAACCATCAAAATCTTCAGGTATTACTATTTTCTACAACTTGAATTGTTGCCAAGCAGCGTTTTAACAGCACTTAAATTGATTATTTTGAACTTGTATCACTAATCCCAAGTTGAATAATTGCAGTTTAACCACAAAATGTTTTATTCAACCATGTTCTTATAGGCTACCAATTCCAATAGACTAGAGAACTTTATTATGACTTTTATATTCCTGTGTAATTCTTAAATTACTTTCTTCTGTTTCTTTCAATATCTTTATGAACATTTAAAATTAACACCAAATAAGCTGCTCAATTCGCTTGATTTTTAATTAACTTGAATCTTCCACTCTTTTTTGTCTTCTTCTTCTCCTTCAAAAAAAAAATGATTAAAATGGAAAACTGAAATTAAGTTGTAGCCATCTTCCCCCCTAATTTTCCTATTTGAAGAAATGAAGAAATTCCTGTGCCAAACCGTAAAATAAACAGCCGAAAATTAAGCCAAATGCTATAGAAACAAGTGGAATGCAGAATACAAATTTCTATCCTAAATATTGGAAACTAAGAATCTGAAACTTTCATCTTGATTTTCTAAGCCACGATTTTAATCTGCGAGTAGATCAAAAAGATGTTAGCAAGACTTATTCCTGACCCATTATCACTTACAGATTGAAAACCGTCGGGAAGCCAAAAGAAGACTTCAGAAGGCTTGACATTAAATTAGACGCCAACTGAGTGATATTAAATATCACTCTGTATTTCTAAATTAAAGTAGTTCAAACAATGAAAGACTTAATTCTAAAAACAAAGTGTTTTTAATATTTTAAAGGTTGACTAGCCAAAGTGTAAAAAGCAAAGAAACTAGTATTAGCATATTACTAAAAACATTATTAATCTTAAATGTGCGTCTATTATCAAAGGACAAAATTATTAAATATGATAGGATATCGATCACTATCTTATTTTCCATATTGCTTATCAATCCTATGAGAACGATCATCACCTCTTAAAAAGTAAATCCCCCAATTGATTATCAAAGGAAGGAGGGGAAGGGTGCTCTCAAATTCGCAGTATTACTTTTTTTTAACCTACATTTGTGTATGATATTTTGCACAATATTTTTCCTCATTAGCGTTCAAACAACTTCAATTTAAGAAAGGTCTGCATTGGAAGTATGGGAAAACGTAGGACAAGGAGAAAACGAGGCAGTTTACAGCCAGATGAAAAAAAAGAATGAAATTTCAAAAATAAAAGTAAGTTTTCCCATAGGCCGTGTCTTCAACAAAGTTTTTCAGGCAATGATGTCCTTTTTGTTTTTTTCGAGGCAACTGCAAAGAAAATGCATGAAATAATTATAGTGTTTAAAATACCGATACGTTTATGCTCCCGCGGATGACTTGTTGTGTTCACGTTTCTGATTCAGTTTTTTTGCGTGTGTTTCTGACTCTAGGCGTTTGTGCCTGAATTTGTGTTTTTGTCTCTCTGCCTTTTTTATGTGTTCCTTTGGCATACTCTGTGTGTTTGTGTGGTGTAGATTTTGTTTCTCACTGTGTGTTCTGTGTTTTTGTGTGTGTGTGTCTTTATCCCTCTCAGTGCATTTGTGTGACTCTATTTGAGGCTTTGTGGGTGTTTATGTATTTCTTTCTCTCTCACTCTCTTTCCCTCCCTCTCTTTATGTCTGTCTCAGCATTTGTTTGCCTGTCTCCGTTTTCCTGTTTGTCTGACTGTGCGTTCATGTGTTTTTTTTTATCTCGCGCTCTCTCTCCGTGCCCGCGGTCTAACCGTCATTTTGCCTGTCTTCGTTTGCCTGATTTTGTTTGCTTTTGTGTGTATTCTTTTCTCTCTCCCTCTCTCTTTTTGTTTCTCAGCCTGTGCGTCTGACAGTCTGTTTGCTTCTCTCTGTGTTCCTGTGTTTCTGACTTTGGGTATTTGTGTATGTTTTTATATATTTCTATCTCTTTGTGTGTGTTCTTGGGTCTGACCGTTTGTTTGCCGGTCTCTGCGTGTGGAATTTGGAAAATCCTGCCCTTCTCTTTCCCACCTTGTTAAAAAACCATATTAACCTATCTCAGACTCTAGTAGATTCCCAATGCACCTGGTACTTGTAACTTTGTTTCTTTAAATTTCTTTTTTTGAGGATCCAACTTTTGAAAAAAAGTTCTAAACGTTGTAGTTGTTAACAAACCCTAAAAATAATAGAAACATAACAAAAAAATGCAATGAAATATTATTATTTAAACAATGACATGTAGAATGTCATCACAAAACATGAATACCTCGAATTAATTCCAAAAAATAGTTCATTGTCTTCTCTCTTGACATGACACTTATTCAAATTTGAGGGCATAAACAACTTTTAATAATCTCACCGTACATTTCATCATTGATATTATTGGGTTCATTGACAGTATCTATTGGTAAACAATAGACGGTACTAGTAAAATTTGCTGGTGCTTTGTTTCTCATCAATTCAGCTCTATATTACACCAGCTTTGCCTGAAAAACTTTATTGAAGACACGGCTCAATGTGAAAATTGCCTTTGCTTTTGAAATTTATTCTGCTTTTCAACTGGCTGCAAACTACCACGTTTTCTTATGTTTTCTCATGCTGTCGATAAATGAGTTTCTTTAATTGAAATTGCTGGAACTCAAATAAGGAGAAATAATATGTAAAAATATCGTACAGATATGTAAGTTTCTGAACCGTCTCTATTTGACAATACGGGAGAATAAGGACACGGAAAAAAAAAAAAAACGAAGCTATCCACAGCAAAAAAGAAAATAATAATTTTGCAAAAAAAAAAATCTTATTTGAGCTATGATTTCAATGAGGCTTTTTCAGGAAAAGACTTCGCGCTTCTGATTTTTTTTTTTTTTTTTTTTTTTGCAACTAAGCGGATTTGAAAATTGTTTCCACTCAACCAATTTTGCCTAAAAAAGCTGTAATAAAGAAAGGTCAGTATTTGGAATTCTAATTTTTTTTTATTTTGTTGTCCTGTTGCCTTGCATTGTCTTGCTTTGCCTGCTTGGTCTCCGAACTTATTTAAGAAAACGCTCTAGTATGTTACTTTAAAAATCTAACCCAAAATACTACTCTAACCTTTTTAGAAACTATATAGGTTTAATCAAAATATAGCTCATGCTTTGTATACAAAATATTTTAAAATCCGCTTAGTTGCTAAGAAAAAAAAAAGAAAAAAAAAAAAAAAAAAATCAGAAGCACGAAGTCTTCCTGAAAAAGCCTCATTGAAATCATAGCTCAAATAAGATTTTTTTCTTTGCAAAATTATTATTTTCTTATTTGCTGTGGATAGCTTCGTTTTTTTTCCGTGTCCTTATTCTCCCGTATTGTCAAATAGAGACGGTTCAGAAACTTACATATCTGTACGATATTTTACATATTATTTCTCCTTATTTGAGTTCCAGCAATTTCAATTAAAGAAACTTTATCGACAGCATGAAAAAACATAAGAAAACGTGGTAGTTGGCAGCCAGTTGAAAAGCAGAATAAATTTCAAAAGCAAAGGCAATTTTCACATTCAGCCGTGTCTTCAATAAAGTTTTTCAGGCAAAGCTGGTGTACTTTTTTAATTTTTCATGGCAACTACAATGAAAAGGCCTTAACTAATAAATGGAAAAAGGAAAAATTATGAACTTGTATAAAGCTAATAGATTGGTATTATGTGAATTTTTTTAGGTAATTGGGGGACCACTGTTAGTTGATGGATTGAAAATTGAAATTTGGATTGAATCAAATTTTGAATGAGGGTATATTTGTTTCACGTCTACTGGACTGCCCTTCTAAAGAGCCTTTTGTCAGGCACTTGACAAGATCAGAAGAATATTATATTGTAATGTATACTGTAAAAACTTAGTTCAGTAAAAAAAAAAAAAAAAATCCATCAGCAATATGGACACCCCGCCAGAGATATTGAAACAACATGCACGATTCGTAAGGTGTTCAACTTATGGCGTGCTGACACCTTACTCCCCTTACGGCAAAATAAAGTTTAACATTCTATTTTTCACTGATTTTATTTTCTTTGGCCAAATTGAATGGAAATTTGGCCAAAAATGGCCAAATTGAATGGAACTACAATTAGTGTTACAAGGATTGCAGACAGGCAGATACACAGAAGAAATGTCTCAGCCGAAAGCACAGAACAATTTTAAAGAATTAACTTATTCATCTTCTGGATTGAAAGTATAAAACTTTATAGAAGAACTTCTCTTAAAGCACAAGAATATTTTAAAAGGGTTTCACTGTTTGCTTCACACTCATCCACAGAATAGTGAAGAAAGTAAAGAGATGAAAGAGCCATTTTTGAAGTTGATCGAAATTTATGAAGAAGATTTGGAAAACAACACCTTAAACGTTTGATGGCGGAAAGACAAATTTGGCAAAAATTTCTCTACCAGAACAAGGCACACCATGTCAATGCAACTGATTTTCTAAATATTTGTGGCAAAGCAATCTCTCCAAACATCCATATCTTACTTAATATTTTAATCACTATACCTGTATCGACCAGCACAACAGAGCGCTCCTTTTACACTTCGGAGAATCAAGACATACCTAAGAAACGTGACGTCTGAAAGTAGGCTAAATGGCTTTGCCAATCTCAATGTCCACAGGGAAATTCTAGTTGACACAGACAGTGTATATATCCATACTGACGAAGACTCAATTTTGTTTTGTAAGACAGCTAATATAGGAAGATTGTGTCAGAATAAAACATAAAATCGTATTTAATCTGCTGGGTTTTATCAATCATTCTTATAGTCCCTACTCGAAACTTACATCCAAAGAGCTAAAATAAACTTTAAGTAATGCCTTAAATTACCGGTTTTTCTGAGGATTTTTGAAGTTTTTTGTTGATAAGCCCGCACTAGACATCACCACCCTTACTTACGGCAACTTACGTTCATTCTAAGCTTGCTTTCATTCACTCTTTTCATTTTTCTTCATTTTAAGTTTCCTTCTCTTATGGATTTCTGCTTGATTTATCAAAATAATTTTGCTCAAACTAAGAGTTTATGCAAAATCTTTTGTATTTTACTTTTTGGTTCTCGTTTGGTTTGAACTTTTTGCTTTTTATGCAAAACTTCCTGTTTTCAATAATATAATTCAAAAGAGGCCATTAACCATTTTTATTTAAAGGGCAGGTAATAATCTTGTCAACAGAAAAAAAAATCGGCTTATGTAATTTAAAATGCATTATGGTGCAAATATTAAATATTAGTGGAGAACACTTTCTTTTTGATTTTTTCAACTTTTATCATGACCACATTTATGGACAAGCAGGGCTTTACCGTATGCAAGGTGCAATACATTAAAACAGATTGGACTAATTGATGCATTTTCGCGAAAGAAAAGACACAATTTTAGAGATCAGAGCGGGCATAAGTCGAATCCTCTAAGTTAACAATCTTAAACCAAACAGACTAAATTGAATGAAGAAATCCAGCACAAAAAGAAACGGAAAAGGTCATTAATATGAGTTGTGCAACCTTCATTTAACTCCCCAAAACAATTAGTAGCATTGCCTCCTCTTCAATGAATACGCAATATATTTTCAATTGAAATTATTCTTTACCCGATGGTCAATATATTTGAAAGAATGAATTATTTTAGTCATTTTATGATTATTATTACTTCGCCATTAGTAAGCATATAGATACAGTAAACCCTGGCATTGGGGTTTTTGGACAAGCAAGATCCCCTTTCCTACTTTTATTAGGTTCACTCTATATATAAAAAAGTCCTAGCTACATTTTTTAAGTTTAGCATTAATCCGCAAATATAAAATGGCGGGCCCAAAATAGGTCTGTCGAAACTGTTTTTGAAACATAACCACAATATCACTTTTCCTTCATGGCATCCCCTTCTTAAAAGGGGATGTTTAAAGTTGAAAGTGTACAATAGTTGTTCGTGTATAGTAAGTGCTCTTCATAAATTGTTTTGATAAACATAGTATGTATTTATTTTAATTTTCTCTATCTTGTACTCCGTCCCTATGAACTATCCCTAGCTCTAAGAACAACAAGCAGTTTGCAAGAATACAAAGAAACAATATTTTATTGATTAAATTTATATTAAAATATAAAATAAAAAAATGTTGTTGTATGTTGAGTCAGGAAGAGGTTCTTTGGCAGGAGCAGAGGCCACATAATTGCATAGCTTCAATGAGCAGTAAATTCGTTAGGTGAAGGATGAGCAAAAAATTGAAGCAAAATTGATTAAAAATTTATTGAGGGTTCTATTTTTTTAGTGAAATATAAAAAAGGGGAGCAAAAAAAATATACGCGAATTTTACTGAGATTTTATTTAACTTGAGGTTTAGAACCCTTGTTTTTTTTTTTTATTTAAACTTTAAAATTATAAGAAACCAGTTCTGCTGCACTGTCTTTTTATGTAAATATAAGCGTCTATACACAAAAAGACGAATGCAACAGAGAACAGGCTTATACAGAGAAATTTACTGTCCGAAATTTACTGCCCAGCTACTTCATTATCTAGAAAAGAAAAGAAAAGTCAATCATTTGCAGACAATAGACAATAAATATTTCCGAACTAAAAAATTTATAAAAGGATAAATTTTGAATACTGGCTAAATACACTACAAGAGCGAAAACCTCAAGACCATATGAAGAAAACCTTTTTTCTTCACATGTAATTATGCTTACTATTAACAAATCCTTTTAGACTTTCCTGGAACATTTTGTGATATAGGAAAAGCACAGATACAAATGTGTTCCTTAAAACTGAATTAGTCAATACGAGATAAATGCTAAATGTGAAAATGAGCACTACCTAAGGAGGGGCGGGGGTAGCATGGATTAATTTTTGGCGGAAAAGAAATTTTCTGGGCAAAAACTTTCATGGGTAGATAAGGTGTGATTTAAAAAATTTACATCTTCTAAGAGTCCCACGGAGATAAAACCATCGAAAAGTGATGAAGAACTAATATATTATACAATATATATATATATATATATATATATATATATATATATATATATATATATATATATATATATATATATATATATATAGCTAAGCGTATTTTACCTATTATCAGTATGAGAGTCAGGAAGGTGTACTACGTGTAACAATGTCGTAAGAAAGACGCATTTGCACTATCAAGAACGGCTCAGGGGCGATTAAGGCCCAGCGGCCACGGGGCAAATGTTTTGAGACTAGAATTGCTAACTGATTGCGCATGCAACTGTTGTGTGACCATGGCCTTGAGGAAGTGAGGTCCAACCCACGAGGCAATCCAGATGTGACTGGTTTCCAATCAGTCTAAAACCGGTTCCGAATGAGACCCCAGTCATGGTCACAGTTGCGTTGCAGTGCTGTCCCAGACATTTTCGGAAGCTACCGCGTTGATATTGTCCAATTATTTTGGCTCTCAACATGTCAGACCAGGAATTTAACATGAAAGTAGACTAAAAGTAGACTAATATCATGATTGTCAAAATGCCTAGTATACAATAACTGAGCAGCTAGGGGTTTTAAGTTTAAACTTTAAGGAGAAGGTTGAGAAGAAAATCGAACTGAATCATAAGAATATATGTGCATCCAGGTAGTCAAAAGAGCACATCTCCAATATCTTAGTAATTTCTAAGGGTATTAAGTTGGAACCTTCAATCGTTGGTGAGGAGGGTGTCGAACAAAATCAAAGTATACTATATACACCTAAGTAGTCGAAAGGGCACGTCTGCAAAATATCAAGAGCGGCTAAGAGTATTTAGTAGACGCTTTCAGAGGATGCTGGGGGAGGATTCTAAACTAAATCGAAAGACACTATGTGCATCCATTTCGTCAAAATGATGAACCTATAATATAACAAGAATCGCTTAAAGTTGATATAATATAACAAGAATTGCTTAAAGTATAAAGCTGAAACCTTCGGTGCATGTTGAGATAAATCCCGAACAAATAGTCAAAAGACAGTATCCAGAACATGTCACGAACAGCTTTTGATATCAAGTTTAACTTTCAAGGAATGATCAGAGAGCAAATTGAATTCAACGATAAGATACTACCTGCATTCAGGTTGAAAAAAGGGCATATCAAAAATATCTCAGCAACTTCTTTGGGTAATAAGGCGACTTTCAGATAATTGTACAGATGGTACTGATCAAAATCAAAACGCACTATGTGCATCAAAGTTGCCAAAAAGACATACTGAAAGTATCTCAGGAAGTTCCATGGACCACAGTAGAAACTTTCAGGGAATAAACAAACATTGTACAACAAAGTCAAAAGCAACTGTGAACATAAAGGTAAAAAAAGGGCGCATTTATAATATTTCAGGAACAACTAACAGTATTAAGTAAAAATTTCGAGTGAATATCGAGAGGTATATTGAACTAATTCAGGAGACATTAAGTGCATTATGAATGTCAATATGGCATATATGCAATAACTCGGGAACATTTAAGAGTATTAAGTGGGAACTTTCACCGAAAGTTGAGAGAAATGTTAAACTAAATCAAAAAACACTATGTCTTGAGGGAATGCCGATGGGGATATTGAACTAAATCGGTGAACTGTATGCGTCCAGGGTGTCAAAATGGTTCATCTGCAATACGCGGCTAAGATATTTGAAACTTTCTGTAAATATTGAAGGTGATGTTGAGCTAAATCAAATGACACTATCTCCATCCAGGATATCAGAATGAGACGTCTTCAATAGTTCATATACGGTTAATGGTATAGATTAACGCCTTAAGCGACCTAGCTGAAACTGTGAAGGAATACTGGACGGAAAGGACAAGTAGATACTAAATTTTGATTTGTTGACCGAAGGGAGCTCATCAGCGACAAAGAATGTTTGAAAAAAAATATGGTTGTATTGATTCTTAGTTTGAAAGTGTGTGTTATAGTGTGTTATATTCTTAGTGTGATCTCTTTTTTTTTATCTCATTATAATTTCAGGCCGTGAAGACACCTCAATAAAAGTTTCAGAACCAAGGGAATCGCAACTGGAAACAAATCTTGACAGGAATTCTTCATCTCCTTTTTTTTTTTTTTTTTTTTACAACAAATTGGAACTATATTAGCTAATATACTAGCTCAAAATGCATAAATGTAAACAAACAAGCTATTAAAGCAAAATATAACACACACAAAAAAATTCCTACAACGAAGTGTTTGATCATTATTTGTCTATATCAAAGGTTGTAACAGTAGATACGACAGAACAGCTTCACCCCCAAAAAATTCTCAAAATTGTTCACACTTTTTAAAATACTAGTACCCGTACCCAACCGTTTGTAGTTCTATAATATAGCTATTTTTAGAATTCCTAGCAAAATTTTGTCCAGAATATGAAGAGCAACCCAAAATCTTTTTGCTTTATTCATCAATAAAAAAAATATCAACAAAAGAAGTTTTTTAAAATAAGTACAGAACTAATTTAAACCAAAGGGGAGCAGAAGTAGTAAAAAAAAGGTCATGCTTAAAACGTAAATAAATCATTCTAAATAAACTAATGAAACCCTGTGACAGACTGTATTTCAAACAGTAGGTGGTGCAAATATCGTAGGTAAATACCGCTTTGTAGGGCTATATATTATATATATTATATACCCCAGATATAGCTGGGGCACAATCTGTGGATAAAGGATGACAGATTACCAAAAATTGTCCTTTTCAGCCAACTGTCTAGGGCTAAACAGAAAGCAGGTTGTCCGCAGTTGAGGTGGGAGGATGTCATAAAGAAAGATTTAAAGGGAATAGAAACTTCCTGGGAGGGTGTAAATAGGGAGGCTCTGAATAAATTGGGATAGAGGAGCGTGCGTAGCTGTGTTGGACTCCAGTGGCTTGGTGCTGTGGTGAGTTCTTCATAGTAGTAGTAGTAAAGAGAGTGGAGGGGTTTCCCCCTCCAACCAGGAGAAAGCGCTATCATTTCATATTCTTTTCAATTATTGTTAGTAACAAGATAATAATGAACCTAATCAAGGATACGTAATAATTCACAAAAAAACTTTTCAGTAAGGATCCCTGCTATCTACTTAATATTTATTTAGACTTTCATATATGTATTCATTCACTTTCATTTCATATCTATTTTTATTTATTTGTTACCAAGAGGATACCAAGGTCGTATCCACGGGGAGGGGGTAGGTGGTTGGGCTATATTCCAGAGAGCTCGAATCCACAGTAGAGCTCACTTTTTCATTAGCTATGAATTACTATCCTTGTGTTGAATTATCTTCGTGTACACACAAAACGTTAATTTGAGAAAGCCTTAGAGCAGCATCGCACGAATATGAAATATGACCATACAGAGAGAATAATTAATCATCCAAATGGTTAATGGAAAGACCGAATGAAAGATCGCCCAAACACGCCTAAGTCCATGCCTAGTAATCCAAATGACTGGCGAGCTTACGTTACGAGTGATTTAGTGCCCCGAATCCCAATGTACCTAGACCATATACCGAACAACTTTCACTGTGCTATCAGACTTGAGTTTTCTGGACTGGACGGTATCTGTTTCGGATGTAACTACAAATGCCTTTAGGCTGAAAAAGAAAAATCTGAAAAAAAATCGTCCACAGTTGACGGCTTTTGTGCACTTCACCTTGTGAATGGTACTCGTCATTAGTATGAAACATTAACATTATTGTACCAGATCATATTCGCAGTCAATTTTGTATCAAATGTTTTCTGTAAAGGGAAACTTACACCAATCCTGAAAAAACGAAAGCCAGCTAACATATGCACCTCGTATCACCCAATTACTGTGTCTCCAGTTTTACGCAAGAATCTAGAAATGCTTATACTGTCAAATGTTAGACACTGTTGCCAATTGCAAAACCAATAGTTTGGTTTTACGGTAGGGCTCATCTGCGCTGATGCTCTATTCGCCCTTGGTGCTCTTTTGTCTGGTTCTGAGGAAACGGGTGGTCCACTAGTTATTGGCTCTTTTGATGTGAGCCGGGCTTTTGACTCGTCGGCGCACACACAGATCCTTCTAGAAGCGTATAAACAAGGGCTAAATTTGTGTATTGTCAAGGTATTATATTATGTAATAAATTTAGGGTGCAAATCAAAATGCTCTCAAATACGGTCGAATTCGCTGTTTTACCAAACCACATGAGAGTCAGGCAAGGCTCAGTTGTTTTTTCGAGTTTGTCAACAATAGTGTTTTGCCGGCGCAAGTCCGAGTAGCTACGTCTAGTGTTTCGAAGGAGATCAATGTTTCGTTGATGACGCATGCTGATGACTTGCTTAATTTAAACAGGTCGGCTGATCGACTATCGAAGAATTTTCGGAATACAATTAATAGGGGATATGTAGGTTTTTCGCTTAATATGTCAAATTTGCCGTCTTGTTTTTTAATGCTAAGCACTGCGAAGAAGAAATCCCATTTTGGTGATTCAGTTGTGAAGCCATCTGAGAGTATTACTTACCTTGGTTTACCAATCGTTCGAAGCCTCAACTCTACCGGGAAGCTGCTAGTGCGTCACGTAGAAGTGAAAATCCGGATTGCGTATAGGTCAATTATTAGTAACAGACATCATTTTTGCTGTAAGTATCTGGCCTTGCTGTATAATGCCGTTGCCCTTCCAAATGTACTGTATATAGCACCTTTTTGGCAATATCTGTCGTCTGCTCTTTGCGTAAAAGTAAGAGTTCTGTTTTTTTCAATTCGCAAAGTTCCTTCTAAGACTTTTACCGTAGATGAGTAACTCTATATCATGCGCTATTATGGCGTATCCGATCCAACAGTCTGTGTTAACCATGTCGCCGAGAATTTCCTGAAAAACGCTATGGGAGCCAAAAACGCTTACTATCAGAGCCAAAAAGGAAACAATCCTCTGTTTGGGCGTATCTTTATATATATTAAATAAAAAAAAGTTTTTTCAACTGAAAGTAAGGAGCGACATTAAAACTTAAAACGAACAGAAATTACTTCGTATATGAAAGGGGCTGCTTCCTCATCAACGCCCGGCTCTTTACGCTAAAGTTTGACTCCTTCTCTAAACTCTTCTTTTTAAAACAGTAAAAAACTTTAGCATAAAGAGCGGGGCTTGATGAGGAAGCAGCCCCTTTCAGAGAGAGAGAGAGAGAGAGAGAGAGAGAGAGAGAGAGAGAGAGAGAGAGAGAGAGAGAGAGAGAGAGAGAGAGAGAGAGAGAGAGAGAGAGAGACAGAGAGAGAGAGACAGAGAGAGAGACAGAGAGAGAGACAGAGAGAGAGAGAGAGAGAGAGAGAGAGAGAGAGAGAGAGAGAGAGAGAGAGAGAGAGAGAGAGAGAGAGAGAGAGAGAGAGAGAGAGAGAGAGAGAGAGAGACAGAGAGAGAGACAGAGAGAGAGACAGAGAGAGAGACGCTCTTCAGGTACCATTTTAATACTTTTTCTTGTTTTTCCTTTATTGCTCAGAAGTTTTTGGTTTTTGGGCAGTTCCTTATGGCAGCAGGTAGTTTCATAAATTTTAGCTTAAATAAAATAAATATAAATGAAAACTTGGAGTAATCCAAGGTAAACTAGCCAAGTTACAATCACCTAGTGTCTTTGTTGCCTTGTTTCAACCAAGCTGACCATATTTATTGGATCCACATGACCATATCTGACCGTCATATAATACCATAAGCGTGTGATTCTCGCCAGACACGACTAGAACAAAATTAAATCTTTAGACGATTTTACCAAGTGCATGTATATAATTAATGTTTTCTACTTAGCAGCTGAATTCTTACAGATTCTACAGAATGGAATCCAAAAAATACTCCAGTAAGAATATTCTGTTAGTGTATATTTTTTTTTATGGCACTTGGTATTAAGCAAGTGACATATAGCGATCGCAAATTCTGTTGATCTGTCTGTCTGTCCCGGTTTTGCAACTTCAGGCAATTCCAGGCAAGCTAGGACGATGAAACGACATGTGTCCTAGGTCCTCTCCTTTTTTTAATTTATATAAATGATTTTCACCGCACTTTTACATCCCCGTGTCTCAACACACATTTGGCTGATGATACAGCAGTTTCAATTTCTGAAAAGAATGACGAGGAGCTGGAGGCAAAACTGAATACTGCATTTTCTAATGTTCTTGATTGGTGTTCTTCAAATTTTATTGCTTTGAATGTATCAAAAACTAATTTCATAATTTACGGCAGAAAGTCAAATATCTGCCCTCGTATTACCCGAGTTACTTCTTCAAAGTATCTATTATCAATATCTCATGTGAAAATGATAAAGTACCTTGGAATTGTGATTGACGAAAGCTTATCTTTTAAAACACACATTCAAAATCTACGATTAAAGATTTCAAGGTATGTTGGTTTAATGCGAAGGTTGAAGCTTTGTTTGCCCTACTCTGCTTTACAAAGTATTTATTTTGCTCTGATTCAGACTAATATTAATTATTGTTCTCTAGTATATTTATCTACATTTAAAAGCCATATTAAACCAATACAGATTTTACAAAATAAAGCCCTAAGAATCCTTTAACTTTTTATTCCATCACCTATTGAACTTCCAAATAAGTCTTCTACTGCATCTTTATTATACTTATCTAGATATACTTCCAGTCTCTCAACAATTTGCTTTTGGAGCAATTCTTTTCAAAATCAATTATGATATTAAGAAATTACCGCCATATTACCTCCATCAAAGTTTGTTCTCCCAATCACAAGATTTACATAATTATAACACTTGACAAAAAAAGGATATCTACATTGACAAGTATAATACTGAGAGATCTAAATTCCCCCCGTTTGTGTCAATAGCTTGGTGCTGGGATGCTCACAAGACTCTTATTGATAATTTTTCCTCTATTCATTTAATAAAAAGGAAACTTAAATTTCATTTAGTTCAGGATTACTTTTAATTAAGTATCTTTTTAGTAAGGCAAAGTTTTTGTAAGGTTCGTTGCTCTGGGTGATTACGGGCCTCTCAGCTATCTTCCAGTATTAATTTATATTTAATAATATGGACATTTTTAATTTCTTCAATAGTATTGAATGATCCTGGGCTAGCTGCTACTTTCATATTATTGTTGTGTTATTGTATCTTTGCCGTCATGTTTATCTTTGTATTGTAGTGTGTTATTATTTTATCTTTGTCTAGGCCTAGTTTTTTGAGCTTGTCTCCCCATGGGCCAATGTCATTTATATATATACATGTATGTGCGATTAATAAATAAATGAACTTGAACTTGTATCAGGAACCAGACCAGATTAAATTAGAAATAGTCGTTTTCCCGATTTGACAATCTGGGGGGGGGGGGAATGGGGGACCAGTTAATTCGGAAAAAATAGAAAAAATGAAGTATTTTTTAACTTATGAACGGGTGATGGAATCTTAATGAAATTAAATAAAAAAACAATTTTTTTAACTGAAAGTAAGGAGCAACATTAAAACTTAAAACAAACAGAAATTAATTTGTATATGAAAGGGCTGCTTCCTTATCAATGTCCTACTCTTTACGCTAAAGTTTGGCTCTTTCTCTCAACTCTACTTTTTAAAACAGAAAAAACTTCATTTTTAAGAGCTCAACAAGTGCTTAAATCTCAATTTAAGGTAGAAGCAATTTATTTTATTCATAAAGAGCATAAAAAAGGAATCAAGTGATATATTCACTTTATAGGAAAGCCAATTGAACTGCTTTAATTGGCTTCAAGAAAAAAGTATTTTTAGAAATTTCAACTATTTATTCTATGGCCTTTGTGATACAGGGATCATTCTTAAGTAATTAGGACAAAATATAAGCTTTAGCGTAAAGAGCAAGGTATTGACAAGTGGGCAAACCCCCTCATATATGTAATAAAAACATATGAATATAGAAGTTTGTTATGAAAGCTATTTTGTAAGTTACCTATATCTTTCACTAATGAAAACATTTGTAAAAAACTAAAGTTCTGGTTGCCTTTTATTTAACCAAAAAAATTAGAAGGCAATTGGGCCTCCTACTGTGCTCCTTATTTCTCAAAATTGTTTGATCAAAACTATGAGAAAGCCATTTAGCCAACAAATATGCAAATTTCCTTTTAATTATTCATTTGCAGAGAGCTGAAATCAAAACATGAATTAACTAAAAAACGTTCAGTAATTAAATAAAAAAACAAGTTTTTTAACTGAAAGTAAGGAGCAACATCAAAACTTAAAACAAACAGAAATTACTCTGTATATGAAAGGGGCTGTTACCTCCTCAATGCCTTGCTCTTTATGCAAAAGTTTTTATAGTTTTAAAAAGTTGAGTTGAGAAAAAGAGTCAAACTTTAGCCCAAAGAGCAGGGCGGAGAGGAGGGAACAGCCCCTTTCATATGCAGAGTAATTTCTGTTTGTTTTAAGTTTTGATGTTGCTCCTTACTTTCAGTTAAAGATTTTTTTTTATTTATTTAATCCACAAAACAATACTACATTTTCTCAGTGCCATCTTTTCCATCATTTTTGAAAATATTATGCTATATTTTGCCAATATTAATACCATTTAGCCTATAATAGGGTTTGTTTAGGTTTGGTTAAAGTAGCATACTTGAAATTAGAATTTACAATAGAAGCAATTACTATACATGTAAAGAACATAACAAGGGCATTGAGTGCTATTTTCACTTTGTTTGTAAGCCAGTTGTATGAACTGCTATAATTTTACCAATAACTATTTTAAGTAACTTGGCAATAATATCTGACTAGCTAGAAAATAATATCTTTTAGGTGTATCATAAACATGAAAATAGTTTGATAATGCTATATCTTAGCTTCTCTAATATATATCTGACTAGGAAGCTAAATAAATTTTCTAAGCAAACTATTCATAATATACAAATAATTATTTCAGTTTGACATTGCAGAGATATCTACCTAGGTGGATAGATCTTTGACCTAAAATGTCTTTTATTATCCCACTAGCCTACTTTTGTCCTTGTTCTAATCTAGGTAGGCTATATTTTTTTTTGAAGTATTTTGTTCTGAAAATGTTCTGCATTTTGATCTGAACAAATTATACTTTCTTCTTTACAATTATTTTGGTTCAAAGCAATTCTCAAACCCCTTTCCCATTGAAAGCTGTCTTTTATATATATTTTTGTTCTAGCATGGCTCCTTCTGTAAAACCACTATTATAGACCTTCAACTATTCTGATTATTTCGAAACACAATAATTATAAATGATATACTTACAAAAAAAAATGATTAATATGGAAAACTGAAATTAAGTTGTAGCCATCTTCCCCCTAATTTTCCTATTTGAAGAAATGAAGAAATTCCTGTGCCAAACCGTAAAATAAACAGCCGAAAATTAAGCCAAATGCTATAGAAACAAGTGGAAGGCAGAATACAAATTTCTATCCTAAATATTGGAAACTAAGAATCTGAAACTTTCATCTTGATTTTCTAAGCCACGATTTTATCTGCGAGTAGATCAAAAAGATGTTAGCAAGACTTATTCCTGACCCATTATCACTTACAGATTGAAAACCGTCGGGAAGCCAAAAGAAGACTTCAGAAGGCTTGACATTAAATTAGACGCCAACTGAGTGATATTAAATATCAGTCTGTATTCCTAAACTAAAGTAGTTCAAACAATGAAAGACTTAATTCTAAAAACAAAGTGTTTTTAATATTTTAAAGGTTGAGTAGCCAAAGTGTAAAAAGCAAGGAAACTAGTATTAGCATATTACTAAAAACATTATTAATCTTAAATGTGCGTCTATTATCAAAGGACAAAATTATTAAATATGATAGGATATCGATCACTATCTTATTTTCCATATTGCTTATCAATCCTATGAGAACGATCATCACCTCTTAAAAAGTAAATCCCCCAATTGATTATCAAAGGAAGGAGGGGAAGGGTGCTCTCAAATTCGCAGTATTACTTTTTTTTAACCTACATTTGTGTATGATATTTTGCACAATATTTTTCATCATTAGCTTTCAAACAACTTCAATTTAAGAAAGGTCTGCATTGGAAGTATGGGAAAACGTAGGACAAGGAGAAAACGAGGCAGTTTACAGCCAGATGAAAAAAAAGAATGAAATTTCAAAAATAAAAGTAAGTTTTCCCATAGGCCGTGTCTTCAACAAAGTTTTTCAGGCAATGATGTCCTTTTTGTTTTTTTCGAGGCAACTGCAAAGAAAATGCATGAAATAATTATAGTGTTTAAAATACCGATACGTTTATGCTCCCGCGGATGACTTGTTGTGTTCACGTTTCTGATTCAGTTTTTTTGCGTGTGTTTCTGACTCTAGGCGTTTGTGCCTGAATTTGTGTTTTTGTCTCTCTGCCTTTTTTTATATGTTCCTTTGCCATACTCTGTGTGTTTGTGTGGTGTAGATTTTGTTTCTCACTGTGTGTTCTGTGTTTTTGTGTGTGTGTGTCTTTATCCCTCTCAGTGCATTTGTGTGACTCTATTTGAGGCTTTGTGGGTGTTTATGTATTTCTTTCTCTCTCACTCTCTTTCCCTCCCTCTCTCTATGTCTGTCTCAGCATTTGTTTGCCTGTCTCCGTTTTCCTGTTTGTCTGACTGTGCGTTCATGTGTTTTTTTTATCTCGCGCTCTCTCTCCGTGCCCGCGGTCTAACCGTCATTTTGCCTGTCTTCGTTTGCCTGATTTTGTTTGCTTTTGTGTGTATTCTTTTCTCTCTCCCTCTCTCTTTTTGTTTCTCAGCCTGTGCGTCTGACAGTCTGTTTGCTTCTCTCTGTGTTCCTGTGTTTCTGACTTTGGGTATTTGTGTATGTTTTTATATATTTCTATCTCTTTGTGTGTGTTCTTGGGTCTGACCGTTTGTTTGCCGGTCTCTGTGTGTGGAATTTGGAAAATCCTGCCCTTCTCTTTCCCACCTTGTTAAAAAACCATATTAACCCATCTCAGACTCTAGTAGATTCCCAATGCACCTGGTACTTGTAACTTTGTTTCTTTAAATTTCTTTTTTTGAGGATCCAACTTTTGAAAAAAAGTTCTAAACGTTGTAGTTGTTAACAAACCCTAAAAATAATAGAAACATAACAAAAAAATGCAATGAAATATTATTATTTAAACAATGACATGTAGAATGTCATCACAAAACATGAATACCTCGAATTAATTCCAAAAAATAGTTCATTGTCTTCTCTCTTGACATGACACTTATTCAAATTTGAGGGCATAAACAACTTTTAATAATCTCACCGTACATTTCATCATTGATATTATTGGGTTCATTGACAGTATCTATTGGTAAACAATAGACGGTACTAGTAAAATTTGCTGGTGCTTTGTTTCTCATCAATTCAGCTCTATATTACACCAGCTTTGCCTGAAAAACTTTATTGAAGACACGGCTCAATGTGAAAATTGCCTTTGCTTTTGAAATTTATTCTGCTTTTCAACTGGCTGCAAACTACCACGTTTTCTTATGTTTTCTCATGCTGTCGATAAATGAGTTTCTTTAATTGAAATTGCTGGAACTCAAATAAGGAGAAATAATATGTAAAAATATCGTACAAATATGTAAGTTTCTGAACCGTCTCTATTTGACAATACGGGAGAATAAGGACACGGAAAAAAAAACGAAGCTATCCACAGCAAAAAAGAAAATAATAATTTTGCAAAAAAAAAATCTTATTTGAGCTATGATTTCAATGAGGCTTTTTCAGGAAAAGACTTCGCGCTTCTGATTTTTTTTTTTTTTTTTTTTTTTTTTTGCAACTAAGTGGATTTGAAAATTGTTTCCACTCAACCAATTTTGCCTAAGAAAGCTGTAATAAAGAAAGGTCAGTATTTGGAATTCTAATTTTTTTTTATTTTGTTGTCCTGTTGCTTTGCATTGTCTTGCTTTGCCTGCTTGGTCTCCGAACTTATTTAAGAAAACGCTCTAGTATGTTAATTTAAAAATCTAACCCAAAATACTACTCTAACCTTATTATAAACTATATAGGATTAATCAAAATATAGCTCATGCTTTATATACAAAATATTTTGTTGCTAAACTCCAATTCAGCTCAGGTTCGTTTTGATGGAAATTGGCATTAGGGCATTGTCAATAGTCCTTATCGAATTTACTTGTTATGGCACTTGGTATTAACCAAGTGACATATAGCAATCGCCAATTATGTCGGTCTGTCTGTCTGTCGGTCCCGGTTTTGCTACTTTAGGCACTTCCAGGTAAGCTAGGATGATGAAATTTGGCAAGCGTATCAGGGACCGGACCAGATTAAATTAGAAATAGTCGTTTTCCCGATTTGAGCATCTGGGGGTGGGAGTGGGGGGCCGGTTAATTCGTCAAAAATAGAAAAAATGAAGTATTTTTAACTTATGAGTGGGTGATTGGATCTTACTGAAATTTGATGTTTTGAATGATATTGTGTCTCAGAGCTCTTATTTTAAATCCCGACCGGATCTGATGACATTGGGGGGAGTTGGAGGGGGGAAACCTAAAGTCCCGGTTTTGCTACTTTAGGCACTTCCAGGTAAGCTAGGACGATGAAATTTGGCAAGCGTCGTTTTCAAGATTTAACCATCTGGGGGGGGGGGTGGAGGGCCGGTTAGTTCGCCAAAAATAGAAAAAATGAAGTATTTTTAACTTATGAGCGGGTAATTGGATCTTAATGAAATTTGATGTTTGGAATGATATTGTGTCTCAGAGCTCTTATTTTAAGTCCCGACCGGATCTGATGACATTGGGGGGAGTTAGAGGGGGGAAACCTAAAGTCCCGGTTTTGTTACTTTGGGCACTTCCAGGTAAGCTAGGACGATGCAATTTGGCAAGCGTCGTTTTCACGATTTGACCATCTGGGGGTGGGGGGGGGGGTGGGGAGCCGGTTAATTCGGAAAAAATAGAAAAAATGAAGTATTTTTAACTTATGAGCGGGTAATTGGATCTTAATGAAATTTGATGTTTGGAATGATATTGTGTCTCAGAGCTCTTATTTTAAATCCCGACCGGATCTGATGACACTGGGGGGAGTTGGAGGGGGGGAAACCTAAAATTTTTGAAAACACTTAGAGTGGAGGGATCGGGATGAAACTTGACGGAAAAAATAAGCGCAAGTCCCAGATACAAGATTGACATAATCGAAACTGATTCGCTCTCTTTGGGGTAGCTGGGGGGGGGTATAACTCTTAAAAATTAGAAAAAATGAGGTATTTTCAACTACGAACGGGTGATCGGATCTTAATGAAATTTGATGTATAGAAGGATATCGTGTCCTAGAGATCTTATTTTAAATGCCGACCGGATCTGGTGACGGGGGCGGGGAGTTGTAAGGGGGAAACCTAAAGCTTGGAAAACACTTAGAGTGGAGGGATCGGGATGACACATGGTGGGAAAAATAAGCACAAGTCCTAGATAGATGATTGACATAAACGGAACGGATCCGCTCTCTTTTGGGTAGTTGGGGGGGGGGGGGTATTTCTGAAAAAAAAAAAAATGAGGTATTTTTAACTTACAAACGGGTGATCGGATCTCAAAGAAATTTGATATTTAGAAGGATTTCGTGGCTCAGAGCTCTTATTTTAAACCCAACCAGATCTGGTGACATTCGGGGAAGTTTGGGGTGGGGAAACCTAAATTGATGGAAAACGCTTAGATTGGAGGGATTGGGATGAAACTTGGTGGAAAAAAAACACGAGTCCTAGATACATGATTGACATAACCAGAACGGATCCACTCTTTTTGGGGTAGTTGGGGGGGGGGGGGGTTAATTCTGAAAAATTAGAAAAAATGAGGTATTTTTAATTTACGAACGGGTGATTGGATCTCCATGAAATCTGATATTTAGAAGGATATCGTGTCTCAAAGCTCTTATTTTAAATCCTGACTGGATCTGGTGACATTCGGGGAAGTTTGGGGTGGGGAAACCTAAATTGATGGAAAACGCTTAGATTGGAGGGATTGGGATGAAACTTGGTTGGAAAAATAAGCAGAAGTCTTGCATACGTGATTTACATAATTGGAACGGATCCACTCAATTGGGGGGGGGGGTAATTATAAAAAATAAGAAAAAATGACGTATTTTTAACTTACGAAAGAGTGATCGGATCTTCATGAAACTTAATATTTAGAAGGACCTCGTAACACAGATATCTTATTTTAAATCTCAACCGGATTAAGCTTAATTGGGGGGGGGGGCAGTTGGGGGGACCGGAAATCTTAGAAAATACTTAAAGCGGTGAGATCAGGATGAAACTGGATGGGAAGAATAGAAACCTGTCTAAGATACGTGACTGACATAACTGGACCGGATTTGCTCTCTTTGGTGGAATTGGGGGGGGGGGTAATTTAAAAAATTGAGGTATTTGTAACTTACGAAAGGGTGACCAGATCTTAATGAAATTTGATATTTAGAAGGATCTTGTGCTTTAAAGTTCGAATTTCAAATTCCGACCAGATCCTGTGTCATTCGGGGGAGTTGGAGGGGGAAACCGGAATTCTTGGAAAACATGAAAATTGGGGTATTTTTATCTTACGAATAGATGATCGGATCGTAATAAAATTTGATTTTTAGAAGGAATTCATGTCTCAGAGCTCTTATTTCAAATCTCGACCAGATCTTTTAACATTGGAGGGGGAAATCTTGGAAAAACACTTGGAGTGGAGGAATCGGGATGAAGCTTGGTGGATAGAATATAAAAATGTCCTTGATACGTGATTGACAGAATCGTACTGGATTCGCTCTCTTTGGGGGAGTTGGGGGGAGGGGTTCAGTGATTTGGCGAGTTCGGTGCTTCTGGACGTGCTAGGGCGATGAAAATTGGTAGGTGTGTCAGGGAGCTGCACAATTTGACTTGATAAAGTCGTTTTCCCAGATTTGACCATCTGCGGGGCAAAAGGGAGAGGAAAAATTAGAAAAAATTAGGTATTTATAACTTACGAGAGGATGATCAGATCTTAATGAATTTTGATATTTAGAAGGACTTTGTGACTCAGAGCTCTTATTTTAAATCTTAACCGGCATTAAGCCTCTTATTTTCCTTTTTAAATCAATCTATTGATTCACATAATTTTGTTAGAGCTCATACCCTATGATCTCTTGGCTCTTAGCTCTTCTCGCCTCGTCACAAGTGCCATATGAGCTCTTAGCTCTTGTTCTAATATTAATATTAATTCTGGTTTTATGTTTTAGCCCTCTTCTCTTCTTTGTTTATTTATTTCTATCACATCTTTACATGTCTTTTATCTCCAATGGATTAATGTCCTTTTTCTTTTCTAGGTTCAAATCAGAGCTAAAAAGTAAATTTCGATCATCCTTAATTCTGTTTAGTCTGTATACTGTTGCCGTCTTTTTTTGTGATAACATTCATTTTCACAGAGAAAGGCGTTGCAGCAGACCAGACTTCTTGTAATTGTAAAGTTTAAATAAAATTCAAGGGTTCTCAACCTTAAGTTAGTTTCATTTTCCGTAAAATTCTTGTCTGTGCCTTTTTTTTCTCCCCTTTTTTAATATTTAAAAAGAAATAGAACCCTTTACTTTTTTCAATAAATTATACTTTTTTCTCATCCCTCGCAAAATGAGTTTGCTGCTCATTCAAGCTCTTATGCTCCTTGTACAGCCTCTGCTTCTCAGCCAAGAAATCGCCTCCTGAGTCAACAAATAAAATAAATTCGAGACATTTTATTTAATCTTTATCTAAATAAAGTTTAAAAATCTTGTTTATATAAAACTCTAGTATTTTGTATTCTTAAAGCTATCCATATCTACTAATTGCTCCTCCTAGAGTCAGGAATTTTTTTTAAGGAACCCTGATAAAAAGGTTGAGTCGGTTTTGAAGGTGATCTTAATCAAAATCATAGTCCTGGAATCCTAGAATGGTTTTTGTGTTAGAAAAAGAAGTTCCGTATCTTTACGCTCATTAATCTACACTGCTGAATTAATAGAATTATGATTATAAAATAGATAAATAGACTGATAGGTCGCAAATAATTTTAGAGCAACCAATTGGCAAAGCAATACTTTCAGTCTTAATTTTGATAACAGAGGAGCGGATTTATGCTATGGGGAAGAGTTCAACCTTGGAAAGCCCCGTGTTTTCATAAGAATTAAAGTAAACTCAAGTAGTTTCGGCCATCTAACCAAGGCTTGGCGTGTTTTCATAAGAATCTTTGTGGAAAACTTGGAAGTGTCCTAGTTACTACAGGGAATTGTAACACACTTCAAGGTCTATATGCCAAATATATGTAAACATATAACGTTTATCTGTCAAATATAGAAATATTTTAAACCCATAAAAATCTGCAGACAAAAGGTATTAGTTGTGCTATAATTATGCTATTAAAATGAATTGTGAAAGATTTAAAAAAGGGTTTTTCACAAATGAAGCTGAACAAGAAGCTACCTCTGTTTAAAGCGTATATTTTTCGAATTTCCTATTGAGTTTCTGCCTTTTTGACAACCTGGTTGAACAGATCGACTTATGGTTTCCTTCAAAATCCTCAACAACTGTGAATAAGCACAAGTCCTAGATACGTGATTGATATAGCTGGACCGGATTCGCTCTCTTTGGGTGGGGGGGGGGTTGGTAATTCGGAAAAATTAGAAAAAATGAGGTATTTTCAACTTAAGAACGGCTGATTGGATCCTAATGAAATATGATATGTAGAAGGGCCTCTTGTCTCTGAGCATCTATTTGAAATCCTGACCATATGTAGTGACATTAGGGGAGTTTGAAGAGGAAACCATAAAATCTTGGAAAACCTTTAGAGTGGAGAAATCGTAATGATACTTGCTGTGAAGAATAAGCATAAGTCCTAGATACATGATTGATATAATCAAACCAGATTGGCTCTCTTTGGGGGAGTGGGGGGGGGGGGGTAATTCGGAAAAATTTGAAAAATGAGGTATCTTAACTTACGAACGGGTGACCAGATCTTAATAAATTTGATACTTTGAAGGACCTTGTGTCTCAGAGCTCACATTTTAAATCCCAACTGGATCCAGTGACATTGGAGGGAGTTGGAGGGGGAACTGAAAATCTTGGAAAACTCTCAGAGTGTAGAGATCGAGATGAAACTTGGTGGGAAGAATAAGAACATGTCCTAGATAAGTTATTGACATTAAACGGACTGATTCTGCTCTCATTGGGGGAATTGCGTGGGTGTTAATTCGGAAAAATTAGACAAATTGCGGTATTTTTATCTTACAAACGGGTAGCCAGATCTTAACGAAATATTTGATATTTAGAAGGAAATCAAGTCTCAGTGCTCTTATTTTAAATTCTGACCAGATCTGGTTATTTTCATAATATAAAATACCTCATTTTTGGAGGTTAAAATATCTCATTTTTTTTTCTAAATGAGGTATTTTTAACGTAGGAATTTGTGATCGGATCTTTATGAGTTTTGATATTTCGAAGGACCTCGTGTTTCAGTGTATTATAATCCTAATCGGTATTAAGCCTCTGATTTTCCTTTTAAACCAATCTATTGATTCTTAGAATTTACTATTCTCTTTCTCTTCTCGTATTCTATTTTCATTCATCTGTAATGTTTTGGACTTTCTGGATCCGGTCGGGATTTAAATTTAAATCCCAGTTTGGATCCGGTCGGGATTTAAAATTAGAGCTCTGAGACACAATATCATTCCAAACATCAAATTTCATTAACATCCAATCACCCGCTCATAAGTTAAAAATACTTCATTTTTTCTATTTTTTCCAAATTAACCGGCCCCCACTCCCCCCCAGATGGTCAAATCGGGAAAACGACTATTTCTAATTTAACTGGTCCGATCCCTGATACGCTTGCCAAATTTCATTGTCCTAACTTACCTGGAAGTGCCTAAAGTAGCAAAACCGGGACTTTAGGTTTCCCCCCTCCAACTCCCCCCAATGTCATCAGATCTGGTCGGGATTGAAAATAAGAGCTCTGAGACACAATATCATTCCAAACATCAAATTTCATTAAGATCCAATCACCCGCTCATAAGTTAAAAATACTTCATTTTTTCTATTTTTGGCAAATTAACCGGCCCCCCACTCCCCCCCAGATGGTCAAATCGGGAAAACGTCTATTTCTAATTTAATCTGGTCCGGTCCCTGATACGCTTGCCAAATTTCATCGTCCTAGCTTACCTGGAAGTGCCTAAAGTAGCAAAACCGGGACCGACAGACAGACAGACCGACATAATTGGCGATTGCTATATGTCACTTGGTTAATACCAAGTGCCATAACAAGTAAATTCGATAAGGACTATTGAAAATGCCCTAATGCCAATTTCCATCAAAACGAACCTGAGCTGAATTGGAGTTTAGCAACAAAATATTTTGTATACAAAGCATGAGCTATATTTTGATTAAACCTATATAGTTTCTAATAAGGTTAGAGTAGTATTTTGCTTTAGATTTTTAAAGTAACATACTAGAGCGTTTTCTTGAATAAGTTCGGAGACCAATCAGGCAAAGCAAGACAATGCAAGGCAACAGGACAAAAAAAAAAAAAAAAATAGAATTCCAAGTACTGACCTTTCTTTATTATAGCTTTCTTAGGCAAAATTGGTTGAGTGGAAACAATTTTCAAATCCGCTTAGTTGCAAAAAAAAAAAAAAAAAAAAAAAAAAAAAAATCAGATGCGCGAAGTCTTCCTGAAAAAGCCTCATTGAAATCATAGCTCAAATAAGATTTTTTTTTGCAAAATTATTATTTTCTTATTTGCTGTGGATAGCTTCGTTTTTTTTTCCGTGTCTTTATTCTCCCGTATTGTCAAATAGAGACGGTTCAGAAACTTACATATCTGTACGATATTTTTACATATTATTTCTCCTTATTTGAGTTCTAGCAATTTCAATTAAAGAAACTCATTTATCGACAGCATGAGAAAACATAAGAAAACGTGGTAGTTTGCAGCCAGTTGAAAAGCAGAATAAATTTCAAAAGCAAAGGCAATTTTCACATTCAGCCGTGTCTTCAATAAAGTTTTTCAGGCAAAGCTGGTGTACTTTTTTAATTTTTCAGGGCAACTACAATGAAAAGGCCTTAACTAATTATGGTGTTTGAAATGGAAAAAGGAAAAATTATGAACTTGTATAAAGCTAATAGATTGGTATTATGTGAATTTTTTTTAGGTAATTGGGGGACCACTGTTAGTTGATGGGTTGAAAATTGAAATTTGGATTGAATCAAATTTTGAATGAGGGTATATTTGTTTCACGTCTACTGGACTACCCTTCTAAAGAGCTTTTTGTCAGGCACTTGACAAGATCAGAAGAGTATTATATTGTAATGTATACTGAAAATACTTAGTTCAGTAAAAAAAAAAAGAAAAAAAAAAAAAAAAAAAAAAAAAAAAAGAAGCAAGCAAGCAAGTTCTATGGACCTATCAAGATAGAGCGGTGGTAGGCCTTAAACAATTTTGTCAAAGATTGAGCAAAGCACTAGGTATCAGTCAAGGGCCCTGTTGCTATATCAAGCATTGTTAACATTAAAGAGCTACAAAAAGAAAGTGGAACAAATCTTGAATTGGCTCTCACTACGTTTGTTACTAAAAAGAACCCGTCCATCAGCAATATGGACACCCCGCCAGAGATATTGAAACAACATGCACGATTCGTAAGGTATTCAACTTATGGCGTGCTGACGCCTTCCTCCCCCTACGGCAAAATAAAGTTTAACATTCTATTTTTCACTGATTTTATTTTCTTTGGCCAAATTGAATGGAAATTTGGCCAAAAATGGCCAAATTGAATGGAACTACAATTAGTGTTACAAGGATTGCAGACAGGCAGATACACAGAAGAAATGTCTCAGCCGAAAGCACAGAACAATTTTAAAGAATTAACTTATTCATCTTCTGGATTGAAAGTATAAAACTTTATAGAAGAACTTCTCTTAAAGCACAAGAATATTTTAAAAGGGTTTCACCGTTTGCTTCACACTTATCCAAAGAAGAGTGAAGAAAGTAAAGAGATGAAAGAGCCATTTTTGAAGTTGATCGAAATTTATGAAGAAGATTTGGAAAACAACACCTTAAACGTTTGATGGCGGAAAGAAAAATTTGGCAAAAATTTCTCTAACGGAACAAGGCACACCATGTCAATGCAACTGATTTTTTAAATATTTGTGGCAAAGCAATCTCTCCGAACATCCATATCTTGCTTAATATTTTAATCACTATACCTGTATCGACCAGCACAACAGAGCGCTCCTTTTACACTTCGGAGAATCAAGACATACCTAAGAAACGTGACGTCTGAAAGTGGGCTAAATGGCTTTGCCAATCTCAATGTCCACAGGGAAATTCTAGTTGACACAGACAGTATATATATCCATACTGACGAAGACTCAATTTTGTTTTGTAAGACAGCTAATATAGGAAGATTGTGTCAGAATAAAACATAAAATCGTATTTAATCTGCTGGGTTTTATCAATTATTCTTATAGTCCCTACTCGAAACTTGCATCCAAAGAGCTAAAATAAACTTTAAGTAATGCCTTAAATTACCGGTTTTTCTGAGGATTTTTGAAGTTTTTTGTTGATTAGCCCGCACTAGACATCACCACCCTTACTTACGGCAACTTACGTTCATTCTAAGCTTGCTTTCATTCACTCTTTTCATTTTTCTTCATTTTAAGTTACCTTCTCTTATGGATTTCTGCTTGATTTATCAAAATTATTTTGCTCAAACTAAGAGTTTATGCAAAATATTTTGGATTTTACTTTTTGGTTCTCGTTTGGTTTGAACTTTTTGCTTTTTATGCAAAACTCCCTGTTTTCAATAATATAATTCAAAAGAGGCCATTAACCATTTTTATTTAAAGGGCAGGTAATAATCTTGTCAACAGAAAAAAAATAGGCTTATGTAATTTAAAATGCATTATGGTGCAAATATTAAATATTAGTGGAGAACACTTTCTTTTTGATTTTTTCAACTTTTATCATGACCACATTTATGGACAAGCAGGGCTTTACCGTATGCAAGGTGCAATACATTAAAACAGATTGGACTAATTGACAGTGTTTTCAGATCGACGCTGTTTTGAGGTAAAGAATTCTCTATACTTTTTTACTGATACTGACAAATGTCCTTAGACACAACCTAGGTTTCCCGGTACCCACAGGTATATCTTGTGGAGACAGAAAAGTGATCTATTGCCAAGAGGGTCAGTTTCCAAAAATCAAGGACAGAGAGAACACACAAAAAAATCAGTTAGTCAGTCAAAGATCGTGCATTACCCTGGTTTCATCTTTGGAGGTAAAGCTATAAAGAATATTGATTAATCCCATCTCCTCAAAAATATATTTTCACCATCCATTCATGCGATAGATATTCTCGAATGGGTTTGTTCCTTCTGGGCAAGAAAGCATGGTGACATTATACCTTCTATGGACACAATGCCATCCATCTCAATCATACTTCTCTGCAAATTTTACAAAAAACTTGTTCCCAAAAATGAATGCCCGTGTTCTGCAGAGCTCATAGAAAGCTGTTTATACTCCTCCAAAAGATTAATAATACGGCTTCTAGAGATATAGCAGGGTGTCAATGGATATTCTTCTGAGTACCCACCATTCTTACTAGCTATATACTAGTATCACCGTTACGGTACGTAAAGAAACACCTCACAAGGGATAATCAATTCCTATGTTTAGACAGCCTGATTGCACTAAAGTCATTACTAAAAAATACTACTTTTGCCAACAATCTATAAAAAGTAGTTGAGCCTTATATCTCGAATCGGCAAAAAAATTGTTATAAAGGGTATTTTCAATTACAACAGCAGAAAGAACTTGTTTCCCAAAGAGCAAGCTTATGAAAAATGCTGTTTCACTTATGCTATAAACTCTTTTGTTCTAGAGTTACTTTCGATTTACAGTCAACTCAAAGTCTATTATAACCGAATTTTTATGAGTTTTAGAGACCGAAAGCGTTAAGTACAGGTCTCCCCCACAGTCAAAAGTATAACGTCTTTTCAACAATCGACGGTTTAAAAGGCGTTTTATATATTTTTTTGCTAATCTTCAACATTTTGTAAAATGTCATAAAATATATGCCATATTTCCACGACCTTACTGCATAGTTCTTTTGAAGGACGATAAAAATTCTTCTTCAATAATTTTATTAGGTTCTTAAAAGTTTCCTCTAGGCTTCTCATACAAGCCTAGATACTCATGAAAACGCCCAAAGGTTTTTTGGGGTTAGGATGCTCATCCATACACCAGAAGCTATGGTCAACGCATAAGTACTGTATACACTGTTATTTGATTTAAAATTCGATGCATGAAAACGATGTATTTTTGCGAAAGATGAGACACAATTTTAGAGATCAGAGCGGGCATAAGTCGAATCCTCTAAGTTAACAATCTTAAACCGAACAGACTAAATTGAATGAAGAAATCCAGCACAAAAAGAAACGGAAAAGGCCATTAATATGAGTTGCGCAGCCCTCATTTAACCCCCAAAACAATTTGGCTCTTCAATGAATACGCACTATATTTTCAATTGAAATTACTCTTTACCCGATGGTCAATATATTTGAAAGAATGAATTATTTTAGTCATTTTATGATTATTATTACTTCGCCATTAGTAAGCATATAGATACAGTAAACCCTGGCATTGGGGTTTTTGGACAAGCAAGATCCCCTTTCCTACTTTTATCAGGCTCACTCTATATATAAAAAAGTCCTAGCTACATTTTTGAAGTTTAGCATTAATCCGCAAATATAAAATGGCCGGCCCAAAATAGGTCTCTAGAAACTGTTTTTGAAACATAACCACAATATCACTTTTCCTTCATGGCATCCCCTTCTTAAAAGGGGATGCTTAAAGTTGAAAGTATACAATAATTGTTCGTGTATAGTAAGTGCTCTTCATAAATTGTTTTGATAAACATAGTTATGTATTTATTTAAATTTTTTCTATCTTGTACTCCGTCCTTGTGAACTATCCCTAGCTCTAAGAACAACAAGCAGTTTGCAAAAATACAAAGAAACAATATTTTATTGATTAAATTTATATTAAAATATAAAATGAAAAAATATTGTTGTATGTTGAGTGAGGAAGAGGTTCTTTGGCAGGAGCAGAGGCCACATAATTGCACAGCTTCAATGAGCAGTAAATTCGTTAGGTGAAGGATAAGCAAAAAATTGAAGCAAAATTGATTAAAAATTTTTTGAGGGTTCTATTTTTTTAGTAAAATATAAGAAGGGGAGCAAAAAAAATATACGTGTATTTTACTGAGATTTTATTTAACTTGAGGTTTAGAACCCTTGTTTTTTTTTATTTAAACTTTAAAATTATAAGAAACCAGTTCTGCTGCACTGTCTTTTTATGTAAATATAAGCGTCTATACACAAAAAGACGAATGCAACAGAGAACAGGCTTATACAGAAAAATTTACTGTCCGAAATTTACTGCCCAGCTACTTCATTATCTAGAAAAGAAAAGAAAAGTCAATCATTTGCAGACAATAGACAATAAATATTTCCGAACTAAAAAATGTATAAAAGGATAAATTTTGAATACTGGCTAAATACATTACAAGAGCGAAAACCTCAAGACCATATGAAGAAAACCTTTTTTCTTCACATGTAATTATGCTTACTATTAACAAATCCTTTTAGACTTTCCTGGAACATTTTGTGATATAGGAAAAGCACAGATACAAATGTGTTCCTTAAAACTGAATTAGTCAATACAAGATAAATGCTAAATGTGAAAATGAGCACTACCTAAGGAGGGGCGGGGGTAGCATGGATTAGTTTTTGGCATATATATATATATATATATATATATATATATATATATATATATATATATATATATATATATATATATATATATATATATATATATATATATATATATATATATATATATATATATATATATGTAGCTAAGCGTATTTTACTTAGTATCAATTCTGGTACCCCTTTTAGTGAAATCCAATTGAGTAAGGTCTTCGGGGATGGTGAGAAGGGTGGTGAACTGTATGAGAGTCAGGAAGGTGTACTACGTGTAACAAGGTCGTAAGAAAGACGCATTTGCACTATCAAGAACGGCACAGGAGCGACTAAGGCCCAGCGGCCACGGGGCAACTGTTTGGAGACTAGAATTGCTAACTGATTGCGCATGCAATTGTTGTGTGACCATGGCCTTGAGGAAGTGAGGTCCAACCCACGAGGCAATCCAGATGTGACTGGTTTCCAATCAGTCAAAAACCGGTTCCGAATGAGACCCCAGTCATGGTCACAGTTGCGTTGCAGTGCTGTCCCAGACATTTTCGGGAGCTACCGCGTTGATATTGTCCAATTATTTTGGCTCTCAACATGTCACACCAGGAATTAAACATGAAAGTAGACTAAAAGTAGACTAATATCATGATTGTCAAAATGGCTAGTATACAATAACTGAGCAGCTAGGGGTTTTAAGTTTAAACTTTAAGGAAAAGGTTGAGAAGAAAATCGAACTGAATCATAAGAATATATGTGCATCCAAGTAGTCAAAAGAGCACATCTCCAATATCTTAGTAATTTCTAAGGGTATTAAGTTGTAACCTTCAATCATTGGTGAGGAGGGTGTCGAACAAAATCAAAGTATACTATGTACACCTAAGAAGTCGAAAGGGCGCGTCTGCAAAATATCAAGAGCGGCTAAGAGTATTTAGTAGACGCTTTCAGAGGATTCTGGGGGAGGATTCTAAACTAAATCGAAAGACACGATGTGCATCCATTTCGTCAAAATGATGAACCTATAATATAACAAGAATCGCTTAAAGTTGATATAATATAACAAGAATTGCTTAAAGTATAAAGCTGAAATCTTCGGTGCATGTTGAGATAAATCCCGAAGAAATAGTCAAAAGACAGTGTCCGCAACATGTCACGAACAGCTGTTGATATCAAGTTTAACTTTCAAGGAATGATCAGAGAGCAAATTGAATTCAACGATAAGATACTACCTGCATTCAGGTTGAAAAAAGGGCATATCAAAAATATCTCAGCAGCTTCTTTGGGTAATAAGGCGACTTTCAGATAATTTTACAGATGGTACTGATCAAAACGCACTATGTGCATCAAAGTTGCCAAAAAGACATATTGACAGTATCTCAGGAAGTTCCATGGACCACAGTAGAAACTTTCAGGGAATAAACAAACATTGTACAACAAAGTCAAAAGCAACTGTCAACATAAAGGTAAAAAAAGGGGCGCATTTATAATATTTCAGGAACAACTAACAGTATTAAGTAAAAATTTCGAGTGAATATCGAGAGGTATATTGAACTAATTCAGGAGACATTAAGTGCATTATGAATGTCAATATGGCATATATGCAATAACTCGGGAACATTTAAGAGTATCAAGTGGGAACTTTCACCGAAAGTTGAGAGAAATGTTAAACTAAATCAAAAAACAATCTGTCTTGAGGGAAGGCCCATGGGGATATTGAACTAAATCGGTGAACTGTATGCATCCAGGGTGTCAAAATGGTTCATCTGCAATACGGCAGGAAGGGCTAAGATATTTGAAACTTTCTGTAAATATTGAAGGTGATGTTGAGCTAAATCAATTGACACTATCTCCATCCAGGATATCAGAATGAGACGTCTTCAATAGTTCATATACGGTTAATGGTATAGATTAACGCCTTAAGCGACCTAGCTGAAACTGTGAGGAAATATTGGACGGAAAGGACAAGTAGATACTAAATTTTGATTTGTTGATCAAAGGGAGCTCATCAGCGACAAAGAATGTTTGAAAAACAAATGGTTGTATTGATTCTTAGTTTGAAAGTGTGTGTTATAGTGTGTGTTATTAGTGTGTTATATTCTTAGTGTGATCTCATTAAAATTTCAGGCCATGAAGACACCTCAATAAAAGTTTCAGATCCAAGGGAATCGCAACTGGAAACAAATCTTGACAGGGATTCTTCATCTCCTTTTTTTTTTTTTTTACAACAAATTGGAACTATATTAGCTAATATACTAGCTCAAAATGCATAAATGTAAACAAACAAGCTATTAAAGCAAAATATAACACACACAAAAAAATTCCTCCAACGAAGTGTTTGATCATTATTCGTCTATATCAAAGGTTGTAACAGTAGATTCGACGGAACAGCTTCACCCCCCAAAAATTCCCAAAATTGTTCACATTTTTTAAAATACTAGTACCCGTACCCAACCATTTGTAGTTCTATAATATAGCTGTTTTTAGAATTCCTAGCAAAATTTTGTCCAGAATATGAAGAGCAACCCAAAATCTTTTTGCTTTTATTCATCAATAAAAAAAATATCAACAAAACTTACAGAAATTAATTTTTTTAACTTAACAAACAGAAGCTGTTTCAACAAAAGAAGTTTTTTAAAATAAGTACAGAACTAATTTAAACCAAAGGGGAGTAGTTGTAGTGAAAAAAAAGTCATGCTTAAAACGTAAATAAATCATTCTAAATAAACTAATGAAACCCTCTGACAGACCGTATTTCAAACAGTAGGTGGTGCAAATATCGTAGGTAAATACCGCTTTGTAGGGCTGTAATGAGAGAAAGGTAGATATAGCTGGGGCACAATCTGCGGATAAAGGATGACAGATTACCAAAAATTGTCCTTTTCAGCCAACTGTCTAGGGCTAAACAGAAAGCAGGTTGTCCGCAGTTGAGGTGGGAGGATGTCATAAAGAAAGATTTAAAGGGAATAGAAACTTCCTGGGAGGGTGTAAATAGGGAGGCTCTGAATAAATTGGGATAGAGGAGCGTGCGTAGCTGTGTTGGACTCCAGTGGCTTGGTGCTACGGTGAGTTCTTCATAGTAGTAGTAGTAAAGAGAGTGGAGGGGGTTTCCCCCCAACTCCCCCCCAATGTCGTCAGATCCGGTTGGGATTTAAAATAAGATTTCTGAGACACAATATCATTCCAAACATCAAATTTCATTAAGATCCAATCACCCGCTCATAAGTTAAAAATACTTCCTTTTTTCTATTTTTTGCGAATTAACCGGTTCCCCCCCCCCCCAGATGGTCAAATCGGGAAAACGACTATTTCTAATTTAATCTGGTCCGGTCCCTGATACGCTTGCCAAATTTCATCGTCCTAGCTTACCTGGAAGTGCCTAAAGTAGTAAAACCGGGACCGACAGAATTGGCGATTGCTATATGTCACTTGGTTAATACCAAGTGCCATAAAAAACCAAAGGTCCTCTATGAAGTTCAGGCTTTAAAATAGTGAAATGGGTGACACTGACTGCTTCCTTTGAACGTGAAAGTTTATTACGAAAGCATAGTCATATTGACTTTTATATACCGAAGCCAAGTCATATTGCTTCGATATATTGATTTTGTTTTTCAAAGTGTGAATAAGGTAACCCCTGAGTACTTTTATGATTTTTTTTTAAAACTAACTCGTTTTATCACCCTTATTTTGCCCGAAATTTGGAGGATTTGACTCACGAGAGAAGAAATACAACGAGAGCAGGATTTGTTCTCAGGAACATAGGTGTTAGCGTCTGGAATGACCTTCCAGTATCGGTCAGAGCGGCAGTAAGTCTGGCATCATTCAAGAGTTTGGTTAAACTCCATTTTTTAAAAAGGAGAGAAGTGTCATAAGAGGAAAGGGTATTTATTTATTTATTATTTAATATTAATTATTTTGTTTTTTTACCCCCCCCCCCCAAAGATTTTTTTTTCTTTCTTCAAAATCATTTGAAGAAATGATTTAGCAGATTCATGGTGGTTAGAATTGCGGCCACAGTCAGGACTCTTTTGTCTTAAGAGTGGCCGTTAATGGTAAATTCTTTGTTTAATTTATATGTTTTGGATGAAAATAAAAAATATCTATGTATATAAAAGAAAAGAAAACATGAAAGAAACTAGAACCGATGAAAAATTAAGATTTCTGTTACTGTTTCCAGTCCTATTGATTTTCTGTTTTTTCTTTAATTTAACACATTCAAATTTTAAGAATTTCATTCAAACTGTAATTTTACACTATAAGAGACTTGCAAGTGCATTGGCAAGGGAGCAGTTAGATAGAGCCACTGAAGTGTCTTTATTGGTTGAAAAATTCCGGGATTTGAAAGCCAAGCTTTCGAAGGTATGTTCTAGAAAAGCGAAGGAAGTAATTGAAAATTATGAGGTATAATGATCACTGACTCTTATATATCCTATGTGACCGCCTCAAAAATAAAGGTATCTGTATATCACACTTTGTGACTGATCGTCGCTCGAGTTTATTTTTATTTAAATAAAAATATCAAGCTTTTGAACTGCAGGTAAGAAGCGACATAGGAAGCTGAGGAATAATAGTGACTCTGGAATAGTTCTATCGGTGTCAGTGTCGCCACCTAAATATTATTTCTGTCAAAAACTACTACAAAATTTGCCCATTGTTTACATATAGTATTTGTTATTGGGAAGTATGCACATATTTCTCGGGAGATGAAGTGGAGTTATCTGCTGGCAGGATTTTCCACGGGGATAATTTTCGATGATAAGGGAAGCTTCCAGGAATTTAGTTTTTCAATGAGAATTTTACGCTGGAGAAATTTGCTTGAATTGACAACTTGCATGCAAACAACGTCATTTGATTTTTTTTTCCGAAACCCCCTGCATATTTCAAGGTTTGAGGGTTGAATATTTGAAGGTTAAGGATAAGAAGGTTTTCACCTTCACACCCTTAGCCTTAATTGTAGTATTGGTCACAGTAGTAGTAAGAGGTGGCGTTTCGAACAGAGTGGGGTGGAGGAGAAGCGTAAAAGACATTCTAGGACCACTGGGCCGATACGATCACCCCTGGAAAAAAAGAACACGCATTCGTGATTTGCCTTCTGGCCAAAAATACAAAATTCCGTATTTTTGTAGATAGGAACTTGAAATTTCTGCATAGGCCTAAATTTCCCAATTATATTTGAAAAGACTTAGTCAGGTTTTAGGTTTCAATTTTGGCAGCCCTTTTCTTGCCCCCTTAAAATTATGGGTCAAGTTTCAATGTTTTTAATTCTGTAGGGCTCTAACAGCCAAAATTGTAATTTATATTGTTGCTGGCGATTTTCTTTTTTACTAACTTAAAGATAAGAAAAAACAATTTTAATATTAACTGCTCCATTATTCAACCAAGTTGTTCTTTGGAGAAAAAGAGTTATGACACCAAACAGGGTCAGTGTTGCGATTCCCTGGGCATTGAGATAGCTCTATGACCAATACTGTACCTTTAGAATCAGAATTTTATCCTGCAGCAAAATTTTGCATTAATTTCAGTTGTAATGTTACTCTTTGACTTCCCCCCCCCCGACTAACAGACAAATATATACCCAAAATAATATAAAGAAAGGGATTGCCATTGTTTTGACAAATCGTTAAATTAGTTTTAAAAAAAGAGTGACAATTAGGAAACTCACCTTAAATATACAATTCAAGGTATATATTTAACCATTTGGGGGTAGGGTGTGGGTTATTTAACTTTCCAAACAAAATGAATGTTATATTTTGATTTGGAATAAAACTTCGCTTCTAAAGGTATGTCTATTTCTTAGGTATCTCAAACAGTGAATACAAAAATTTACCCGAAAAAGTAATATTTCCGGAAAATACCTTTTCTTAATTCAGGACCAAGCAAAACACAAGAAGGTTTATAGAATTAAATGACAGAAGTTCAAGAATTTTTATTATTGTTAATTAAAGGTTATTTTTTATCATACTTAAAAGATAAGAAAGCAAGTTTTAATATTACAAATTTTAAATCCCAATTTTTTCTTCTTTCAGGAAAGCAGCTTTAGCGTAATTTGAAAAAAAAAAAAACAACAAAAAAAACAAAAACAAGTAATCAACTCAAAAATAGAAACGTAATGAATTCCTTGTTTAAACTTATAGAATTTTGATTGGAATCAACGAACAGTTCTTTTTTCGAATTTGAAGACAAGGAAAAATAGCTTTGATATAAGAATCTCTTTAATTAGAAATAATCTTTACATCAGAAAGCACTAACAGTTTCTTTTCTTGAGCAAAGGAATTGTACCCTTTCTTCGAGAAAAACAAAACACAAACCTCTGTTCATCTTGCGTCTATATTAAAATTCAAAAAGCTGATTGAAAAAACTGATTGAAGACACTTAGTCTAACTGATTGAACAGTATGAATGTGAAGTAACACCTGCTGAATAACCCCAATCAAATTGGTTACTCAAATTTACAATATTTCGCGTCAAGTTTTGCGAAGTTAAAGGATTGCTTCTTTATTTGTCAAAATAAAACCTAAGTACCAATTAAAACTTATGTTTTAAACTTAAGCTTTAAAGTTCTAAAACCTATAAGAATTATAGAGAATTTATATAGTGTTTTTATTTGCACTATGCAAATTAATTGGGATAAATTGTTAAACTTTGTATTTTAAAGACCCTAGGGATTTTAGAATAATAAAATTATTGTTATTATTGTACCCGATTATATTTCCGTCGAAAATGCCATTCGTTAGTCCTAAAATCAGTAAAAGCAAAAGTGAAACAACTTGTTTAACCCATTGTCTCATTTTCTCAGTACTGTGAATTGTCGATAAACTCTACTTATATTCAACCGCCAACATTGATAATCTACAATATTCAACCATCAATATCGATACTATCGATATATTCAACCAAAAATACTAATCATCTACAGTATTCAACCAACAAAATAAATTCAATCGATAGATTATTCCCTTCTTTGCATAAGTATAGTCAATTTGTCCTATTCCGAGAGAACCTTGAAAGTTATTAGAGAAATTGAAATAATATTTGGATTGCAATTGAAAAGTATTGAAAACAGCCAATGATTAGCTCTGCTTCTATGATCGTGATATTTGGCATATATATTTATTTTGTGAAATATAATGCTTAATATGAAGTATTTAGCAGTTGCGTTAAGATCTGGCTACCCATTTGTAAGATAAAAATACCGTAATTTGTCTAATTTTTCCGAATTAACACCCACGCAATTCCCCCAATGAGAGCAGAATCAGTCCGTTTAATGTCAACAACTTATCTAGGACATGTTCTTATTCTTCCCACCAAGTTTCATCTCGATCTCTACACTCTGAGCGTTTTCCAAGATTTTCAGTTCCCCCTCCAACTCCCTCCAATGTCTCTGGATCCAGTTGGATTTAAAATGTGAGTTGGATTTTAAAATAAGAGATCTTAGCTACGAGGTCCTTCTAAATATCAAATTTCATTGAGATCCGACCACTCGTTCGTAAGTTAGGGTCAATGGGGTATTATGAGAAGGCCAGGTGGGGTTATACCACTTGCCATCCCCAAAGGCTGGCTCTACTTAATGCTTTCTTATGAAAACAAGAGATTCTCAGCAATTACATATATGACTCAAATCTTAAGAATTTGTTTTATAAAGCGCCTAAAATTTCACCACTGGCCTTGAGATATAAATGTCTACAAAATCGTCATTGAGGGATGCGGACTTATAAACAATAAAATGAAAAACAATATTTCCTTTGAACTGAAATCAAGGAGTAACATTAAAACTTAAATCGAACAGAAATTGTACCGTTTACAAGGGGTCGCCCCACCTCAATCCCTCGCCATTTATGCTAAAGTTTTTGAGTTATTAAAAAGCGTATTGTTCTAATTAACAAAACATGTGTTTCAGGAGTCATTTTTAAGCAATTGGAGCAAAAAGTCAAACTTCAGCGTAAAGAGTAAGATATTGAGGAGGGGTAGCCCACTCTAAAAAATTCTCTATAAAACTCTCCACCATAATAATTAGCTTCCTATAAAATGTCTCGAAGATAAATTGGAGCCATGATGCATCCTATTCCCCCCCCCCCAAAAAAAGCAATTCTATAAATTCTCCAAACTTTGACAATTACTCATAAAATGTTCTGCGTCTCTCCTATATTCTCAACAAAGGGTGCAAGTAGACCAGCCTCCCGGCCATTTTCATCATAAGAATCCAAGTGTGCCCTACGCTATGGCACAAAATTTGCAAACACCTACCGTCAATGCCTTGGGACGCTGTACGGTAGTTTCAGTATAAACTGAAATTCCTCTCAAAACATTACTTTAATCTGGTTATAAAATCATAGGCTGCTTTAATCTACTGGTGGTAAAGAGCCAAATCCAACATGCCAAGGAAATCATTAGGTTTGCAATGAGGACCCTGGTTATTATTCCATGCCCATGTGAAGCCAGCTTCTTCCGGCGTGGCTTTAATCTGTTTTGGCCACCTCGCCTTTTTAAAAGATTACAACAAGTTATTGTGAGCCGCCTTCACTAGACGGTTATCGAGCAAATGTAATATCTGTAACAAAAATTTGATCATCTTGATAATGCTCTTATGACACAAATTTGGTAAACCCAGGTCACCTTTAAGATCCAAACTGCTTTCAAGCCGACTACTTTTTTAAAATACATACACTGCAGAGACTTCAATTGTCTCATTGTAGTGGCCCCCCACAATAAAATCGTGAAACGCTGCCAAAAACCTAATAAGATGAAGAAAGGCTGAAACAGAAAATTTAAAGAAAGCGAGAACTTTAAGGGAAACAATCATGAAAGAAGTTGTATCTCAGTTAATACATTTGTGCATCTTAAATTCAGTAAGTCAGAGAGGCAAGAAATGTCCTCAACAAATTGTTTTAGCCTTAAATATTCTAAAGAAATTTGGCTCCTCGTTACAAGGAGCATCATTAAATTAAGCTTTTCAATACTTTCATTACAGCTGTGGCCAGGCCTCCCTCCTTAACCAGGTATGGCTTGAATGTGTAGTTTTATCGTTGGACGACACAACAGGTTCCAATTTGATCTGCAGTTGGTCTTTATCCGCCAAGACCAAGATGTAAACTGGTACGCGTAGACATTCCAAGGGAGAAGGTTGGGCGGTGCTTTCGGTAGCAATGACAAACCCTATGTGATGGTAAGGCTTTATTTGTAGTTTTTCCATTGAACAGCTCTAGTTTAGAAGAGAAAACTCCTACAAAGCCAGAGATTTAATTTTATTCAAGATTTAAAACAAAAATGGTACTGATAATGGGTGCTTGTGAAGCGAACATTAAGCTAAATCTTCCTTTAGTAATGGAGCATGGTGAATATACTGGAGCATTGTGAATAGAGCATCTGTAGGGGCATTATGATTGGATTTGAATCTAAAGTAGTCTATACTGTTGTCCTGTGATTGTGTTTAAGCACCATCTATAACTCAAATCACGGAAAGCAGTTAATAGACCTGAAAAAGAACAGAACAAAAAATGAAAATCTTGAAGCAAAGAGTTAAAAAAAAAATAACTAAAATATATGCGGCAGATACCCGGCTCCACAGCTAATACATCTTCTTCGAGTGATAAATAGAAAAATTGACAGAAGCAAAAACGCGGCATTTTCCCACGGGTCTGAAAGTACTGCCATCTATTGTTGCTACCCATTTCTGTTCGTGATTTCAACTGATTTTATCATTAGGTTTTTCGGACATGGGATTGCGGTAGAGAAATGGTTTCAGGTGTGCTTCTAACCTTATGGTTTTGAACTGCTTTGCTTAATTACTTGCGTTTCAAGCTTGTCTAACTTAGTTTAGTTTTACTTACAAAAAAATACCAAATTTATAGTTTTACTTACAAAAAAAATACCAAATTTGAGCACTTTATATATTTGGCATGCTTGTTGTCATAGTGTTGTATTTACATTTAAATGAAACTACTATAATGTTTCATCTATTTCTTTACTTTTAATTAATGTAAAAACTTTTCTAGATTTATAGCATTGTCTATCTTTTGCTATAGCTATCAGGAAAGTTATAGCTTCAAGAGCCCCAATACTATGTGGTTTTTTTCGCTCATTTTCAACTGGTTTTTCAAAGGCGTTCCTTATTTTCAAAGTTGACGCCCGCTAAGGGTAAATCTACCAAACTGCATCTGGAGATCTTTTGCATTGAAAATTGAGCTCCAGAATTTTCCTCATTTTTAAGACACATATGGCAGTGAAAGTTTCCATTTAACCAACTTAAAATCAAGTTCCACTCTTAGTGTTTTTGGTAATTTAAGGTCCACTTAGCCGCAAAGTCGAATTCATTACTTTTCATCCTCTCAAAACTTGAAATCCCAAAGTGGCTGGATCTAGTCCTGGCATCGACGGTTATTGTGTTGCGAGAGCAACACTTTGGTTTTGTCCCGTTTTTTTTTTCTATGCCGCCGATCTCGGCTTATTCCTGGACACTGGTAAGTGTCTAACCTGTGCGGTTTTTACGGAAAGTGTGGACCTCAGGCTGGATTGATGAATATGGCATTACATTTTGGAAAGCTCCGCAGAACTCTTGCCTAGGGACAAAAAAGATGGTTTTCGCTTGTCCATGAGCCAGAGACTATGGTGTGCTAAGTGAAGTGGAGTTATATAGCCTATATCAGAGAGAAGTATCTGAAGTTGTGCAAGCTTTCGTTTCATCAAACCATGTTTCTGCTTTCGAGTGGAAAGCTCCGTTCTAGCAGGCAAGCAGGTAGGCACCACTTTCAAATGGAAGATGGACTAAAATCTATAAGTGTTAAATATATGTGCTAGGATAGAAATCACTAGTTGGAATAACTCCTGGATGTGCCTAGATTGCTCTACTAAGTCTAAGGTAAATTGTACTTCTTCTCCAGTGCTTTCTATCTCCTCATCCGGAACTTCTCCGACACCCCGTACCCCTGTTGAAAGAAGAAGGATTCTTAGCTTTCTAAGTGATCTCAGCAGCCCTAAACATTTTCCAGACACTCCGCTCAGCCAGTTTCCTCTATTAACTGAAGAACCAACCGTTTCTAACAAGGCTGGCACTAGTTTGTGTGATCCTACAATTTCCCTTGTCCCTCCCCAACGCCGAGGCTGTTCTGAAGGGAAAACAAATGCATCTTGTCAAACAATTGACTGTAGCATTGATAAATCAGTTCAAACGGACACTGTCCCTACACCCCCCATCTTACAACCAGATATTACCAAAATCTTGGTTATACAAGAAAAGCTAACGGATGCATTAACTTTCATCTCCAATTTTTTGACAATTCACCAAAGCGATCTAGCAAATCAACCTGCATGTAATTCCATTTTGAATGTGGTTAATAACACTTTCATCTCTGACCATAAAAAAAGTGCAATGTCCATAAACCAAATGAATATTGATGAAGGACTTAGAGGATTAAATCCAGTGATACCTGTCACAACAAGTGACACAAATCCGGAAATTTTCATTGACCTCAATCCACCCTTGATACAGGCTAATTATAATGGTAGCCTTGATTACCACATTACAGATGCTCAAAAACGTGTGGATATTAACAAGGTGAATAGCCTGCGTAATAAGACTGTCTCTTCTGATAATAAACTAAAATGTGCTAATATAATCTTGGCAGGTTCTTGCCAATTAGGAGACAATTGTGTATTTGAACACGTTTTTTCTTCAACCAAGCTCCAGCCAAAAAGTGTTTTCGAAAATACAATTAAGGCAAATTACACTAAAAAAAATGAGCTCAATGATTTTCAGCCAAGTGCATCAACAAAGTTCCAGCAAAAGACTACCAACAACAAAAAAAATGTGATATGCAAACATTTTAATCATAATCGTTGTAAATTTAGTAAGCAGTGCAAATTTTTACATATATGTCGTAATTTTATTTCAGGTAGTTGTGGTTCCGTTAAGTGCAGTTTTGACCATGTGAAGCTTTGTCCAGTATTAGCTTGTAATAACAAATATTGTAGTTTTGCCCATGCACCAAAATTAAATGATGTTAATTCTCCTCCCTGGGGCCCTGTTCCAGTGTCCCTGTCCAAAGATAAAAATTGTAAGAGCCACTCATCTCCCTTCCGCCGTCCTTTTTTAGTGCACCGCACTCAAGCAAAAATTTCTCATCAAAGTTCATCAGGCACAGCTCAAAAATTGACAAACCCTTCCCGATCTCTCCTCCCTTATCCTTTGCTACCTCCTCCCCCACCCCGCACACAGAAGTCCTATTTCCTCCCCCCTCACAGTATGCTGCCCTGTACCCTCCCTACTCTGCCACAAACCAACAATTTCTTGACGGACATGAATCACTACTCCCAACCAGGCCCCCTTTCCCAGCACTTTACGAAACCCCACCCCCAGTCCATTCGTTTTATCCCTCGTGCCTACCCTGTCAACGTGACTCAGGTCTGAGACTTTTTAATTGTCTTACAATGAATCCCAATTGTTCTCCTCGTGCTTCATCCATATCATTGCCCGTCCCCCCGTCCCCAAATCCCCAAGATAAATCCTTTTCTTACTCTAATAATTCATCTTTCGATGTTGACCCTAATAGTCATCCCATAAAAGTCAAATGTGCTCCCTTGGTCCCCTGTTCTGACTACATTAATCTGGCCCCCGCTAAGAATCCCACCACGCCCCCTGTACCCATTTGTAATTTCAATAAAGTTAAGTGTAAAAATGGTACCTTTGCAGGTCGTTTTAAATTTCCCACACTTTTGTTAAGCAACGCTGAAAGTCTTAATTTTGACAAACTTAATGAATTAGACTCCTTTTCTAAAATATATAGATCAGACATAATCGCTATTACTGAAGTACACGCTCAAAATACACACATGTTAAAAATGAATAATTTCACCCAGTTTATTAAACTCAGACCCGAAACCCACCCTCTGGGTAAGAAAGGGGGTGGAATTCTTTTCTTTGTCCGTAATGATTTTTATCCTTCAGAAATATTAGTTCCTTGTCTTACTCCCTTTGATGAAATTTTGTGGGTTTGTGTTCGACCTAAAGTCTTACCACGTCCTTTCAACTTGATTGTCCTGTGCTGTTTTTACTACTCTCCTGGGCAGAGAGCGACTGAAAAAATTAATTTTATTGAAAAATTGCATGGTAGTGCCGACTATGTACTATCTAAATACCCAAATGCTGGAATTTTCCTCTTAGGTGATGCAAATGAATTAAAACTTGAGTCTACATGTAATACTTTTAGTCTAAAACAAATTGTAAAAGTCCCTACTACCAAAGGCAATTCTACTCTTGATTTAATATGCACCAATATGTCAAATTTCTACAGACCCGTCACCATTCTTCCCCCTCTCGGAGGTAGTTACCACTTTAGCCTACTCCTATCTCCACTAGCTACAATTAAACATTCCTTTACTATTACTGAAACCGTCTTTAGACCTCTAATTGACTCAGGACTCTACAATTTTGGCTCTTGGATCACCAGTGAAAATTGGTCCCCTGTGTACCAAACAAATGATGTCGACTTAAAGGCTTTGTCCCTCCAAAGTTTATTGAGGAATAATTATGAAGCCCATTTTCCGGAGAAAAAAATTAAAATATGCTCTACCGATAAACCTTACATTACTGCGACTTTTAAAAAACTAATAAGGAAAAAAATCAATTTGTTCAAGCAAGGACATATGTCACAGGCTAATGATCTAAGAAAGTTCCTGAAGAGAAAATTGAGAAAGGCAGCTTCTGGGTATTACAATAGTAAGGTTAAGGATTTGTATTCTAACAAACCCAAACAATGGTACAGGAAAATCAAAGAGATTTGCGGAAAAAACCCTGTTAAAGTTAATTTTCATCTCCCTGAGCCCCCTTCCAAGATAGCCAACGATTTGAACCTGCATCTTGCGTCCATAGTTCAAAGTCTCCCCCCTTTCACTGGCTCAGGTCAAACTTTTCCTCCCTCCACCTCTTTCCCCCAAATTTCTCCCTCTGATATTATAAATAAAATCCAAAAGCTCAAAAAATCAAGTACTTGCCCATTAGACATCCCAATTCACTTGATTAAAGCCTTTTCAGACACAATTGCTGGACCTTTATCTGATATTTTTAACCAAATTACAAAATCTGGTAAATTCCCAAGTTGCTGGAAACTTGGTTTTATAACACCCATCCCAAAGAAATCTTCCAGTCTGACTATAACCAACATACGTCCTATTACACTCACTCCAGTTTTTTCTAAGCTTTACGAAGGGTTCCTTTGTGACTGGCTTAAAATTAAAATTATACCACGCATTGACATCCGACAGTTTGGTAATTTAAGAAAAACCTCCACCACCCATTACCTTGTACACTTGATTCACACGATCCTAAGTGAACTAGAGAAACCAAATGTTTGGCTAAACCTGGTTTTAGTCGATTTCCAAAAAGCGTTTGACTTAGTTGACCACACTATCCTAATTCGTTTACTACATGATAACTTTGAAATTGACCCACTCTTAGTAAATATTGTTATATCGTTCCTTTCAGACAGATCACAAGTTGTAAAATACAAAAATACCTTCTCTAACCCCCTCCCTAGGTACTGTGGAATACCTCAAGGAACCTTATTGGGACCACTATTATTTCTTGTCATGATTAACGAAATTGGCAAGGAGTTCCCCCAACGATGGAAATATGTTGATGACTTGTCGATCCTTGAAGTATGTCATAGGAATATTAAAAGTGACCCCGTTGAAATCCTAACCCAATGTTCAGATGAATCCAAGAATCTAAATATGACAGTAAATCCCACTAAATCACAGATAATGACAATAAACTTCTTGAAATCTACTCCTGCTTTTTGCGATCCGATCCCAAGCGAAATGCTAGTGAAACATGTTAAGCTTCTTGGTGTCACAATTTCTAATGATCTTAAGTGGGAAACACATGTATCCAACATTGTTAAACAAGCAAATGTTTCACTATCCATTTTTAAGCTACTAAACAAATTTAATTGTCCTAAGATACATTCCCTCCGTGTTTACTTATCCTTTATCAGACCGTTATTGGAATATGCATGTCCGGTCTGGCATTCGCAACTTTCAAATGAACTTAGTGACAAAATCGAGTCGGTCCAAAAGCGTTCGCTCAGGATCATTTACAAAGAAGGCAAAATTCCATACTCCTTCCTCCTTAAAGCTGCGCGCATTACCACCTTAAAAGAAAGGAGGGAAAAAATTTGCCTGCTTTTCGCTAAATCAGTCATTTCCAATCCCCGCACTGAGGACTTACTCCCTGATTTTCACAATCCCATTAGACTCCGACTCCCCCGGTCAGCCTCCTTAGCAATCCCAACTTACTCTCCGATTCATGCTGTTACAGAAAGGTTTCGCAAAAGTTTTATACCATTTATTCTGAAACACCTTAATAATAATTCGTGATCATGTAATTGCCAAATTCCCCTTTTTACTGCAATGTTTTTGTAATTTAATTGTTAAGTTTATCTTTGATGATTTTACTTTTTTAATTCCTTTTAATTTTAAGTGTTTGACTTAATGTACTATTTTGATTTTTTTCTTAGCTTTTAGTGACATATAAAGCGAATTCGGCTCTTTAGAGCTTGTGATAGTTCTTTTGCAAATAAATCTTATCTTATCTTATCTTATCCCTAAGCTTTCGTTTCATCAAACCATGTTTCTGCTTTCGAGTGGAAAGCTCCGTTCTAGCAGGCAAGCAGGTAGGCACCACTTTCAAATGGAAGATGGACTAAAATCTATAAGTGTTAAATATATGCGGCAGATACCCGGCTCCACAGCTAATACATCTTCTTCGAGTGATAAATAGAAAAATTGACAGAAGCAAAAACGCGGCATTTTCCCACGGGTCTGAAAGTACTGCCATCTATTGTTGCTACCCATTTCTGTTCGTGATTTCAACTGATTTTATCATTAGGTTTTTCGGACATGGGATTGCGGTAGAGAAATGGTTTCAGGTGTGCTTTATAAACTTTAAAAGTTCTCTCATTGCTAAAGAAATTGGAGCTTATCCTCCACTCCTTTCTAAGTGGTGACGTTATAAAGTTGGCCAATGGCAAAAAAAAAACAACTTCAGAACTAAGACAGATAGAATTTTTTATTCGACGGCAATTGAATATATATATATATATATATATATATATAAATAAATACTAGATATGAAAAAGGACATACAATTTGGACTAATCGCTTTCTGGAATGTTTCTTTGATATTTCTTCTTTAACTTTTTCTCTGACTGATAAAACTTTAGGGAATCAGCTCAAATATCAATTCCTGAAACTTGGCGCTTAATCCATTAAACTCAGTCACTTTCTTTAAAATTTTCCTGAAATCTTGTCAGTGGCGTCAATTCACAAAAATTAGGGGGAGGGGGAAAATATTATTTTGTTTTTAATTTTTTCCATGAATATACAAAAAAGGGTATTTTTCAATGACAATACCCAGAATATATATATTTTAAAATCTAGATGGGAAGGGCATACAAATCAGGAGAAAGGAAGGAGGAGCACCCCTCCCCCCATAGAAGCCATTGAAACTTGTCACTGCATGACTTAGTAAGGAGATCAGCAAAAATTGACGTGTACCATCACATATTACCTACCATCTGTCTGGAATTAATTTTGCCGAAAATCCTCTCTGCACTCTCTGTATCTGTTTGGCTTTCCATAATGGCTAATAATAGCTTACAGGCATTATTCTTCAATTTAAAAGTTTGTCTGATCTACAAGTACACTAATATCATCTGTTAAAAGTTCAACTACTATGTCTAAGCTGTTTGATTCATTCATTACTATACATTTCTGATTATCATGGCTTACTACGGATCCCTGAAACTAATAATAAATATTAGCATTAAAACAAAGAAAAAAAAAGTTAAGGTAAATAAAGAAAGAGAAACTGTCAAAAGACAAAACGAAACTAGAAAAATCACTCCCAAAAAAGTAGACAACTTAAACAAATCTTTGAAATTACAAATTTACTCAAATTTGCTTTTCATCCAGATTTGTCAAATTGCTCTGGCACATTACGAGAGGATTAAGATGTAGACATTTGATTTTCTTTATGTATTGACTTCCAGTGGAACTTTTTTTTCACTTCCCAACCTGTAAATTATTTACAAGGACAAGAATTTATAAGGGCAGTGCAAGTTTATCCTAAAGAATCACTAGAAACCAGAGAACAAAGAAAAATTAATAGATATAGACCAAAATAAATCATTGAGAGCGTCATAATAATGTGAGCGTGCTTTGTTGCCAACATCAATATCAAAGCAATAAAACATTGCAGAATGTAGTATTTGATTTAGTTCGAATGCCTGAATCTTTCCTGAGTTTTTATGTTTATTTTGTGCTATATCAGTGGACACAATGGACCTAAGAGAGTTTTTACTTGTAGAATGATATCTTTTTATATATAAAAAAATCAAACATTAATACATAAATGTATCTATAAGATATTAATAGATACAGACAAGGGGAAGGCATAACACAAAAAAGTAGCCTGTCCCAAAAATGACAACAACCACTTCCTAATTCTTAAGCAAGATGCTCCTGTCCATTACATATGATTTTACATTCAATTCTTTACATTTTTAAAATGAATTTTGCATGCTTTTTTGACAAAGAAAAAGTAGAAATTACAAAATAGAAATTGACTAATAAATCTACCCCAGAAACATGAATCTACCCCAGAAACAAGGGGAGAGCCTAAAACTTTGTATAGCAGAGGTTTCAATAGATTCCATGAAGAGATTGGCCAACAAAGGGGAGAGAGATGCCCCCATAGCCAAACCAAACACCTGTTTGTAAAATTCACCTCTAAATTGTACCTCTAATTGTAAATTGACAATTGTATTTATTATTATTGGTGGTGGTTTTATTTGTTTTTAGTTTAGTGGGTTTTTTCTTTTTATCTCGTGCTGAGGACACCTAGTTTGGATACAGGCGAAATATCCGCGTTGTTTTAGTCTTTCCTCTCTACTGGCCGTGGTCTCGTTTGAGGTTTTTTGTGGAGTTTTATCTGTCTTTTTGTTTATTCTTGTTCAGGTCAAGGGACTATAAGTTTCCTATTTAGCTATTTCAGACAAGGCGGTCTGAAACCCACGAGCTGACGTGAATTATGTGTCTGGCTGATAAGTGACAGCAGTTGGATATTGGAAAAAAGTCTTACAACTTAATATCTTTGATTTGTCTGGGGAATTTGGTTTGAGTAGTGTCTAAGGTGCTTTGGACCGAAACAGAAGCAGGTTAGGTCTTAGCACAGTAGAGAAGAACTTGGTTTACAGTGGTGTTGCATATACGCATCTTTGTTTTGAGCGTAATGCCGGGCTTTGATCAGACAGAGCGAGACAGTTGGACCATTGTTGAGGCCGCCTTTGCGATTCAGGACATACATTCAGCTTCGATAGATCTGTTGTCCCTGATGAAGAGGCCAAGATACGTGAACAGTTACACAACTTCAACCGTATTTTTCGCTATATTGAATACAGATGAGTACAGATTGCGTCTGCCGGGCCAATAATCATTAGCATAGTCTTTTGCCCGCTGATTTTCAGGCCCAGTTTAAATACTTCTTCCAAATGAATGGTAATGGCTTCTCCGAGTTCAGCTGATGAGTTGTATACCAAAGCAATATCATCTGCGAAGTCAGAAAAAACTTAGGACTCGGTCACCAATCTGCAGTCAAGAATAGAGACGATTGGTGGTTCTTTCCATGGCGTATTCGATGAAGACATTGAAAGTTTGTAGGCTGGTGGTGGTACATCCTTGCCTCACATTTACTTCGAATAAAGCAGAATAGCTGTAACTTGTGTCAGCACAAATTATGGATTCTCGAATCTCTTAGTACTTGTTTCAAAGATTATATTACTGGTTTCATCGGGAAACATATTTATCCCAAGTTAGAAATAAGAAGGAGCGAAATTTTCAAAGTGAAGAAGGTTTTAAGAGGATTTAGGACTCCAAACCACCCTACTCCTTGGTAAGGTGTAAATGTCTTCATTTGTAACATGTTAAAACGTTTCATTATCCGAATTGCAGCAATAGCTAGTAACCTAGTAGGGCACAATCCCATCCCATAGTAAAAAAATTAAATAGCCAATAACTACAAAAAAAAAATCTAGGTTGCAGTGGTGGCTAGCAACTTGGTAAGAGACGACCACATCCAATACAAGAATGTAATGGCCGATAACTCAGATCAAATCAAAGATGATTTATCAGGCCGATAAATCAGTGTCGGATCAAACCAAAAAGTACACTATTAGAACTACCTTTTCCGAAACCTTTGTGTAGGAAATTTAAAATCCCTTTGCTTGAATAACGAGGAAAATCCATTTGCTTGAAAAACCAGATAAGTTGCTTGAGCTACGATATTCTGCACCGATGGCATCTTTGTTTTCTTTTTTTTTATGCAGCAAGCAGGGACGAATAATTTCCTCAAAGAGATAATTATCGGACCTTTCAACTACGTTGAACAAAATGGCTATTTCAACATTTTGATTGGATTTGTTTTGGGAAATGGTTTGCGCGGGAGAGGGGTTAATTGCCCTCAATCCCTTTTGACTATTAAAAAGGGCACTAGCATTTTCAATGAGCCTTTTTCTAAGTTTCTAGGACAACAAATAGCCAACTCAAAATTTCTTGACCAGTACCATGACTAGGTTCAAGAGTAAGCTCCGATGGATATATATTTTTAGAAATATCAATAAATTCCTTACAATTTATAACCAAAATATCATCTAAATATCTTTTATTATTTGACAAAACATGTTTTAAATTATTTTGATTATTCTTATCCATCATATATTTATATTCGAGTTGACTTAAAAACAAGTCAGCTATAAATGGGCTGGCATTTCCCCCCCCCCCCTCCATGGGAATTCCCACAATTTGCTTGTACAAATTACCATTAAATCTTATATGAGTACTAGCTGTTGGTGTGGCGCTTCGCACCACACCAACACCTAGCTGGTGGGGGCGCTTTGCACCTCCTCCAAAGCCCTCCCCCGCGCATGTAAGTCGTTACGCACCATTGTAGTTGTGTCCCTGTGTCCCATCTGCTAATATAGATAGATATATATATATATATATATATATATATATATATATATATATATATATATATATATATATATATATATGTTTTTAACTACGTAAAACTTGCAAATATACAACATTCTTCGCTGTCCCATTGTCTGTGCATATAAATAGATTGTCAGGTTTACCGACTCTTGAACATGCAACATAATTTTCCATGGGAAAAACAATCCGTATTCAGATCTATACCGCATTTTTCTAACGATTGCCCTTGAGCTTTGTTGATGGTGATTGCTAATCGAACATTCCCTGTGTCCCCATTGTCATTTATATATCCCCCCTGTGCCCCGGCGTCCCCGTTGTAGTTATTCCTGTGTCCCTTCAAGAGTCTATCACCGTCAGTGAATTATTAACCCTCTAATATGGATTAAAATTCGAAAAGTTTTTATTACCAGAACAATAGGTTTTAAGTTTATTTATAATTTCCTTTAAAATTAAAGAGAGGTCAGTAGCAGCAATGCAGGTTGGACATCTAGCTATTCCAACAATAAATCGTGGTTTAGGGGGATTCTTATGAAATTTTACAGTCCAATATAGGAAAGAGAAATTTTTCTCATCGTCATTAATTCTAATATTAAATCTTTTTTAAGTATTTCCTCAGTTTTAACAATTAAATTCGCATCCTCTAAATTCACCTTTTCTTAAACATTAGTCGTGCATAGCTTCTGACAAATTATGGCAAAATTGTTATTAGTTTTATCCACCGGCAAAATTATAAAAATCATTCTGTAGATTAGCAATTGCTTGTTTTATCCTAGCATTATAAAATAATGATTTAGTGTTACTATTTTTTAAGTTAGCATATATTTTATTACGTATTCTACTAATAATTACATTCTTCCAACTTTGAAAACTCTTTATTTTATTCTTTATTCATAACAAGATTAGTTATTGCCCTTACTTAAGAAATTAACATATCTTTTTTTGTATTTTGGCGGAAATTAAATTGGGATCGAGGGAATGGATGATTTGCAAGAACTTAATGAAACGTTGTTTTAACCCAGGAGGCAAAAATTTTCCATTGACCAAACCCCCAATAAATAATGCACTCCTCATGTTTTTTTAATCTTTTTTTTATCTTTTCTTATCATTTTTGTCCTTTTTATTTCTTGTCGTCTAACAGATATTTGGATGGCTACGATACATTCAAGATCACTTAATAATTCTAAACTAACGCAGTTCAAACAATAAAAGGTTTAATTCTAAGACAAAGGTATTTTCAACATTAAATAGGTAAAGTAGCCAAAAAAGATTCTGCTGAACAGAAATATCAAGGTAACATGCAAAGAAACTAAAGTATTACTAAATTACTAAAAACGTTATTAAAGTTAAATGTATGTCTACTATTAAAGAAAATTATTAAGCTATAAATATTTTTCTTGAAGTTGGAGAATGTTGATTGATTGGTATTATCTGATTTATTTTTATTTTTAGTTAATTCAGGGACTACTGTTAGTTGACGGGTTGAATATTGAAATTTAGATTGAATCAAATTTCGAATGAGAGTATATTTATTTTCTTACGTTTGCTGGACTGCCCCTTTGGAAAGCCTTCTGGCAAGCTTTTGACAAGCCCAAAGGGGTTTTATGTTGTAATGTATACTGTAAATAAATTGTTCAGTACAATAGATATAAGAAAAAACAGTTCAAAATGGTATATCTATATATCTATATCTATATATATATATATATATAAATAAGTTGTCTGTCTGTGTGTCTGTCTGTCAGGTGACGTCATGTTTCTGTGTCGACTGACGTCATGAAGTTAGTTGTCGTCATTTTTGCTATGACGGTGACGTCATTAACGGTATTTAAGACATTTGTTCACGGAAAAATGTTTAATTGTAAAATGACTGAAGAACCTACAATGGCAACAGCCGAGGAAGCTGCTCAAAGAGTTTATGCCAAAAAACTTGCTGCTGATAGAGAAAGTAAGAAAAGAAAGCGTTCCGAGGAATCACAAGAACAGCAAGAAAACAGGCTTGCAGCTGATATAGAAAGTAAGAAAAGAAAGCGTGCCGGGGAATCACAAGAACAGCAAGAAAACAGGCTTGCGGCTAAAGAACGCAAAACCGCGCAGTTAGATGAAAATCCACCTGGACAGCGAGAGTCAAAACATATCAAAACTGAAAATGATAGCGATGATGATTGGGTTTGGGATTTTGACTTGGATAAGGTCATCAATGTCTACCAAATTTAAGTTAAAAAAACAAAGGTTCGTCGATATGTACTTCATAGTGACGCTGAAAAATAAAGAAGAAAAAGAAAACTGAAAAAAGAAAAAAGGTAAAAAACTAAAAAAAAAAACTAAAAAGAAAAAACACTCAAAGAGAAATTACAGACCGGGACACAAATGACGACCGAGACAGAGGGAATATAAGTGACGATCGGGAACCTCAAAGAGAAATTACAGACTGGGACACCCGGACACAAATCACGACTGGGACACAGGGAATATAAATGACGACCGGGACACAGGGACACAACTACAACGGGGACGCCGGGGGCACAGGCGGGATATATAAATGACGACCGGGACACAGGGATTGTTCGAATAGAAATTACAGACCGGGACACCGGGACACAAATGACGACCGGGACACCGGGACACAGGGAATATAAATGACGACCGGGACACTCAAAGAGAAATTACAAACTGGGACACCGGGACACAAATGACGACCGGGACACAGGGAATATAAATGACGACCGGGACACAGGGACACATCATTAGAATAATGAGGTATAGATCTGAATACGGATTGTTTTTCTCATGGACAATTATATGTTGCATGTTCAAGAGTCAGTAAACCTGACAATCCATTTATATGTACAGACAATGGGACAGCGAAGAATGTTGTATATTCACATGTTTTACGTAGTTAAAAACATATATTTATATCTATCTCTATTCACAGGTGGGGCACAGGGACACAACTACAATGGCGCGTATCTAATATGGCGCGTAACGACTTACGCGCGCGGGGGGCTTGGGGGGGGCGCGAAGCGCCACCCCAACAGCTAGTATATATATATATATATATATAAATTAGTTGTCTGTGTGTGTGTGTGTTTGTCTGTCGAGTGACGTCATGTTTGTGTGTCGACTAACGTCATGTTTTCGACTGACGAAATTACAGACCGGGACATCGGGACACAAATGGCGACCGGGACACCGGTACATAGGAAATATAAATGACGACCGGGACACTCAAAGAGAAAGCGACCGGGACACAAGGAATGTTCGATTAGCAATCACCATCAACAAAGCACCGGGACATAAATGACGACCGGGACACAGGGAGTATAAATGACGACCAGGACATAAGTAAAAAAAACTAAAAAAACTAAAAAAAGGTAAAAACTACAAAAAGAACTAAAAAGAAAAAAAACCTAAAAATTAATAAAAAAACTAAAAAAGCTAAAAAAACTAAAAAAGAAAAAAAAGAAAAAAAGAAAAAAAGAAAAAAAATGAAAAATAAAGGAGAAAAACAAAACTAAAAAAATAAAAAGAAAAAAACTAAAAAGAAAAAAGAAAAAAAACTAAAAAAAAGTAAAAACCAAAAAAAACTAAAAAGAAAAAAAGGGGAAAAATAAAAAAATTTATTTCATCATATACCATTCCAAAAACGAATGTATATACAGACCGGGACACCGGGATACAAATGACGACCGGGACACGGAATATAAATGATGACCGGGACACAGGGACAAAACTACAACGGGGACGACGGGGGGCACAGGGGAATATATAAATGACGACGGGGACACAGGGAATGTTCGATTAGCAATCACCATCAACAAAGCTCAAGGGCAATCATTAGAATCATGAGGTATAACTAAAAAAACTAAGAAAAAGGTAAAAAACTAAAAACTAAAAAAAAGACCAATTCAAAAACGAATGTATATACAGACCGGGACACCGGGACACAAATGACGACCGGGACACCGGGACACAAGGAATATAAATGACGCCCGGGACACCCAAAGAGAAATCACAGACTGGGACACCGGAACACAAATGACGACCGGGACACAGGGAATATAAATGACGACCGGGACACAGGGACACAACTACAACGGGGACGCCGGGGGGCAGAGGGGGATATCTAAATGACGACGGCAACACAGGGAATGGTCGATTAGCAATCACCATCAACAAAGCTCAAGGGCAATCATTAGAATTGTGAGGTATAGATCTGAATACGGATTGTTTTCCCATGGACCATTATATGTTGCATGTTCAAGAGTCGGTAAACCTGACAATCTATTTATATGCAAAGACAATGGGACAGCAAAGAATGTTGTATACCACTTGGGGGGGGGGGTGCGAGGTGCCCCCACCAACTAGTGTTGGGGTGGCGCTTTGCGGACACAGGGAATGTTCGATAAGCAATCACCATCAACAAAGTTCAAGGGCAATCATTAGAAAAATGTGGTGTAGATGTGAATACGGATTGTTTTTCCCATGAACAATTATATGTTGCATGTTCAAGAGTCGGTAAACCTGACAATCTGTTTATATGCACAGACAATGGGACAGCGAAGAATGTTGTATATTCGCAAGTTTTACGTACTTAAAAACATAAATATATATACTAGCTGTTGGTGGAAACCTCGTTGGTGGGGGTGTTTCGTGCCCCCCAAGCCCCCCGCGCGCGTAAGTCGTTACGCACCATTGTAGTTGTGTCCCTGTGTCCCACCTGTGAATATAGAAAGATATTTATTTATATGTTTTTAACTACGTAAAACTTGCAAATATACAACATTCTTCGATGTCCCATTGTTTGTGCATATAAATAGATTGTCAGGTTTTCCGACTCTTGAACATGCAACATATAATTGTCCATGGGAAAACAATCCGTATTCAGATCTATACCTGATTATTCTAATGATTGCCCTTTAGCTTTGTTGATGGTGATTGCTAATCGAACATTCCCTGTGTCCCCGTCGTCATTTATATATCCCCCTGTGCCCCCGGCATCCCCCTTGTAGTTGTGTCCCTGTGTCCCGGTCGTCATTTATATTCCCAGTATTCCGGTCGTCATTTGTGTCCCAGTGTCCCAGTCGTCATTTATATTCCCTGTTTCCCGGTGTCCCGGTCGTCATTTGTGTCCCGGTCTGTAATTTATCTTTGAGTGTCCCTGTCGTCATTTATATCTCCTGGTCGCTATTTGTGTCCCAAAGTCCCAGTCTGTAATTTCTCTTTGAGTGTCCCGGTCGTAATTTAAATTCCCTGTGTCCCAGTTTTTAGTTTTCTTTTTTTCCTTTATTCTTCAGTTTTTTTTCCTTTTTTTATTTTTTTTTTCAGTTTTTAGTTTTTTTTAGCTTTTTTTATTAGTTTTGGTTTTTTTTTTCTTTTTAGTTTGTTTTGTAGTTTTTACCTTTTTTTACTTTTTTTTCTTTTTTAGTTTTTTACCTTTTTTTTAGTTTTTTAGGTTTTTTAGTTTTTTTAGTATTTTCTTTTTAGTTTTTTTTGTAGTTTTTACCTTTTTTAGTTTTTTTCTTCTTTTGTACTAATGCTAAAGCCAAGGTTCGAACCTGGAACCTCTCGGACCTGGAACATAACGCTTTACCAACTCACCTACTTCGGCTTGAATACATTCGTTTTTGAATTGGTATATGATGTGTCCTGGTCGTCATTTGTGTCCCGGTGTCCCGGTCTGTAATTTTGTCATTCGACAAACTTGACCTCAGACGACAAACAACTTCCTGATGACATACAGCTCAATCCTTATAATGACGTCAGTCGACAAACATGACGTCAGTCGACACACAAACATGACGTCAGTCGACAGACACACAAACAACTTATTTTTATATATGTAGATAGATCTATCTAAATATATTCACAGGTGGGACACAATGACACAACTATAACGGCACGTAACGAATCACGCGCATGGGGGGGCCTGGGGGGCACGAAGCGCCCCCTCCAACTACATGGACTCAGATGGATACTAACAAACAAATGGATAAGAAATGCAGTGCAATGAATTGTTATTCTTATAGACTAATGATTCATCAGAATGAAGATGATTATATTTTAAAATGCCGTCAATTGTTTCATCAATACATCGGTGATATGTATGCAAAGATTGAATCAGAACGTTTGAGTTTTTGGCTTGCAGTCCGAAATCAGTGATATCGATGAAATTGTACAATATCAGGCTGGAAGATACATAAGCAGTAATGAAGCTGTTTGGCGATTTCTTTCGTTTCTGACACATGAACGAAGTCCGGCTGTTGTTCACTTTGCAGTACATCTAAAGAACGGGCAACGTGTTTATTTTCTGATACCAACGTGCAAAAAAGAGCCCTGAATCCACAAGATACAACTTTAACTGCTTTCTTTTCGTAATGCCAAAATGATTCTTTTGCAAAAAAACTGCTGTATTCTGAAGTGCCTTCGTAATACACGTGAAATACTAAAAATAAATCATTTGAACTTCGAAAACAGGGTAAGTCAGTCGACGGCCAACCTACCATCTTCAAAGATACCCTGATAGGAAGACTCTACACCATTCACCCCAATCACCATGAATGCATCTCTCTCCGCCTGCTTTTGGTGAGTGTACCCCGTCCGGCTAAGGCCAAGGTTCGAAACTAGAACCTTTTGAACCTAGAATCTGGAACATAACGCCTTACCAACTCAGCTAATTCGGCTTGAATACATTCGTTTTTGAATTGGTATATGATGAAATAAATCAGACGTCACATGCGGACAAAAACACGGCGTCAGTAGACAGACAGACACACAACTTATTTATATATATCTATATATATATATATATATATATATATATATATATATATATATATATATATATATATACTAGCTGTTGGGGTGGCGCTTCGCGCCACCCCAACACCTAGTTGGTGGGGGCGCTTCGCGCCCCCCCAAACCCCCCCGCGCGCGTAAGTCGTTACGCGCCATATTAGTTACGCACCATTGTAGTTGTGTTCCTTTTTTTTAAGTTTTTTTTTTAGTTTTTTTTCCTTTTTTTCTTTTTAGTTTTTTATTGGTTTTTACCTTTTTTAGTTTTTTTCGTTTTTTCTTTTTACTTTTTTTTTTAGTTTTTATCTTTTTTATTTTATTCTTAATTTTATTCATTTATATATCCCCCTGTGCACACCGGCGTCCCCTTTGTAGTTATGTCCCTGTGTCCCGGTCGTCGTCATTTATACTCCCTGTGTCCCGGTGCTTTGTTGATTGCTAATCGAACATTCCTTTTGTCCCGGTCGCTTTCTCTTTGAGTGTCGTCATTTATTTAGATTGTTTCTCCTTTATTTTTCAGTTTTTTTCCTTTTTTTAGTTTTTTTTTCTTTTTTAGTTCTTTTAGTTTATACCTTTTTTAGTTTTTTTTTAGTTTTTTAGATGAAAATTTTTTTTAGTTTTTTTCCTTTTTTTCTTTTTAGTTTTTTATTGGTTTTTACCTTTTTTTTTAGCTTTTTTAGTTTTTTCTTTTTACTTTTTTTTTAGTTTTTATCTTTTTTATTTTTTTTTTATTTTTATTCTTAATTTTATTAGTTTTCTTTTTCTCTTCTATTTTTCAGTTTTTTCCTTTTTTTTAAGTTTTTTTTTTTAGTTTTTATTCCTTTTTTTCTTTTTAGTTTTTTATTGGTTTTTACCTTTATTTTAGCTTATTTTTCAGCTTTTTCCTTTTTTTAGTTTTTTTTTAGTTTTTTTAGTTTTTTATCTTTTTTTAGTTTTTTAGCTTTTTTATTTTTTTTATTAGTTTTTAGTTTTTTTTTGTAGTTTTTGCCTTTTTTTTAGTTTTTTAGCTTTTTTATTAGTTTTTAGTTTTTTTTGTAGTTTTTGCCTTTTTTTAGTTTTTTTAGTTTTTTAGCTTTTTTATTTTTTTTATTAGTTTTTAGTTTTTTTTGTAGTTTTTGCCTTTTTTTAGTTTTTTCAGTTTTGACGTCACCTGATCCAGTTTTTTCAGGTGACGTCACCTGATCCACAGATCCACACACAGACAACTTATTTTTATATATATACTAGCTGTTGGGGTGGCGCTTCGCGCCACCCCAACACCTAGTTGGTGGGGGCGCTTCGCGCCCCCCCCAAGCCCCCCCGCGCGCGTAAGTCGTTACGCGCCATAATAGTTACGCGCCATTGTAGTTGTGTCCCTATGTCCCACCTGTGAATATAGATAAATATATATATATGGTTTTAACTACGTAAAACTTGCGAATATACAACATTCTTTGCTGTCCCATTGTCTTTGCATATAAATAGATTGTCAGGTTTACCGACTCTTGAACATGCAACATATAATGGTCCATGGGAAAACAATCTGTATTCAGATCTATACCTCATGATTCTAATGATTGCCCTTGAGCTTTGTTGATGGTGATTGCTAATCGACCATTCCCTGTCCCGGTGTCCCGGTCGTCATTTACATCCCCCTGTTTCCCCCGGTGTCCCCGTTGTAGTTGTGTCCCTGTGTCCCGGTCGTCATTTATATTCCCTGTGTCCCGGGTCCCGGTCATCATTTGTATCCCGGTGTCCCGGTCTGTATATACATTCGTTTTTTAGTTTTGTTTTTCTCCTTTATTTTTTTCCTTTTTTTTTCTTTTTTAGCTTATTTAGATTTTTTAGTTTTTTTTATTAGTTTTTAGTTTTTATTTCTTTTTAGTTTTTTCGTCCCGGTCGTCATTTATATCCCCCTGTTTCCCCCGGTGTCCCCGTTGTAGTTGTGTCCCTGTGTCCCGGTCGTTATTTATATTCCCTGTGTCCCGGTCGTCATTTGTATCCCGGTGTACCGGTCTGTATATACATTCGTTTTTTAGTTTTGTTTTTCTCCTTTATTTTTTTCCTTTTTTTTTCTTTTTTATTTTTTTTAGTTTTTAGTTTTTTTGTAGTTTTTGCCTTTTTTTTAGTTTTTTTAGTTTTTTAGCTTTTTTATTAGTTTTTAGTTTTTTTTGTAGTTTTTGCCTTTTTTTAGTTTTTTTAGTTTTTTAGCTTTTTTATTTTTTTTTTATTAGTTTTTAGTTTTTTTTGTAGTTTTTGCCTTTTTTTAGTTTTTTCAGTTTTGACGTCACCTGATCCAGTTTTTTCAGGTGACGTCACCTGATCCACGATCCACAGATCCACAGACAACTTATTTTTATACATATAGATAGTTTTTTTTTTTTACTTATGTCCTGGTCGTCATTTATACTCCCTGTGTCCCGGTGCTTTGTTGATTGCTAATCGAACATTCCTTTTGTCCTGGTCGCTTTCTCTTTGAGTGTCGTCATTTATTAGTTTTTTCCTTTTTTTTTAGTTTTTTATTGGTTTTTACCTTTATTTTAGCTTATTTTTCAGTTTTTTCCTTTTTTTAGTTTTTTTTTATTTTTTTTAGTTTTTTACCTTTTTTTAGTTTTTTTAGTTTTTTAGCTTTTTTACTTTTTTTATTAGTTTTTAGTTTTTTTTGTAGTTTTTGCCTTTTTTTTAGTTTTTTCAGTTTTTTTTTTAGTTTTTTATTGGTTTTTACCTTTATAGTTTTTTTAGTTTTTTAGCTTTTTTATTTTTTTTATTAGTTTTTAGTTTTTTTGTAGTTTTTGCCTTTTTTTAGTTTTTTCAGTTTTGACGTCACCTAATCCAGTTTTTTCAGGTGACGTCACCTGACACATCCATCCATCCATCCACAGACAACTTATTTTTATATATATAGATATATATATATATATATACTAGCTGTTGGGGTGGCGCTTCGCGCCACCCCAACACCTAGTTGGTGGGGGCGCTTCGCGCCCCCCCGCGCGCGTAAGTCGTTACGCGCCATAATAGTTACGCGCCATTGTAGTTGTGTCCCTGTGTCCCACCTGTGAATATAGATAGATATATACATGTGGTTTTAACTGCGTAAAACTTGCGAATATACAACATTCTTCGCTGTCCCATTCTCTGTGCATATAAATAGATTGTCAGGTTTACCGACTCTTGAACATGCAACATATAATGGTCCATGGGAAAACAATCTGTATTCAGATCTATACCTCATGATTCTAATGATTGCCCTTGAGCTTTGTTGATGGTGATTGCTAATCGACCATTCCCTGTCCCGGTGTCCCGGTCGTCATTTACATCCCCCTGTTTCCCCCGGTGTCCCCGTTGTAGTTGTGTCCCTGTGTCCCGGTCGTCATTTATATTCCCTGTGTCCCGGGTCCCGGTCATCATTTGTATCCCGGTGTCCCGGTCTGTATATACATTCGTTTTTTAGTTTTGTTTTTCTCCTTTATTTTTTTCCTTTTTTTTTCTTTTTTAGCTTATTTAGATTTTTTAGTTTTTTTTATTAGTTTTTAGTTTTTATTTCTTTTTAGTTTTTTCGTCCCGGTCGTCATTTATATCCCCCTGTTTCCCCCGGTGTCCCCGTTGTAGTTGTGTCCCTGTGTCCCGGTCGTTATTTATATTCCCTGTGTCCCGGTCGTCATTTGTATCCCGGTGTACCGGTCTGTATATACATTCGTTTTTTAGTTTTGTTTTTCTCCTTTATTTTTTTCCTTTTTTTTTCTTTTTTAGTTTATTTAGTTTTTAGTTTTTTTGTAGTTTTTGCCTTTTTTTTAGTTTTTTTAGTTTTTTAGCTTTTTTATTAGTTTTTAGTTTTTTTTGTAGTTTTTGCCTTTTTTTAGTTTTTTTAGTTTTTTAGCTTTTTTATTTTTTTTTTTATTAGTTTTTAGTTTTTTTTGTAGTTTTTGCCTTTTTTTAGTTTTTTCAGTTTTGACGTCACCTGATCCAGTTTTTTCAGGTGACGTCACCTGATCCACGATCCACAGATCCACAGACAACTTATTTTTATACATATAGATAGTTTTTTTTTTTTACTTATGTCCTGGTCGTCATTTATACTCCCTGTGTCCCGGTGCTTTGTTGATTGCTAATCGAACATTCCTTTTGTCCTGGTCGCTTTCTCTTTGAGTGTCGTCATTTATTAGTTTTTTCCTTTTTTTTTAGTTTTTTATTGGTTTTTACCTTTATTTTAGCTTATTTTTCAGTTTTTTCCTTTTTTTAGTTTTTTTTTATTTTTTTTAGTTTTTTACCTTTTTTTAGTTTTTTTAGTTTTTTAGCTTTTTTACTTTTTTTATTAGTTTTTAGTTTTTTTTGTAGTTTTTGCCTTTTTTTTAGTTTTTTCAGTTTTTTTTTTAGTTTTTTATTGGTTTTTACCTTTATAGTTTTTTTAGTTTTTTAGCTTTTTTATTTTTTTTATTAGTTTTTAGTTTTTTTGTAGTTTTTGCCTTTTTTTAGTTTTTTCAGTTTTGACGTCACCTAATCCAGTTTTTTCAGGTGACGTCACCTGACACATCCATCCATCCATCCACAGACAACTTATTTTTATATATATAGATATATATATATATATATATATATATACTAGCTGTTGGGGTGGCGCTTCGCGCCACCCCAACACCTAGTTGGTGGGGGCGCTTCGCGCCCCCCCGCGCGCGTAAGTCGTTACGCGCCATAATAGTTACGCGCCATTGTAGTTGTGTCCCTATGTCCCACCTGTGAATATAGATAGATATATATATATATATATATATATATATATATATATATATATATGGTTTTAACTACGTAAAACTTGCGAATATACAACATTCTTTGCTGTCCCATTGTCTTTGCATATAAATAGATTGTCAGGTTTACCGACTCTTGAACATGCACCATATAATGGTCCATGGGAAAACAATCTGTATTCAGATCTATACCTCATGATTCTAATGATTGCCCTTGAGCTTTGTTGATGGTGATTGCTAATCGACCATTCCCTGTCCCGGTCGTCATTTATATCCCCCTGTTTCCCCGTTGTAGTTGTGTCCCTGTGTCCCGGTCGTCATTTATATTCCCTGTGTCCCGGTCGTCATTTGTATCCCGGTGTCCCGGTCTGTATATACATTCGTTTTTTAGTTTTGTTTTTCTCCTTTATTTTTTTCCTTTTTTTTTTAGCTTATTTAGATTTTTAGATTTTTTTTTCTTTTTAGTTTTTTTTTGTCCCGGTCGTCATTTATATCCCCCTATTTCCCCCGGTGTCCCCGTTGTAGTTGTGTCCCTGTGTCCCGGTCGTCATTTATATTCCATGTGTCCCGGTCGTCATTTGTATCCCGGTGTACCGGTTTGTATATACATTCGTTTTTTAGTTTTGTTTTTCTCCTTTATTTTTTTCCTTTTTTTTTCTTTTTTAGTTTATTTAGATTTTTAGATTTTTTAGTTTTTTTATTAGTTTTTAGTTTTTTTTTCTTTTTAGTTTTTTTGTAGTTTTTACCTTCTTTTTAGTTTTGTTAGTTTTTTTTTTTACTTATGTCCTGGTCGTCATTTATACTCCCTGTGTCCCGGTGCTTTGTTGATTGCTAATCGAACATTCCTTTTGTCCTGGTCGCTTTCTCTTTGAGTGTCGTCATTTATTTTTTTCTTTTTTAGTTCTTTTAGTTTTTACCTTTTTTAGTTTTTTTTAGTTTTTTAGATGAAAATTTTTTTTAGTTTTTTCCTTTTTTTCTTTTTAGTTTTTTATTGGTTTTTACCTTTATTTTAGCTTATTTTTCAGTTTTTTCCTTTTTTTTAGTTTTTTTATTTTTTATTTTTTTTAGTTTTTTACCTTTTTTTAGTTTTTTTAGTTTTTTTTTTAGTTTTTTAGCTTTTTTACTTTTATTAGTTTTTAGTTTTTTTGTAGTTTTTGCCTTGTTTTGGTTTTTTCAGTTTTTTTTTAGTTTATTATTGGTTTTTACCTTTATTTTAGCTTATTTTTCAGTTTTTTCCTTTTTTTTAGTTTTTTTAGTTTTTAGTTTTTTTAGTTTTTTACCTTTTTTTAGTTTTTTTTAGTTTTTTTAGTTTTTTAGCTTTTTTATTTTTTTTATTAGTTTTTAGTTTTTTTTGTAGTTTTTGCCTTTTTTTTAGTTTTTTTAGTTTTTTAGCTTTTTTATTAGTTTTTAGTTTTTTTTTGTAGTTTTTGCCTTTTTTTAGTTTTTTTTAGTTTTTTAGCTTTTTTATTTTTTTTATTAGTTTTTAGTTTTTTTTGTAGTTTTTGCCTTTTTTTAGTTTTTTCAGTTTTGACGTCACCTGATCCAGTTTTTTCAGGTGACGTCACCTGATCCACGATCCACAGATCCACAGACAACTTATTTTTATATATATAGATAGTTTTTTTAATCGAACATTCGAACATTCCTTTTGTCCTGGTCGCTTTCTCTTTGAGTGTCGTCATTTATTTTTTTCTTTTTTAGTTCTTTTAGTTTTTACCTTTTTTAGTTTTTTTTAGTTTTTTAGATGAAAATTTTTTTTAGTTTTTTCCTTTTTTTCTTTTTAGTTTTTTATTGGTTTTTACCTTTATTTTAGCTTATTTTTCAGTTTTTTCCTTTTTTTAGTTTTTTTATTTTTTTTAGTTTTTTACCTTTTTTTACTTTTTTTAGTTTTTAGCTTTTTTACTTTTTTTATTAGTTTTTAGTTTTTTTTTGTAGTTTTTGCCTTTTTTTAGTTTTTTCAGTTTTTTTTTTAGTTTTTTATTGGTTTTTACCTTTATTTTAGCTTATTTTTCAGTTTTTTCCTTTTTTTTAGTTTTTAGTTTTTTAGTTTTTTACCTTTTTTTAGTTTTTTTAGTTTTTTAGTTTTTTTTTTCTTTTTTAGTTTTAGTCTTTTTACTTTTTTACCTTTTTTATTTTTTTAGTTTTTTTAGTTTTTTAGCTTTTTTACTTTTTTATTAGTTTTTAGTTTTTACCCTTTTTTTAATTTTTGTCTGTCTGTCTGTCTGTCTGTCCGCATATGACGTCTGAATTATTTCATCGTCATTTATATATCCCCCTGTGCCCCCGGCATCCCCCTTGTAGTTGTGTCCCTGTATCCCGGTCGTCATTTGTGTCCCAGTGTCCCGGTCTGCAATTTTGTCATTCGACAAACATGACGTCAGACGACAAACAACTTCATGACGACATACAGCTCAATCCTTATATTGACGTCAGTCGACAAACATGACGTCAGTCGACACACAAACATGATGTCAGTCGACAGACACACAAACAACTTATTTTTATATATATAAATAGATCTATCTATCTATATTCACAGGTGGAAAGCAGGGACACAACTACAATGGCGCGTAACAAATTGCGCACCCGGGGGCGCTTGGAGGGGGGGGGGGGCGAAGCGCCCCCACCAACTACGTGTTGGTCTGCCGCGGAGCGCCACACCAACAGCTAGTTCATTCTAAACAGGGACAATGAAAGTTTCGTCGTATATAGCTAAAACGTAATAAAGAACAAACCACGGCTTATAGTAACTAAAATTTCATAGTAAAGAACAAACTGCTACAACCGGTTGTAGCGTAACAATAGGAAATCTTCGTTACATAAAAATAATATAAATAGGATATCAATGTCAATTACACAACAGCAAAAACAATTAAAACCTCTAAAAAGAACTTAAAAGCGAAAAAAAGCTGTCATTCCTAGCTCATTAAGCAATGAAAACCACCATCTAAGTCAGTGTTAATCCACTATCTAAGTCAGGTTAAACATAAGATGATCTTATGTTTCAATAAAATTAATTTAACTAATATCACATTTGGTGGCGTGTTCACTATAGGGTGAGGCAAGTTAAAAGCATTTTCTGTGAACAATAGATGGTCCAGACTCATCGTATTCCTGTTTAGAAATCCACATCTCTTGGAATGTTGAGAGGGAAGCTAAGATAGATCCACCAATCCATACGGAGTATTTACGCTCAGGTGGGGCAATAACTTTAATCTTCATGGTGGCTGGTGCAAGAGCAGTAATTTCTTTTTGCATTCTGTCAGCAATGATAGGGTACATGGTAGAACCACCAGACAAAACGATGCTGGCATAGAGATCCTTTCTGATGTCGACATCACATTTCATAATACTATTGTACGTAGTTTCGTGAATCCCGCAAGATTCCATACCGAGAAAAGATGGCTGGAATAAGGCTTCTGGGCATCTGAATCTCTCATTACCTATAGTGATGACCTGACCATCAGGCAGCACATAGCTCTGTTCAAGAGATGTTGAGCTGGCAGCAGTTGCCATCTCCTCTTCGAAATCCAAAGCAACATAACAGAGTTTTTCTTTGATATCTCGAACGATTTCTCTTTCGGCAGTTGTGGTAAAGGAATATCCTCGCTCAGTTAAAATTTTCATCAAGTAATCGGTCAAATCTCGACCAGCAAGATCCAATCTTTTAATCGCATGTTGAATGGCATAACCTTCGTAGATGGGTACAGTATGTGAAACACCATCGCCAGAGTCAAGAACAATGCCAGTGGTTCTTCCAGATGCGTAGAGGGAAAGGACTGCTTGAATGGCAACATACATAGCAGGGGTGTTAAAAGTCTCAAACATTATTTGAGTCATTTTTTCTCTGTTGGCTTTTGGGTTAAGAGGAGCTTCGGTGAGTAAAACTGGGTGCTCTTCCGGGGCCACACGAAGTTCGTTGTAAAATGTATGATGCCAGATCTTTTCCATATCGTCCCAGTCTGTGACAATTCCATGCTCTACAGGATACTTAAGTCTCAAAATTCCCCTTTTTGCTTGAGCGTCATCACCTACATAAGTATCCTGGCTGCCTGAATTAATCATCACTCCCGTATGTTTTGGACGCCCAACCACAGCAGGAAACAAAGTTTTTGGTTGATCATCTCCTGAAAATCCTGCTTTACAAATACCAGATCCATTATCAATAACAATTGCAGCAACTTCTTCTGTCATTTTATCTTATTTGTAATACTAATAATATCCACGTGTCGAGTAGCTAGAACCTAAGAAAAAACAAAACTAATTTTAAAATTTTCTGGTATTTTTATGGTGTGAATTAAAAATTTTAAATTATTGCTCACTGACCATAAATATTTTCCCTGTTTCCAGTTAAATAAAATTATGTTATATAAAATTTTCAGGAAATATTTTAGTTTCAGTTGACACATCAGATTTTTGTTAAAGCGACCCAAAAATTACTGCATTTTGTATAACTATGTTTGCATTCTTTTTATAATAGTAAAAATTCCATTTTGATTTTTATCGATAAAAAAGAACAGAAAATTAATTTAGAATTTTTTTTCCACATGACAGGTTCCATAAAAAAAAGTAAAGAGCTGAATTAACTGGAGATTTTGGTTTACTTCCACCAGTATTACAAAAGCCCACCAAAGATAAAACATATCAAAATTAATTAATAGTGGAAAAATGTCACAGCCTCGACCAAACAATTGACATGGAGAAATGACCTGGGATTAGAATGCAATACTTTAACTGTTAATTTTTGGCCATGCATTTTTTTCCATTTGGGAATAGAACAGTTACAACTGACCAATGAAACTAAACTGAGAATAGAAACTTGAAAGACGTCAAAAGAGGCTTTGCAATTCATGGACAACTTTGCTTCTCACTTTTCTACTGGGACTAACCATCATGGTGGAATGAATATTGAATACACCGAAAAAACTCACGAATTTCAGCAAAATGTATATTAGAATTTTAACGAAAAAAACATAAAAGAGTATCAGGAAAAAATAACTAATAATCTAGAAAACGTGGGGGGGGGGCTAGGGGGGTCAGTTAAAAGTGTCACTGCTGTCAGAATATTATAACAGAATGCTAGAACAGTTAGAACAGAATGTCAGAACAGTTAGAATGCGACACAAGCGACAATGAAAAATCCAACTATGGAAGCCAGCTACGTGGTGACCCTCCACGTGTTGCTGTGATTTCTCACAGCAACACGTGTCTGTAATTTCTCTTTGAGTGTCCCGGTCGTCATTTATATTCCCTGTGTCCCGGTCTGTATATACATTCGTTTTTGAATTCGTATATGATGAAATAAATTTTTAGTTTTTTTCCTTTTTTCTTTTTAGTTTTTTTTTGGTTTTAACCTTTTTTTTAGCTTTTTTAGTTTTTTTTTCTTTTTTCTTTTTAGTTTTTTTTTGTAGTTTCTACCTTTTTTAGTTTTTTTATTTTTATTTTTATTTTTTTTAGTTTTCTTTTTCTGCTTTATTTTTCAGTTTTTTTATTTTTTTTATTTTTTTTTCAGTTTTTAGTTTTTTTAGTTTTTTTTTTATTAGGTTTTAGTTTTTTTCTTTTTAGTTTTTTTGTAGTTTTTACCTTTTTTTTTTAGTTTTAAGGTTCGAACCTGGAACCTCTCGGTCCTAGAACCTGGAACATAACGCTTTACCAACTCAGCTACTTCGGCTTGAATACATTCGTTTTTGAATTGGTATATGATGAAATAATTCAGACGTCAAATGCGGACAGACAGACAGAAACACAAACAAACAACTTATTTTTATACATATAGATAGTGTAACAGACATACAACTTATATATAAAAGATAGTGCAACAGACATTCTATCTTTTTCAATGTTTATCAATTTATCAATGTTCATTCTAACATTGAAAACAGAAGAAAAAACTTAAAAAAAAAAGAAAAGAAAAAACAAATTAAAAAACATAAAAGAAAGAAAACAAAACAACAACTAAAACAACCCAAAGAAAACAGAAAACAAATAAAGAAATAGAAAAAAACTATAAGCAGTTAAAAATTAGCACCTTGGGGTGCGCAGTGCCTCAGCAACGCATGGCAGGGGTCAGTCCACGTGCCAACTGGCTAGCTGACAACCCACGCATTACTGGGGTGCGCAGTGCCATTGCAACACGTGGCAGCGGGAGGTTCAGGGGGGTAGGGGGACTAGCTTTAACTACACGTGTTGCTGGGATGTGCAGCGCCCCTGCAACGCGTGGCAGGAGTCTGATAGCAACAGATAAAAACAACAGCTATACATTTTACAATTCAATAAAACTAATAATACAAACTACTGTAACCCATAAAAATGCTAACGACTATAACACATCAAACTTCTAACAACTATAATGTAAATTATAGTGCTAAGTAGTATACCAAAAGTAATGTGAGCAACTATAACGCGTAAAAATTCTAACAGCTATATAATATAAATTGTAGAGCCGACAATCATAACCCAAAACGATAGAAATTATACCACATATGCAGGCTAACAAATATAATGTAAATTGTAGTTATTAGCTCCGACTACAAACTCTAGCCCATATCAAATAATTTAATTTTAAAAAGTAGGAATTGCGGCAGAAACCTATATGGTAGCGTAATCAAACAGTTAGTGGTAACGAACCGTATTAAGGAGCAACCCGGCTCAAGAGTAAACGAAACTCTAAAACACGGAATTTCGATGCTAAAAGATACATCAAAAGAATCGGATTTTCATGCTGATTCTAAATATATAAGTTTCAGCAAACTTAGTTGTTGTCATCAAAAGTTACGAGCCTGAGAAAATTTGCCTTATTTTTGAAAATAGGCGGAAACAAAAGTTTGAATCTTTGCCACAGTTCTACTTTTTAAAATAATTAAAAGCTTTAGCGTAAAGAGCGAGGGATTGCGGAGGGGACAAGCCATTTCATATACGGAGTAATTTCTGTTTGTTTGAAGTTTTAATGTCGCTCCTTACTTTCAGTTAAAAAAACTAGTTTTTTTAATTAATTTACATAAAGGATCGAAATAATTCATTATGAATAGGGACAATGAAAGTTTCGTCGCATATAGCTAAAGCATAAAGAACAAACCGCGGCATATAGTAACTAAAATTTCATAGTAAAGAACAAGAATCATGCGCTATTATGGCGTATCCGATCCAATAGTCTGTGTTAACCATGTCGCCGAGAATTTCCTGAAAAACGCTAAGGGAAGAGCAAGCCATAGGCTAGCCATTCTGTGTCAGTAGTTTTACTACTGTACATAATGTGTAAATGCATTTGGAGATGTTCCATAGTGTGACTTTTCTTTTCTTTTCCCTTTTTTATACTCCTCTGTTTTTATTTCATGTAAAATCCTGGGCGGCAGTAAAATTACTTACTTACTTACTATCAGAGCCAAAAAGGAAACAACCCTCTGTTTGGGCGTAACTTTACATATATATATATATATATATATATATATATATATATATATATATATATATATATATATATATATATATATATATATATACACATATATAATATATATATATATATAAATACTAGTTACGAAAAAGGACAAACAGTTTGGACTAATCGCTTTCTGCACCGTTTCTTTGATATTTCTTCTTTAATTTTTTTTTACTGATCAAATTTTCGGGAATCAGCTCAAATATTAATTCCTGAAACGCGGTAATTAATCCATTAAGTTCAGTCACTTACTTTAATTTATTCCTGATATCTTGTCAATGGCGCCAATTCACAAAAATTAGTGGGATGGGGACAATATTATTTTGTTTTTAATTTTTCCCATGAATATACGAAAAAAGTATATTTTTCAATGACAATACCCAGAATCTATATATTTTAAAATCTAGATGGGAAGGGCACAAAAATCGGAAGAAAGGAAGGGGGCACCCCTCCCCCCATAGAAGCCATTGAAACTTGTCACTCTTTATTCTGCATAACTTAGTAAGGACATCAGCAAAAATTGACGTGTACCATCACATATTACCTACCATCTGTCTGGAATTCTTGTTGGCTAAAATCCTCTCTGCACTCTTCGTATCTGTTTGGCTTTCCAAAATGGCTGATAACAGCTTACAGGCATTATTCTTCAATTTCAAAAGGTTGGTCTGATCTACAAGTTCACTAATATCGTCTGTTCTATAATGCGGATTATAGAAAAATAGGTTTAGGAAAACGAATTAGAAATGATTTAACAGATAAAGATATTGAGGCATTTAGAAGGGAGCTATTGGACTCGCATGTAAAAAATAATTTGAAAGCGTTAGAAGACAATGAAAAAGATGCACATAGTGTAATTATGCTGTTAAATGAAATAATGGGCAGTTGTGCAGAATCATGTGGCCTAACTAAAAAATTAAAAAAGAATGAGGGATATTTTGACTTGGATTGCAAGTTAATGAAAGAAGAAGCAAAATATTTATTAAATCGTTTGAATGAATTTGATAGCGCGGAAGATCAAAGTCTAAAATTGGCTAATTATAAAGATAAAAGAAGAGAATATAAAAGTTTAATAAAAAGAAAAAAAAAGAGTACGAGCATAAGAAGAAACTGGATATCGCTGATGATTTTAGAAATAAAGATTTTAAAAAGTTTTGGGGCTATATAAAGAATGATAGTGGAAGGAGAAATGTTAATACCCAGGCTGTTCCAGAAGCTGATTCATGGCCTGATTACCTAAATAATTTAGAAGGTGTTTGTGCAGATCTTCAGGAGGTAGCGCATACCCCAGAGATGGTTATTTATCCCATGAGAGAACATGATTACGATTTAGTGGGTGATGTGAATGGCCAAGAGATTAAGTCAATATTTAAGAAGTTAAAAGGTGGTACTGCTGCGGGTGTTGATGGTATACCAATATTGTTATTTAAGAATTTTCTTTCCATTTTGATACCGATAATTGTTCTTCTTTGTAATAAGGTGTTAAGGTCAGGGCAATGGCCAAGCGCTTGGAAGACATCATTGTTTATACCACTTTTTAAGAGAGGAAACCCGAAGGCTCATGAAAATTATCGTTTAATAGCACTTGTCCCTGCTTTAAGTAAGGTTTTGGAGAAAATATTAGATACCAGGCTTTCCAATTGGTTAAATACAAATAATTTAATACATGAGGAACAAGGAGGTTTCAGGACAGGGTATGGGACGACAGATAGTGTGTTTATTTTAAAGACATTAATAGATAAATATGGAAAGGGTAAAACTTGTCTTTATGTGGGATTTCTGGATCTCCATAAGGCTTTTGATAGTGTCGACAGAGAGTTATTGAAGGATGCCATGCTAAATATTGGCCTTCCCCATTCATTTGTTAGATTGATAGTGAGCATGTATACTTGTGTGAGTGGAATCATTCAAGTTGGTAATAGGTTTTCGAAGCTTTTTGATATTAAGCGGGGAGTAAAACAGGGCAGCACCCTTTCACCTAAGTTGTTTAATATTTTTATTAATGATGTTGTTAATTTTCTAGAGAATAGATGGGCTCCGAAAGTTAGCCTAGGGACTCAAAAACTATCTCTCTTATTATTTGCAGATGATATTGCTTTGGTGGCTAATAAACCGCAAGATCTACAGACTCTTTTGAATCTCATAGAAGAATATTTGCATATAAAAAAGTTAAGGCTGAATACTGAAAAGAGCGAAGTTGTTATTTTTAAAAAAAAGAAGGTTGGGGACGATGAAAAATATACGTTTAAATTTAATAATAAGGAACTATTTATAAGTAAAAGAATAAAATATTTAGGCTTTATCTTATCGGAAAATGGAAGCCTAAGGAGTCATGTTGATGAAATAATTAAGAGAGGTAGGGTGGCCATGTCAGCTATATTTAGAAACCCGACGATAATGGGGATCAAAAACCTAAAAATGCATAAAAGAATATTTAACACAAAAATTTTACCCGTAATAGAATATGGAGCAGAGATATGGGGTGGAGAAACGGTGCAGCAACTGGAGTCCCTACAGCTCCAGTATTATAAAAGAGTGTTTGGTTTACATCAGACAACTCATTCACAGATTCTGAAAGGTGATATGGGCCTGTTTTCTTTAAAGCTACGTAGGTATATTTTAATGCTTAGATTCTGGTTGAAGTTAACTAAGAGTAATGAAGATAGACTAGTAAGAGTGGCATATGAAGAGATGTTGAAATGTGGTTTAAAAACCTCGTGGCCATCCCAAATTAAATCATTACTAGAAAAAGTAGGAATGCCTTATTTATGGAATAATGGTCTTTGCTCTCGCGATGTACCAGCAAATTTAGAAAGCCAGGTACGATTTATATTAGAGAGTCAGGAAATTCAGCATTGGCAAGGGCTGGTTCTTGATTCTACAACCCTACAACATTATAATCAGGCAAAACGTAGTTTTGGGGAGGAAGTTTATTTTAAACTTAATTTACCGGCTATGATTCTACGTCGTTGGATTCAGCTTAGGGCAAATTGTCTTCCAATCCAGAACAGGCAAAAAACGTTCGACAAAAATAGAATGATAGTTGGTCCTGATAGGCGGTATCTTTGTCCTCTTTGTAAAGATGATGATGAAGACTTGGATCATTTTCTCCGGAAATGCCCGGTGCTCTTGGATTTACGGGAAATTTATTTGCATGGGATTAATTTGATGCTTCCAGGTATTCTACAAAATAGTAACCCAACCACAATATTTCGAGTGAGAGTATATATAGAAAAATCTTTAATAAGAAGAAAAAGTTTTATATGATTAATTTCTTTTGTAGTTAGATTAGGTACTTTTTGCGTTGAATTCTGTTTTTTTTTGTGCGTGTTCGTACTGTTGTTAATTTCCTTGCTTGTCTGTTATTTATTTATATTTTGTGTGTATATGGCCCACGGGTTTTTGAAATACACTTATCTATCTATCTATCGTCTGTTAAAAGGCCAACTACTATGTCTAAGCTGTTTGATTCATGCATTGCTATACAATTCTGATTCTCATGGGTTATTACGGGTCCCTGAAATTAAAAATAAATATTAGCATTAAAACAAAGAAAAAAAAAGTTAAGGTAAATAAAGAAAGAGAAACTGTCAAAAGACAAAACGAAACTTGAAAAATTACCCCCAAAAAAGTAGACAACTTAAACAAATCTTTCAAATTACAAATTTACTCAAATTTGCTTTTCATCCAGATTTGTCAAATTGCTCTGGCACAATACGAGAGGATTAAGATGTAGATATTTGATTTTCTTTATGTATTGACTTCCAGTGGAATGTTTTTTGGCTTCCTAACCTGTAAATTATTTACAAGGACGAAAATTTATAAGGGCGGTTCAAATTTATCTTAAAGAATCACTAGAAACCAGAGAACAAAGAAAAATTATTAGACATAAACCAAAATAAATCGTTGAGAGCGTCATAATAACGTGAGCATGTTTTGTTGCCAACATTAATATCAAAGGAATAAAACATTGCAGAATGTAGTATTTGATTTAGTTCGAATGCCTGAATATTTCCTGATATTTTATGTTTATTTTGTGCTATATCAGTGGACACTATGGATCTAAAAGAGTTTTTATTTGTAGAATGATATCTTAAAAAAAATAAAAAAAAATCAAACATTAATAGATAAAGACAATTGGCTTCAGTAATACTACCTCGTTCATACGAAAGGGAAAGGCACAACACAAAAAAGTAGCCTGTCCCAAAAATGACAACAACCACTTCCTAATTTTTAAGCAAGATGATTCTATCTATTACATATGATTTCACATTCAATTCTATACATTTTTAAAGTGAATTTTGCATACTTTTTTGACAAAGAAAAGTAGAAATTACACAATTGACTAATAAGCCATATGACTTGTGCGAATATTTCTAAACTACAAAATAGAACACACTGCACTAGAGTCCCAAAATAATAATAAATCGCCACATAACGCAGGCTATCTTGCTCAAGTCGGTCTGCAGTTCTTAAAAATTATGAACTGCAGAATTACTACTACAAACTACTACTACAACTACCACTACAATCGCTAAAAGTACTACTTCTGTAGCGAGTACTAATTGGGCTGAGGATATTGAAATAAACATCTGAGGAAACGTTGAGGAGAAATTTGAACAAAATCAAAACTTTACCTACTACTGTCACTACTGCTACTAATGGAACACTAACACTGCAATTTCTTCTCCTACTGCCACCGCAACTACTGTCATACTAATGGTGTTAAGGACAAGTCTATGAAGGTAAGATTTGATAAAATATTGATAAAAAATTCAAACTAACAAAAGACACTAAGTACAATTAGATTGTCAAAAGAGCGTATATTAAGAATTGATTTGTGTCTTAAGCTAGGACACTCAGAGAAGGGAAAATAAATTAACCAAAAGGCAATATATACACATTACTACTATTATTACTATTGCTATAGCTACTACTTCTGTTGCAACTACTTGTAAGGTTATCAAAAGGACACACCGACAATGTCATAACAATTTTTAATTGTATTAAGTTGAGCACTAATACTACTGCTGAGACTACTATTACAACTATATGTGTGAAGGTGAAATTGTCAGAGAATTTTTAGAGGGGAAGGTCAACTGAATCACAACATTCCATCTGCATACATGTTGTCAAACGGGTATATCACCAATATATTAGGAAGAGTTTTGTGTGTGAAACCGAAATTTACAAGGCTAGTTATGGGGGTTCTCCAACCAACCAAAATACAATATTTGCATCATAATACAAAAGCTTTTACTCCTCCAACTACTACTACTGCTACTATTATTATTACTGCTACCACTACTACTACTACTAAAGCTAAGACCACTACTACTATTACTAAAGCTCAGAGTATTAAGGCAAAAATTTTGGGTAATATTATAAGTGCATTGAACTAAACCGAAACACTAGGCCCATACAGGCTGTCAAGAGGACAAATTGGCAATGCTTCACAAACAATTATTGCTTCTACACAAGCTAAGGGTAATAAGGTAAAGTTTTCAAGGAACATTTAAGCAGATGTAGAACTAAATTGAAACTAACTATGATCATGTAGAATGTCAGAAAGAGAAAGAGTAATATGAAAGTAACAGCTTACATTATTAATTTACACCTTTCAGAGGAAGTTTTAGTGGATTTTGAACAACCCGGAAAACCCTACATGTCCACTTTTAATACTACTTCTACCCTTACTGTAACCAATGACATTAAGTGAAAACTTTCTGGAAACGTTTGAGGGGAGTGTCAACTGCCCTAGGAATGATGCATGGATGGATAATAGATAGACTTATCAATTAACAAATTAACTAACAACATTTTAGAATTCTTATATGGGAGTTAATGCCAGATTTGCATCACACTCAATCAAACTATCTGAATTGGCTTTTACTACAATTAGCCATGACTTGATGCCCACAACTATTCAATTTTATTTCAAAATCAATGAATAATTTTGGGCATCAAGGCATGGCCAATTGTAGAAAAGGCCAATAAAGAGACAAAAAAAAGAGCAACAAAAAAAACTATCCAATAGAACAGATTCGTAGTTAATGAATAACTAAAAGAATGCATTACAACTAAGTCATATTTAATACATAACTAATAGAATTATACAGCTAATAAAATTAAGAGAAATAGTATCAAAACCATGCATTATTATACATCCAGGCAAGAAATAAGCCAAAAAATAAATCTTTAAGTTATCTGACAGAATTATGTGAGGCTTTCAAGTGTTTGGTTGATCAGGAATAAGGTCTGCTTTCTTATACCCTATGCAAGGTCAGGGCTAACAGTTGTAGAGCTATACAGTCCAAAAAAAAACTAGAGTCTCTGATACAAGGTTGTAATTGTTTTGAGTATTTTGGGTCCTCAAAAAGTTCTTTAAGAAAAAAAAATTACAAAATTACATTTAAAATACGAAACTGTTAAATTTTGGACCAGTTCCAAAGCTTTGTTTTCAGAAGATTAGTTAAAACACACCAAACCATCTTTCAGAAAAAGCACAATAAGTGCAGTGGTTTTGGACATAATGATAAAAGAGTAAAACAAACAAAATAGAGCAAACAAAAATAATTAAAAGCGTAAAAAAAGAAAATGAATCAAAGAAACATTCCTGCCTCGTCCCAAGAGTTTTCCAAATTGACGCCCCAGGAAACACACAGAGATGGATGGCAAGTTGCAGATGCATGCACACACATAAAAACAAAGGAACATACAGATACAGTAATATCCATACATATGGGGTTGGAACCAAATAATTTAAGAGGCTGAGTACATACATCACACAACATACAAATATAAATCAAAACAAGGTAGCAAAAAAGAGGAAAAGGCACAAGCTGTTGAAAATTAGGTAAAAGTTAATACAAAAACACACAGAGAAAGATGGCAAATCATTGATGTATGCTCACATACAAAGAAAAAGTAAAGCCCACACACATAAGTGTACATGCAGATCAGATCCATATGCTTACAAAAGGATGAGTTCAAATATCTAATAAACAGGAGCAACTGGAAAACACAAATTTGATATGAAAAGATAAACAGCTGAACTTGTGATAATATGCTGAGTAAGCAAAGAAAAATAGGTTAAATATGGTTAAGAGCGAAAATATTCATAATTGATAATGTCAGTTGTAACTGTCACAAAGGAGTTGTAGGCTACATATCCCAAAATGCTGAATAATGAACAAATATTGTGAAAATTACCCTTAAAATAGCATGGAGAGCAAAATATTAATAGTTGAAAATGCAGGTTGGAATCCTCACAAAGGAGTAGCAAATTTTCCAAAATGATACAGGTGTAAAAAAGGGATGAATACAGCTAATATGATGATTAAACAAGATAAAAAGGCTGAGCTCATAATAAACAGAAAAAAAATAGTTAGGGAAAAATAGAAAAAGGCATTGATGCTTGAATTAATTTATTAGGGAAAAAAGAGAAAAAGTATTCATACTTGAAGATCTTGGTTGTGATTAAATAAAAAGCTTAGCCAATAATGCTAATTACATATAGAGCTGATTACAATTGTGACATCATACAAAAAGTCTATTTTCAATTTACTGTTGGAATTAATTGTCCCTAAAACTTTTATAAATTTAAACTTGCCTCATTGGCTGCCCAGACACAAATTCATAGTGTGTAGCATTCATTTAGTCAAATGTTTCTATTTCTTTCATGAAGTCATAAAATGTTCATGATTCCAAGATAATAGGATAAGGTTAAGTTTACTCTCTTTTGAACTGATTATATATTCAAAACTCTAAATAAAGATTTGACAATTAAATATGGTACCACTTGTAGCAAAAAATACAACACATTATAAAATCTGAGATGACACAAAAGCACATTTTTGGAAAATATATGACACACTCCTTAAAAAAAAAATTTGGCAGCCCTGAATAAAGCTTGATGCCTTTTCTTATGCTCTTATGAATATAATAATTGCCTCTAACTGAAATTCAAATTTAATCAATTTTTATCCTAACCTAACATTATTATAAATAATTTTAGCACTGAGAAAATGTAGCATTATTTGTTCAAAAATGATGGAAAAATGATGCTGAGAAAATATAGTATTATTTTATGGAAATTGAGTGATATGTCATACTTTAACTAAAATTTGTCATTTTTAAGAGATCAAGAAGAGCTTCAATTTGAATTTGTATTAATAGAAATAAGTAAACAGCATGCAGTTTACCAAAGCTGTATGCATAAGCAGCAATTCCCATTTTTAGGAGTATAGGAGGGGTATCCCACCTTGGACAAGATTACTAATTTCCAGAGATGTCTTTCCTTCAGAATAATCCATCTGGCTTAAAAAGGCACCAACAAATATGACAAAAATACTAGATTGAAGCTGGTTGAGTGGCTTACTAATTGAGTAAATAGCTTAGCCAATAATGCTGATTCCATATAGAGCTGATTACAATTATGATGTCATACAAAAAGTCTATTTTCAATTAACTGTTGGAATTGATTGTCCCTAAAACTTTTATAAATTTAAACTTGCCTCATTGGCTGCCCAGACACAAATTCAAAATCTCAATTTAAGGTAGAAGCAATTTATTATATTCATAGAGCATAAAAAAGGAATCAAGTGATATATTCACTTTATAGGAAAGCCAATTGAACTGCTTTAATTGGCTTCAAGAAAAAAGTATTTTTAGAAATTTCAACTATTTATTCTATGGCCTTTGTGATACAGGGATCATTCTTAAGGAATTAGGACAAAATATAAGCTTTAGCGTAAAGAGCAAGGTATTGACAAGTGGGCGAACCCCCTCATATATGTAATAAAAACATATGAATATAGAAGTTTGTTATGAAAGCTATTTTGTAAGTTACCTATATCTTTCACTAATGAAAACATTTGTAAAAAACTAAAAGTTCTGGTTGCCTTTTATTTAACCAAAAAAATTAGAAGGCAATTGGGCCTCCTACTGTGCTCCTTATTTCTCAAAATTGTTTGATCAAAACTATGAGAAAGCCATTTAGCCAAAAAATATGCAAATTTCCTTTTAATTATTCATTTGCAGAGAGCTGAAATCAAAACATGAATTAACTAAAAAACGTTCAGTAATTAAATAAAAAATAAGTTTTTTAACTGAAAGTAAGGAGCAACATCAAAACTTAAAACAAACAGAAATTACTCTGTATATGAAAGGGGCTGTTACCTCCTCAATGCCTTGCTCTTTATGCAAAAGTTTTTATAGTTTTAAAAAGTTGAGTTGAGAAAAAGAGTCAAACTTTAGCCCAAAGAGCAGGGCGGAGAGGAGGGAACAGCCCCTTTCATATGCAGAGTAATTCCTGTTTGTTTTAAGTTTTGATGTTGCTCCTTACTTTCAGTTAAAGATTTTTTTTATTTATTTAATCCACAAAATAATACTACATTTTCTCAGTGCCATCTTTTCCATCATTTTTGAAAATATTATGCTATATTTTGCCAATATTAATACCATTTAGCCTATAATAGGGTTTTTTTTTTAGGTTTGGTTAAAGTAGCCTACTTGAAATTAGAATTTACAATAGAAGCAATTACTATACATGTAAAGAACATAACAAGGGCATTGAGTGCTATTTTCACTTTGTTTGTAAGCCAGTTGTATGAACTGCTATAATTTTACCAATAACTATTTTAAGTAACTTGGCAATAATATCTGACTAGCTAGAAAATAATATCTTTTAGGTGTATCATAAACATGAAAATAGTTTGATAATGCTATATCTTAGCTTCTCTAATATATATCTGACTAGGAAGCTAAATAAATTTTCTAAGCAAACTATTCATAGTATACAAATAATTATTTCAGTTTGGCATTGCAGAGATATCTACCTAGGTGGATAGATCTTTGACCTAAAATGTCTTTTATTATCCCACTAGCCTACTTTTGTCCTTGTTCTAATCTAGGTAGGCTATATTTTTTTTTGAAGTATTTTGTTCTGAAAATGTTCTGCATTTTGATCTGAACAAATTATACTTTCTTCTTTACAATTATTTTGGTTCAAAGCAATTCTCAAACCCCTTTCCCATTGAAAGCTGTCTTTTATATATATTTTTGTTCTAGCATGGCTCCTTCTGTAAAACCACTATTATAGACCTTCAACTATTCTGATTATTTCAAAACACAATAATTATAAATGATATACTTACAAAAAAAAATGATTAAAATGGAAAACTGAAATTAAGTTGTAGCCATTGAATTGAACTGGATGATTCCTCCTCTCTTCCCGCAAGGACTCAGGAGGCTTCTTATAATATGATCCCTATACGGATGTACACCATTTGACTAATGGAAAAAATAGCATGTAAGCCTATATAAAAAGGTACTATCCAATCTCCCTATAAATACAAATATTTTTGCCATCTAGTTGGATAATTTGGCAATCTCAATAGCAATACTCAAATTTGTCAACTAGTTCACAAGAAAATTTGCCCCAGAAAACTATTCCTTTTCTAACTAGTTGACAAGTAATTTTTCCCCAGAAACACTGTCTTTCCAACTAGCTAGAGACAAACATTGCCACAGAAACACTTTTATTAACCATCTAGTTGGCAAGTACCTTTTCCCCAGAAATTTTTTTATTAACCACCTAGCTGATGAAAAACTTTGACCCAAAAAAATATTTCCTTTTCCAACTAGCTGAAAAAAGTTGTTACCCCAGAAACAATTCTGTTAACCATCTAGTTTGCAAACAACAATGCCACAGAAACTCTTCTGTTAACCATCTAGTTGGCAAGTTACTTAACTGGTCCCAAAAGTGAGACTGAATTTTTCAAAGCTTGGAGGTTTATTCCTCCTATCTGTTAAAAGAAACAGATGCATAATTGAAATTTTGATCTTTTCTGTCTTGCATTTTATTAGCATAAATGCTATATGTTGCTTTATTCATCTGTCTGTTTCTTTTCTGTATGTAAGAAGGTTTTTGTCTCAGTTTTGATACTCTTTTTTTTACAAATTACCTATACTAGAAGCTCATTTTCAAGATTTTGACCTGCTTCAGGATCTCTGATTCTGAAGGTATGGTTAAATTTCTAGAAGCTATGAGGCTTACTCCTTTAAAAGTTGTAATTGAAACTTTTTCATTATTATCTAACCTTTAGTGGGTCTAAAGGTTTTTTTTGGTGAATTCAATGTTAAATGTTTGGATCACATTTTTTTACAAATTAATAATGGTAAAATATGCAAGATTGTAAAAGTTTTTAGTGACCATTTTACCCATTACTAAGTGCAGTTCTAAAATCTAGGGGGGTGTTTTTGTTTCTTAGATGGATGTCCCAAAATAGATAAATTCTAATGAAAAAAGACCTAAAGTATTTTTCAAATTCTGGGGGAATTCCCTCTCAATTGATGCCCTGTTGAACCCTAGATCCGTCCCTAAAATAATAATTTAGCAAGCTCAACTAATTTTCAAGATAGAGAAAAGACCATCATTTAAAATTTTTACAAGCTTAGTTTAAAGTTCTACCCTTAATAATCAGCTTTGCTATAGGCCTATAATCCCAACAATAATCAAATTTGTCAACTAGTTGACAAAAAAAATTTACCCCAGAAAAATATTCACTTTCCAACTAGTTGGCAAGTAATTTCTCCCAGGCCACACTTACTTTCCAACTAGTTGGCAAGTAATTTCTTCCAGACAACATTTTCTTTCCAACTAGCTAGAAACAAACATTGCCCCAGAAACACTTCCATTAACCATCTAGTTGGCAAGTAACTTTTCCCCAGAAAAAATTTTAGTAACCAACTAGTTGATGAAAAACTTCGCCCTACTCGGAAGCCTACTTGGATACAACCTTTTCTGCAGAAAAACAACTTTCCACTCGTAAATTTCTATCTGGTGTAGTTTATTTTCTTTGTTGGTAAGTTACAATAGGTAGCGCTAGGAGTAAGATCCACCTCTGCCGTTTTTCGGTTAAAGAAAAGTCAAACATCCGGCGCCATTAAACTTGTTGAAGAAAAGTTTTCGTATTTCGCGCAAAATACATTCTGCAATAGTCGACATTGAGAAGCCTCTGAATGTAAGGTAAGTACAGTAATTTTTTGAAATGATGTGCTTTTCCTGTTAAGCTAAAATAGCGTGCATTTTGTCGGAAAACGTAGTTGTAAGAGCCCTGAGCCTGTCAAAACCGTAAAGGCTCTTACGACCCCAGAAAACTGTTAAAAAAAAACAACCATCCCTCCTCTAAAAAAAAAAAATCCCGGGTAAGGGTCTGCATATTGTTAAATTTCCAGGAATTTTTTTTTTTTTTTTTAATATATCAGACAGTCCGTGGTAACGACCTGCCTCAATAGTAACCGAAACTAAAAAAACGAAAGTTCGATACCAATAGTTATATCAAAAAAATTGCATTTTAATGGTAATTAAAAATATATAAGTTTTATCAGGTTTAGTCTTACCCATCAAAAGTTACGAGCCTGAGAAAATTTGTCTTATTTTAGAAAATAGGGGAAAACCCCCCTAAAAGTCATGGAATCTTCACAAACATCACATCATCAGATTCAGCGTATCAAAGAACCCTACTTTAGAAGTTTCAAATTCCTATCTTTACAAATGTATTCTAGCATTATTAAAAAAATTTCATTAAAAAATTTAAACTGGAAGTAAGGAGCAGAATTAAAACTTAAAACGAACAAAAATATTATGTATATAAGGGGGTTTGTGTCCTCTGCAATACCTTGCTCTTTACGCTAAAATATTCTTACTAATTTCATCTATTTATTCTACGGCCTTTGTGATTCGGGGGCTATTCTTAAATAATTGGGACAAAATTCAAGCCTTAGTGTAAAGAGCGAGGTATTGACGAGGAGAAAACCCCCTCATATACGTAATGTATACAAATATAGAAGTTCGTTACGTAAGTTAATGCGCAAGTTACTTATATTTATTACTAATAAAAACGGTTTTAAAACAAGTGAAAAGTTCTAGTTGCATTTTTAAATTACCGAAAATTGAAGGGCAGCTAGGCCTCTTTCCCCAGCTCTTTTTTTATCAAAATCGTCCGATCAAAACTATGAGAAAGCCATTTAGCCAAAAAAATTAACATGCAAATTTCGTTTGGATTATTCATATGCGAAATGTCAAAATCAAAACATGCATTGATTCAAAAACGTTCAGAAATTAAATTTAAAACAAAAAACAAAATTTTTTAACTGCAAGTAAGGAACGACATTAAGACTTAAAACGAACAGGACTTATTCCGTAGATGAAAGGGGTTGTCCCCTCTTAAACGCCCCGCTCTTTACACTAAAGTTTTTTTATTGTTTCAAAAAGTAGAGTTGTGAGAAAGGGTCAAACTTTGGAGTAAAGAGCGGGGCGTTTAGGAAGGGACAACTCCTAGCATCTACGGAATAATTTCTGTTTGTTTTAAGTTTTAATGTCCCTCCTTACTTGCAGTTAAAAAGAAACTTGTTTTTTTTTTTTTTAATATCTGCAAAGGTAGCAAGGAAAAGCAATATTTTGCTCATTAGCTCCTCTCCTGTTGGATATTAAGCTTTGCAAGACGCAGCTAGATACTTTACAATGTGTCAACTGAAGGACCCGAGAATCTCGGCAAATTCAAATCAAATTTCTCATGAGGCACGATAATTGGATAATTGATGCTCTTTGAAGATTTTTCTTCTGGTTTTTCTAATTGGTATTTTCTAATAGATTTTCTAACTGGTGCTGACTTGCATTTTTATACCTCGACTTTCAGAAATTTACTTTATCACGGTTTCAAGTTTTTTGTTAGATTTCCAACATCATTTTTTGGTAAGTCAGCAAAGTGTGAAATATGAAATTCTTACATTGGAATTTCAAAACAATTGATTGGACTTTCAAAATTGGGTATTGGAAAGTCAACAGAACATGTTATATTAAACTGTTTGGCAGGATTTTGAACATTTATTGTTGAAAATCAAACAAAAGATTGAAGATTATATTCACTTGCTGGATTTTAGACATTTGCTGTTGAAAAGGCAAAAAAAGATTGGAGATTACACTCACCTGTTTCATTTTCTTTTTTTTTTAATCCAACCAATCGTTAAAGATCCCAATCATTTCATTGATTTTAAAATTCTGTTGAAAATTCAACAAGAAAATTTGATCTTTTTTAAGCGTTTGAAATTTCAACGCATTTTTTATTTATTTTTATTTTTTTACAGTGTGCCCCAACATAGGATGCAATTTGAACTTTCATCTACAAGAAGAGACTGTGCTACAGCTTTCTGCCTGCCCTCTTACCTAATATGTTCGTAACTGCTATACCAGAGGGGTTGAACGGAGAAGTACCATCAGTGTTAGCAGATTCCAGTTTATCTATTCCTATTCCAGCAAGTTTATTAAGCCCTGAAAGTAAATATACACCAGTGGCAGACATTTTGAATAGTAGGAATGTGGAAAAACATTTTAGTGCTTTAGTTGAGCCTGTGCATGTGCAGACACAGTTCTTGGGTATTGATGTTCCTGATATTGTTGATAGGCTGGATAGTAGCATTCAAGCTGATATTTTTGCGATCTGTGATCAGTGAAGGAAAAACAAAGATAAAAACAACTGAATATTTTACTATTATCTTGAAGTCGTTTAAAAGAAAAATCTCAATTTTTGAAAAATCAACGGACACTTAGCACTAATCATCCCGTTGATAATTTCCACCCTAGGGTTACCCCGTGCACTGACATTTTCTGTGTGAGAATAACTTCTCATTTAGTATAGCTTTTATTTCAGGTCGAAGTTGTGGAACCATCTCTGAGTCCTACAGCCTCTACCAAGTTGATGTGATGTGAAATGACATTTGTGAAGTAAGTGCCCTCGCTTAATCTAGGCGGGTATGTATTGTGACGATTCTCAGTCTTGAAGACGGGAATGTTTTCTCCTTTTCATTTTTTTTTCTATGCATTGTTGTTTATGTAGAAAGGATTGTTTTGTTCTTTCCAGTGTTTTTTGTTTTTGTTTGTATTGCATTGTTAGTACCATGGCTTTCAGCTTGAAAGTGCGCTGTTTTGCTAAGCCCAGATCAAGTCTGGACGTACCAAAAGAATTGTTGATCGACTCCGTTCCACCTTCAGAAATAGTAATTGGGGGTGGGAGGGCTTGTGAGGTTTCTGTGGGTCATTTTGGCGGACAAAAAGTAGCCTTAAAAAAATATATAGGAATCCGCGGTAATGCCGAATACGAGTCAGTTATTTTAAAGGAAGCTGCTGCCATTTATAAAACACGCCATAAAAACGTTGTTGGGATTAGGTTTGTCTGTTTGAAGGAGATGACCCTCGGCCTCGAATACTGCGAGAAAGTTTTGACGGATGAAGATGGGAATCCACATTCTTTTAACAATGCTAGGCAAATTCTTGGTTTCCTGTCCGTCTTGAGTAGTGAAGTGAGCAGGGAAATCGCTCCTGTCTTATTTAGTTCAATGGCTTGTCAGGTTTCAGAGGGCTTAAGGTATCTTCACTCGATAAAGATCATCCATGCTGACCTCAAATCGGCTAACGTTTTGGTCACTGAAAAAAGGGGACACGACGACTCTTGGCTCTTTAAATTAGCAGATTTTGGAGAAAGCCGATTATCACTTGTGACATCAGTCGTTACTTCAACTACTCAAAATCAGTCTCAGCAAAATCGGGGTGGGACAATATGTTTTATGAGCCCAGAAAGATGCGACAACAAACGTCCTACCTTTGCTTGTGACCTGTTTTCTTTTGGAATATTTCTATATGAGCTACATGATTTTACGATCAAGTTTCCCTTCGAAAAGGATGGTTTTCCTGTTGACGTGATAGTCAATAAAATTAGGAGTGGGGTGCTGCCCTGTCATGAAGATATGTCAAGTCCCCTAAAAGAAGTTTTTCTGAAATGTTGCGCGTTTGAGCCGAAAGCTCGTCCCACTGTCTTCGAACTTTGCAAAATGTTGACTGAACTTGCCCCTGAAGCTTTCATGCAGCCAGATTGTGCTCTCAATTCCACAATTCAATTTCCAATACTCAATTCCAATAATGATTCCTATCAAGAGAATTTTTCTGTGTCAGATCTACCATTGACTGACCTTAGTCAACCTGTTTCTCACTCCGAATTTTCCAGTTCCGGTCTACCTGACTCTCATCTATTGGTTTCAGAAGTTATGGTGCCTGCTACGGAACCGTCTCAAATGATCTTGGATGCTGTCGCTGGCTGTGCACTTCGAAATTTTGGCATCACGCAGCTGAAAGATTTTCAGATTCGTAGTATTACTAACATTCTAAAAAAAGAAGATGCTTTAGTTGTTTCAGGCACTGGAAGTGGAAAGTCGATTTGCTATCAAATCCCATCTGTTATGGAATCAGGTATTACTCTTTTGGTTGTTCCAACCATTGCACTGCGCAAGGATCAAAGTGATTTTTTACTTTCACGTGGTATCGATTCCTTTGTTGTTGGTGAAAAAATTGCTCCTGTCGAATACGACCAACAAGTGACCGCCATTTCAGATTTGTCTGAAAATAAACCTGTGATTTTAGTAGGTACTCCAGAAAGGTTTATGGGCCGGGAAGGATCGTTAGGGTTCGTTCGGAGGCAAAGATCTCTTTTAGACAGACGGTTGAAATTTGTAGTCTTTGACGAGTGCCATCTACTCTACGAATGGTGTGGCTTTAGAAGTTCCTTTTTGGAACTGAAGAGCTTGAGAAGTTTTTTCCCTCGCGCAACTTTCCTTGCATTGACAGCAACTCTGCTGCCCAAAGACGAAAAACTGATTATAGAGGAGTTTCTTCACAACCCTTGTGTAGTTCGAATGTCTGTTGATAGGCCAAATGTAAGGTTGGAGATTTCGCATTACAGCCCACCTTCAGGTTTGGAAGGTAGTGTGGATTGGGTTGAAAGTTGGTCTGAAGCTGCCAAGAGGATCATTGGAACAGTTAATGGACAGCTAGCCATAGTATATTTCTCGTATGCGCGGGAGGTCAATGCTGCATGTTCGGCCATTTCCAGTTTAGGAGTCAAGGCTGCGGCGTTCACTGGAGAATGCTCATCACTGGATAAAAATCACTTTCATGCTGCAATGAGAAATGGGGAGATTGAAATACTCTGCGCCACTACTGCGTATGGCTGTGGCTTGAATCTTCCAAACGTTCGTTGTGTTGTTCGTTTTGGCTTGCCAAAAAACATGTCGTCTTGGATGCAGGAGCAAGGTAGAGCAGGACGCGACGGAAAACCTGCTAGGGCCGTTATTCTCTTGAATGAAAAGTATGATATTAATCGCTGCGTATTCTGGCTTGACGGATCATCTGATGGAGACAAAAAATCAATGTTAACCAACTTTGTGGATGTTCTGAAATACGCCTATTCTGGCTTCTCTGGCCTTTGTCTCCGTAAATTTCAGGTCGAATATTTCGGCGAAAGCTTGCCCCAGGGCGACGCTCAAAACTGCTGCCAGAGTTGTGATGACCAGAGTTTTCAGGATGCTTCCGGTGAAATTCGTAAAGTTGTAGACTGTTTGAAGCTGTTTTATGATAGGGGAATTTTATCCGTTTCGGAAACGCATATAACATCTTTTCTCATGGGCAGGTCGGACAAGTGGCTGCGGGAACATCTGGTTGATGCAGATTACACAGCCTATCCTTTCCATAGTTTCGTTGGTGGTAAAGGCCAGCATGTACTCTCAGGTCTGATTCGTCAAGCGTCGTCGCTAGGTATCGTAACGATTCACTTGCGTGAAATGTTTTTTGGTGGTAGGAGGGAGGTCAGGAAATTTTTTTCGCTTGGAATGTCTTTGCCAGAAGTGGTCAAGCTCCCACCAGTACTGTATTCAAAGAGCGCTTTTTCTGTCTGCACCTCACTCACGCCTTCTAGAAAGCCGAGACAAGGCGTCGTTGACAAAGTTTTGGCAGCACTACTCTCTGGATCTTGGAAAAATGCAACGCTTGGCATGCTCAAATATCCAGGGTATACTGAAAACTCGGGTGTTTCCGAGGTTCTCTTTATTGACGACGTGAAAACAATTTACGACGGAGATGACGACTATGTTTTCCTGATGGGTAATATGCAACTGACTAGGAAGGGAGGCATGCCAAAATTTGAGAAAGTGGTCATGCTTCCGAATGACGAGTCTCAGATTAGCGTTTTAGTCCGTGTCAATGAATGCGCTGGGGTCAAACAGTGCACAGCAGCAGGTTGTGAGTTTTCTCTTCAGAACTGTTTCAGCAGAAACACTTGCCTCGAACATCCAGATAAGCCGCTCAAAAACAAGTGTTGTGGTTGTCGAATAGTGTTACGGGGTGGTTTTTGTTAAATAATCTTTGAGTTTATTTTAAAGGGGGTTTGCGTGGAGTTGCTTGGGACTTTTCTAAGTCTTAATAGTTTGATGTGGATACGGGAGCTAAATTATTAATAAAATAAAAAGGCTTCGTATAGAATCCCCGGTAACCTGGGAGACAGAACCATCTCGGTGTTTTTCGAGGTCTCTTGAAACAAATGTAAATTCCCTTGGGACCGTGCCTGAAAGCTAGAGGAACTGTACCTGCTGCCCTAATACATAGACAGAAGATGATTAAATACAATAAGGTTTATTTACTTACAATATACAACTATTGACAAAATAGCTTCAATGTCTTATTGCACTAAAAGGTGAACATGAAAAATTGATCTAATGCATTCGAATCCTTCCATAAAACTAAACTATTCGCCCTAGCATTGGGCTCATATATCTAACGCTCGATTTCTATCAACAAACACCCGCCAGACAGGCTTAGTGACCTGTGGAAGTTGGCCTCCACTACTATTGGTAATATTTGATCATGTGACTAATCGCGCATCCAAAAGCTATTCTTTGGCAAAGGATTTCTCTTTTGGTTTTGAGAAAAACCCATAGGTCAGAATAACTGGTTACTTTGTTAAGTAACATTTTTTTTTATCTAAATGCATGTAGTCTAATTGCGTTGGACTATGCAAATACATGTAGTCTAATTTGTAGTTTTAATTGTAGTTTTATCTAAATGCATGTAGTCTAATTGCGTTGGACCATGCAAATGCATGTAGTCTAATTTGTAGTTTTAATTGTAGTTTTATCTAAATGCATGTAGTCTAATTGCGTTGGACTATGCAAATACATGTAGTCTAATTTGTAGTTTTAATTGTAGTTTTATCTAAATGCATGTAGTCTAATTGCGTTGGACCATGCAAATACATGTAGTCTAATTTGTAGTTTTAATTGTAGTTTTATCTAAATGCATGTAGTCTAATTGCGTTGGACCATGCAGACTTGATAAATTTAGCAACTGTTAAATTCTAAATGATTTTATCCAAACCTTTTTCAAATTGAAATTTACTAAAGGGGTGTGACTGAGAAATTTAGTCCTGAATTTAAGAGTTCCTAGAAGAGTATGGATGAGAGATTTGGTCCTATATTTGAGGATTCCTAAGGGGATGTGAATGAGGGATTTGGTCCTGAATTTTATAAAGGGGGGGGGCTGGTCTATATGTTACATATCCCCTTTCCCATTGTAGATTGATGTCCCCATCAATCAGTCTAATCTCTCTCTTTAAATATTGCATTTTATTCCTTATTGTTTATAAAAATTTTATTATAATTCCATAACCTTGTAAATGATGATTAAAATTTAAGAAATATTTTCCTACACCTAATATATATATGTCCTGCACCTAGCACTAAAAAAAATTATTTAAACACAACACTTGACATTAACTGTTATTACACTCGAATACCTGGTTCCAATTGTTCATTTTTACTTTATATCTTTTAACTGTTTTCCCTGTTAATCTGATTTTTAATTGATCCCAGGTATTTTAACAATAAGAATAAAAATACACGACGTAATATAATAAGATTTTCACTGGCACTTTTATTTACTTAAATTTATGATTCACTATTTGGCAATTTTTTTTTTTAAATGTTCATCACTTATTAGTTCTGGATATTAGTTTCACACCAATCACAATTTTCGTGTCCTTGCCCTATATACTGATTGAACAAATATATTGTCATTTTCTAATTTATCACCATTTAGCAAAAGTAAAGATTTTGTTTTTACGCTTTTACAAAATGGGAAGCGCGGGACTCAGAATCACCTATCCCCAGCAGTTTAAGTACAAAGGTACGGCCGGTACTACAGTTCTTCTGTTCTACTCCCGCTCTCTTCTGCATTTAAGCGTTATCTTAATTGTCTTTTGCGTTATCTTAATTTAATTCAATAGACTGGAGTACTATCTAACACCTTACTTGTTAAGTGATTCCTAAGTTAAAAAATTAGGACTTAGGATCTCCTGAATTGGGTTCACTAATGGTGTATTTGCGTGGGTATGTTGTCGTACCCGCTGGCTGGATGTTTCGTTTTCTCTAGTCTACATCGTATAGTCAGAAATGATAGATGGGTGATAGTTTTCCGGTTGAATCAGACGTGTCTTGGGCATTCTTCGGTGGTTGATAAATCATGATAGGTGTTTTGTAGTCTTTGACCATGACGTTTGTTGGCCAATGTTAGAAGTATGCCAAATTCTGTAATAAAAATTTCCAAGCAGAATCATGTTGTTAACATATAAAATGGTACTAGTGATACGATAATATAAAGCATTATTGTAATTTTAAATTGCATAATAATAGTACATAATTGCATAACAGTAATATTATATTTTTTTTTTTCAAACATTGAAAGTGAAATCGAACGTACGATTTCTTAAAAGAAGTTTTAAATTCTAATAATTCTCAGGTACATTTGAAGTAACGTGAGGTATATTTGGTCATATAGCAACTGAAAATAGTTATATTGGTACTACACTATTACTATATTATTATGATTACATGTAAATATAAGAACACGGCACCAAAGAGGGTTATATATATATGTAAGATTATATAGAGGTCTTAATGTTTTAGATCATATTTTAATCAAAAAAAAATTGAACCTCCAATGCGTGATTAGTCGAAAAGTAATACATTTTGCATCATAGCCTTTCAATTATCACGCCTTGGAACGTTTTTTCCCTTTTCCTGAAACAGATCAGCAAAATTACAAGAGATGACCTCTTAAATCTCTTGTACATAAAAAGATAGAACGAATTTTTTCGTTCTTGTTAGAGGTCTATATTTACATAAAGATTTTCTGCCAAGAGTATTTTTGATGTATATGCCAAAAAGTAATACAGTATGTTGTATCATAGCCTTCTAGCTGTTATACACCAACAATATTTCTACAGTAGGGAAAGGATGTTACGTACGGAGAAAGACCTCTTAATTTCCCCGGATTTTTACATCCTCCCTGTTAAAATGGCTTAAATATCATCAGGAGCAGTAGGGTTCAATTGATGCAACTCCTGTGCCTCAATTGCATCAGTATTTATCCTTTTTCTCTTCAGTATTTTCCCATAGTTAATTGTTAGTAGCGCTCTTATTGTTAGTGAAATAAGAAATACCATGAATATTGTGATTATAATATTATACCATGAGTTTGGTGAGAACAAACCGTATTGGCTCTCGACGTATTTCAATCTTTGGTCCTCGTCAGTGAATAAGGATACTTGCATATCTAACGCTTCCTTTATTTTTGTTAATTGCATTGTACCTTTAATCTTTTCTATTTTTGGCCATATGGATGTTTTAGATTCTATTCAACTCGTGTGCCTCAATTATATTATTTTGTCCTTTTTCGTCTTAAGACTTTTCATAGTCTAATTTTCTCTGTGTTCTTATGGTTGTCGAACAAGAGGAACTCATATCATTATGATATTGACGGGAATTTTTTTACAAGAAAAATCCATATTTATTGTTGACATGTTCCAACTTTTCACCAGCGAATGTTTTGACCAACTTTATGAATACTGCACATATTCACCTAATATATTATGGCCATCATTGGAGCTTCTAAAATTAACCTAGGCATTAGTTGGCCATATACAAAAAAAAACAAAATTAAGAATCCTAAAATTTGTCACGTATTGGGAACTTTGACAAAATACCTTGGAAAGTGGTTTCTTTATATTTTTTTTTTTTATTTTGACAGATGTATTTTTTCCTTAGTCAATTTTTTTGCCATGCATTTCATTAGCCGTAGTTTGTGCCAAACCTTTATTATTTTCATATATGTATAGCCTTGTTGATTACAGGGCGGTAGGCAAAATTTTCAGATGCATAGTTGAGCAAAAAATAATTAAAGAATTTAATAGTATGTGTTTTTTTACAGCGAATGATGTTAGGCTAACAAAAATTAGTTGTTCAATAAACCTTAATTTTTTTGTTTAAATTGGGGATATGTAGTTCTCAGAATCGTAATGGTCATATTACTATTAAACAAAAGAAATGAAATAAAACCTTAAATGATAACAAGTTGTTAGCGATCTTGGTTGAAATTTCGTTTTGAGGTCTGGTAGAGGATTAACTTTTATTTCTGTTAGTTCTTTATTTCCATCTGTTAGCTAATATAAGGAATTAGGGCAAAGCGAGTAAACATTACCATATCAGTTCAAATAAAAATTATTATATATATTCTTTTTTTAATTTAATAAAATATGGGGTAGGGCAGTGGTAAATGCTATTAGGGTTATACTACTAGATAATTTAGTATTTTAGTTAAAAGTAGTATTCTTTTTTTCTTTTCTTTTTTAATATCAGATAAAAGTATGAAATAATTATTTGTTTATTATGGCCTAAATCTTAAGTTACTAATTTGTTATGGAGTAGAAATTTATTAGCCTATTTTGTTACAAAAAAAATTTTTGATTTATGGTTTAAATTTGAATTTAGTTTAAATCCAATTATAGATGTCTTGATATAGTCTAAAGCTTAAAATGAGGGTTTGTAATTATATAATAAGATTATAAGGCTTAGTAACTATATCTCAAAGATATAGATCACAGCTTTCCTGGTATGCACTTTGGGAGATAATTATAGCTATGCCAAACTGGCACGAATTTGAGAGGGTGTCTTATTGAGGTATAATAGTTTGACTTTCGATAAATTAAGTGTTCTTTCGTATTTAAACTCATTCTAGCTTAAAACTACCTGGCTTAGTTGCAAAAGAAGAACAACCTTTGACTTATGACTTAAATCGTTTTTAAATTTAGTAGGATCTTAGCCTAACTTAATTAATAAGTTGTAGGCTACTAGTCCTTTGTAGTACAAATCTATATTGTACTTATTTAAAATGAGTTAAACTTTAGGTTAAGAATTTGAAAAGTTTCACAACTTGTTTCCTTTTAATTTTTTTTTTCTTAAAGAATGATTGAATAAGAAAAAAAAAATAAGCATTTTCTCATTATGCAGAAATACTCTCTTATCCCAATTATCTTGTCGTTAAAAAAAATAAGCATTTTCTCATTATGCAGAAATACTCTCTTATCCCAATTATCTTGTCGTTAAAAAAAATAAGCATTTTCTCATTATGCAGAAATACTCTCTTATCCCAATTATCTTGTCGGTTGAAGATGTGCCGTATAATTATGGCTTTTCGAAAAACCTTTAGATTTGATGTATTCACTACCTCAGGTAGATGTAAGTAGATTATAATTGAGGGTTTTATTACAGCACTTTGCATTTGGAATGAGTCCTAGTCAAATTAAGAACAATGTTTTACTTTGTAAGTAGCAATATTTCAATAGAATGATGCGACTATTTTTGGTTTTTATACTAAATAAATATAGTAGTTAACTTTAGTTAGCTACTTAATTAAAAGTTAAGTGTTTAAGTTTCTTTTAAAAAGAAAGTTGTTTTCTTTTATCATTATATAAAAGTCTCGTTTTACAATACATTGTTCAGTTGTTTAGATGGGAAGACTATATTCTGTTATCTAAGCGAGATACATAAGTATACTTTGTGAACAAATGTTTATCAAATATAGTTATTTTGTTTTGATATGTTTTCAAAGCTTGTATTTTCAAAGCTTGACATTTGAAGTATTTTTCAAAGTTCGGACCGTGTCGTGAATCCATGTAGATCGCATAAGGTAAGAGATTGAATTTCGTTAAATAACCTTGGGACATTTTTTGTTAAAATTATGCGAAGAGAAAAAATTTTTTTTATTTTTTTAGTAGTAGGCTAAAGGTTAGTAGGCTAAGTGTTAAGTTTAGATTTTTCGTGTGTTATATGCTATTACACTTATTTATAATAGTTTGTAAAGTTCACAGGTCCGGCGATTTTGGTAATTTCTAAACCTATTTATCTTACTATAAGTATATGAATCAAGATAGTTATACGGAGGTTATATATATTTTTTTGTAATGTTAGTTTTGGTAAGCGTAATTGATTTTGAAGAATCATTACCTTATTGCCATATATTTCCTGTTTCGTTCTCCTTTCTGTTCCTGAAACGTTTTTACTTCATTTGATTTTATATTTTTTTTTTTTTTTACTTTTAGTTGCATTTAGGGGTGTTTTGTTCAAACGCTACTTCTGCTATTATCTCGTAATAGTTTTCTTGGCTTTTGGGTCCGAAAATTGATAGTAATTGTAACCCGTTTACAAGTTCTCTTCCAAATTTCATGTTTTTAAAATTGGAAGTTAAGGAGGGGTGAAGTTTTCGTGCCTCTTTCCTTAGCTTTTTTACTTTTCTTAGGTCAACTAACGTTAAATGTGGCTTCCAGTTTTCTTGATTTACAATTCGTACTCCGCTTTTGGTAATTTCTTTCGAGACTTCTTCTATGATTGGATTTAGGCGCGTTTTAACTACCTCTTCGTTCTCTAATTTCGCATATATAATTTGTATACAAATATATAAAATATATATATTACAAATATATATATTTGTATATTGTACAAATATATAATTTGTGTTCAATTTTTGACAAATTTGGCAAACTTTGTGTTTTACATGGAAACCAAGCTGTTCGGTTTTTGAGGTATCTGGGGGGAGTTTTTATGGTTCTAGTTTTTAGATCAAAACTGTCCCCATTCCTCAACCTAGTAAGGTTGGGATAAATTAAGGTTCCATTTAATGGCATGATATTTCTTTTTCAATTTTTGTTAGTTATAAGCAGGTTAGTAAGTTAATTGGCGGTTACCTTGGTACTGGTTTCTTCTAGAATCGCGTATGACGTGTTTATTAAGGTATTGGTTTCTATTCTCTGCCAACCAAATTTTTCATTTATTTTACACGGTTCTTCCTTGTCTACAAATTTAGAAAAGTTACATAAGGGAGGAGGAAAAAATAAGGGTGGTAAAGGGTAAAAAGGGACCGTCTAGTTCATAATTTTCTGTTATTCTTAAAATTGGCCCACTATTGGCCAGTAAATTGCACTGTGACTTTAAAAGGTAGGGGGTTTTAAATGTTAATTGGAAGTCCTTTTCGTTGATTCCAGGTTCGTTTTCCATGTACATTATGTATTTCTTTAGGAAAGTGGGAATATAGAGGCTTTGCATGGAATAATTAATGTCCGTTTTTCTTAATATTTGCCGTATTTTCTTCCTGCATAGATCTTTTAGACTGAGTTCATCTGAGGTCGTGTGAATTATTTTATAAGTCAATTCCTTACGAAAGCATAGTGGGCTAGCTGTGTCTAGGAATTTCTCATACACAATGATGTCTTTATCTGGCAAAATTTTTGATCCAAAATTTTCATCATTCTTGTAGAATTTTGTCGTTACATTTATTAACTCCATATACTGTTCATCATAAATATAATGGCTTGAATTTTTTACAATTATTGGGTCAAAATTAGTACTGTATCTCAAATAGTGCTCATATATTCCCAACAATATATTTTCATCTTCCACAATTTTGTAATTCACATTTAGTAGTAAGTCCAGAAACTTTAAGGGCCATATTATTTTGAAACCTGATTCTTGTTCTATGTGCCAAAAATTTTCGCGTATTAAAGATGCTATTAAAGGATGCGCAACGGGGGGCATCGCTCGGAGTAGGGCTGCGAAAGTGTATGCAGCATTCTTGTGCCTATAATCGTAATCTTTGCTCAATATTTCCAGTGAAAATGATCCGTATAATAGGATGATTATTCCGTGTATTAGGAGATCCTCGTTAAAAATAACGGGAACTTTCAATAATGAATATAAGGTATTATATTCCAAGTTCCTTACTGCATTAGTTATTGCAGATTCGAAGATTATTTCCCGTAGTTCATAGTCTATTACTGAGAGGTTTGGTAAACTTAGGGTTTTATTTGAAATCCAAAATTCTGGTCTCGCAAACATTAGGTCTTGGTTGGTTTCTAGGGTGTCGGTATTACTTAAGGTTCTTTGTCTCGGCGTTTTCCTGGTTAGTATTAGTCACACGTATAAGCAGGCTAATTATCTAATGAGTAATTACCTTTTTCCGCCTTGAGTCCTTTTGGTGATTCGTCTAAAAAAAATTGTAGATTTTGTTTATTGTTTGAATTTTTTTGATTTTAATTTACCTTTATATGCGTCTTTTTTTGCTTCTACCGATTTTTTTCTCTTTAAGAAAATGTTATTTCCCCTTACTGCGTAATTTTGGGACGTTGGATCATACATAAATTTGGCGTAATGTCGGATTTCATCTAAGGGGCGGTGAATTCCTTCGTACTTAATACAATTTTCATTTTCCTCGATCTTATAACAAATTTTCGGTGGTCTACATTTATCAATTAAAAGTAGATCGGTTTGATTCGGGCCTTTGCAAAACCAATAGCTTATATTAAATTTTTGTTGTAGTTTTCTTATTAATAGTTGAAGGCTTGTTAAGTTTTTTCCTTTCTTATTTTTATTTGAATATTTAATTTTTACTTCTCCTCTCGCGGGTTGATATTTAGGAGTATTCGCTAATTTTAAGCCAAATCTATATGTATGAGGTTCAAATTTTGTTAAATCGTAATTGAGGTACCATGTTTCAGCATACACCTCTTTACCATTCTCATCTTGAACTAAGATCGCGGCCGCATATATAATGTTTTCCTTAGCATGGATAATTGAAATAAATTCTGTATCTATAATGGCTTTGGACATATTTTGGTTGTAAATGGGGTATCAATTAAATTAAAAGGGACTTAGTAATTTGGAGAAATTGGAAATGTTGAATAACGAGTAGATAAGTACAACGTATAGGGATTTTTATTCGAATTCGTTCAAACAATGTGTGAGTTTTATATATTACGGATTGAATTGGTTGGTCTAACATGAGTTGGAGCAATGAAGAAATAGTAATTGGGAATTCGAACAGATACGGCATACGAACTCATACGAAGTTCGTAGGCCGAGTCTGCACCAACTACCGACAATTGGCTTACGGTGAATTTGGTTTTGTTAAAATTCAATTTACAGTTTGTTGCAAATTACTTGTGTTTGTTCACTTTACTGCTGGCTGTAACAATGAAGAAGTAGCTTTCAAGGAGTCCCCTCAGGTAGTACGCGGCAAAGCAAGTTGAAACACGCCAAGCCTTGCCACTACAACCCGCAAGGGCGCCTCGCTTTCTCTATTCAGGTTTCGTGTATAGTAGACTTCTTGTAATTTCGAATGTAATTCTAGTTTCGAAATCTAAATCGTCTGTCTATGCGTAAGGTTTAGCAATATTAATAAGCTTTCTAATCAACGTTTTGTTACAGCTGAGTTATACTTGTGGTAAGATAGTTTACCAAAGCTACGGGTTATATTATTAGAGAAATTAAAGTTTTGAAGAATCATGAAGTGTCTCGCCTATTTATCTGGCGAAACGTTTAGTCGACGGGGCAGTTCTAATTTTAATTTTTTAAGATAATCCTTAACTTAAAGGGATTATTTTAAGAAAAATGTTAATGAAGCAATTGCACTCATGCGGTTAATCTTAGCAAAAATGTGATTTTGAACTCACTTAGAATAATGAGCACTCTTTGAAGATAGGCCAATTTTTCACTTGGAGTCTTTCAGCTTTCCTGAAAGGTACTTTCTTTTAAGGATGTTTTATTAAGGGATGGTTTCTTAGCGTAATTAATTGACAATTAGCAAAAAAAAAATGATTATTTTATCATAAATTTTTTTCTTTATCATATCCAGGACTGGTAGATTTTTGTTTTTCTTTTATTTATAATCTAATTTATCTGGTTTTTTGACAACTCGGCCTGACCTTGTTGTTATCTTCTCTTCGGTAGACTCGGTTTTTTTCTTTGGCTTCGCTAGCGATATCAAGTCAAACTTTTTATATTGTTTTTTAAGAAATTTTTGACCTTTAATTTGTGCCTTTTTAGCCTGGGCAGTTGCACTCTGTGGTCTTGTTCCTTCCACATCTTTGGGCTCATTTGTGCCTGATTCACTCTCAGTATCTGAGGAACTAGTTGTAGATTTAGTATCTGGTTCTCTTGAAGTAGAAGTTTGAGATTTAGGTGTGGATCCAGCCTGTCCTTCGTAAATTTCTTCACCTCGTGAGGTGGAGGGTTTATTGATTGACTCGTCCTGTTGATCTCTGGGTTCGGGAGAATTGAACGATTCTTGGGAGCTTTGGGAGGATTCAAATGTCTTCTTGGGGTGCCTCCACTGCTTGAAAGCCATGTCTTCCGGGGGGTGAGGAAGAGTTTGTATTAAGGTTTCCTTCCAAGATACCCAGTCCTTTGGTTTTGCCTTTGAGACGGTTATATCGTGATATTGTTGTTCATCTGTAGCTGGATTAGTATCAAATGTACTTTGTCTAGTTTTAATTGGGTAATTAATAAGATCCATGGCCTCCCGCAATGTTTGTTGCGGTTGGTAGACCTTTTCTGACTCTATGTCACCAGGGGTTTGTATAGCCTTATTTAATTCATCTTGTAACGAAAAGCGTCTGTCTATTGGCGTGACAGGGTGTACCAAATTATCGGGGAAACGTTTGGGTGGAAAAGGTGTCGAAATTCGATCCGGGAAAAATTGCGTTTGTGGAGAAATTGTATAGTCCAACTCTTCTGATTCTTCACTGGAAGAGGAATCGCTTTTCCTCCGTCTCCGCGTAACGGGGGTACTTTTTGGGGGGTAACCATATTTGTCATGGTTAGAAATTCATTAAATTTTTCTTCGTCGCTACTGTTTTCAAAATATCCTTGTTTGAAATTAAAAGGTTTAAGCTCACTTAATCTAGAGCGAGGTGGTTGATTTTCGTCCTCCGAGGTATTTGATGTTGAAGGTTGAGGGGTCCATGTTTCTGTGAATTTTGCCCTCTTTATACGACTAACGTGGGTTTTATAGACTTTTCCTGTTTTTGGTTTTAATAGTTTAAATGTAACGTTATTATCATACTTTTTGATTATTCTTAACGGTCCTAGGTACCGGTCCGAAAGTTTCTTGCCGTCCGGTTTGTTTTCGTTCTTTAAGTAAACGCAATCTCCTACTTGGAAATCGAGTTTATCCTTGACGTTAGGAATATTTTTTGCTTCTTGCTTTCTGTTTGATCTTTCTATTTCTTGTTTTACAAGCTTATAAGTTTTCCTCATTCTATTGATAAATTCTTGTTTATAATCTTGAGAATCATTATAAAATTGTCGTGACTCTATAATTTCATTATAAGGGATTCTAAAGTCTCGTCCGAATAATATATAAAATGGGTTATCGCGAATGACCTGGGAGTAAGCTGTATTTATTACATTTGTTAAATAAGGTAAGGTATCATGCCAATCCCTGCGATTTTCTTTCGTGTAAATACTTAAAATATTAGAAAATAGTTTGTGTCTGTTCTCGATTTTCCCATTGGCCTGTGGATGATAAGGGGTCGATACCAATTTATTTATTTGAAGGAAAGACATTAAATCCTTGGTTACTTTCGCTACAAAATTAGGGCCGTTATCGCTTAATACTGTATTGGGGATACCGAAATTAAGGAATATTTTAGCGAGAGCTTTCGACGTTGTATAGGCGCTTTGATTTTTTAATGGTTTAGCAAAAGTGAAACCAGAAAAATGATCAATCACTGACAGTACACAGGTATGTCCTTCATTAGAAGTGGGTAATCCTCCACTTGTACCATATAAATCAAAAGAGACTATGTCAAATGGAAACCGGGCCGTAGGCGTTCTTCCTATCGTTGGATTCGGGTAGACTTGAGGATTTTTTCTTAAATTACAGGTTTCACAATTATTAACATAATTCTTTAACTTTGTCAAGGCTGAAGTAACGAAAAAGTATTGTTTTAATCTGTGGAATGTCTTATCTAATCCCAAGTGACCTCCTACTTCAGAATGAAAGAATTCAAAAGCGGGTTTTTCCAAAATTTGGGGTAAAACTGGTATAACGGAAGTTTGATTTCTTTTATCAGTATCGGTTATTATCCTACATAGTATTTTTTCGTCGAAATCATAATAATAGTTATCAATTTCTTTTTTAAAAGATTTCATTTCATCAGGTAACTCTTTATCATATAAGAAATATTCTATTAGAGCAGCACAAGTATTATCTTTCTTTTGATATATTTTTATAGAATTCAAGGAATGTGGGCTGTCTTTCTGTTCCTTCTCAACCGAATTATTCTCAGCCGATTTCATTTTTAAACCTTTCTTTCTTGGAACGTACTTTGCTTTTATCGTGTTGACTTCTTCATTTTCATTTTCTACTGGGGTATTATCTGGAAATCTACTTAGATAATCACATGGGGCATTTTGTTTTCCCTTAAGATGTTCAAATTCATAATCTAAGTCTTGGATTTTCAAAATCCATCTCGCGAGTATTCCCGTTGGCTTTTTGAAAGTTTGCAGATATTGCAAGCTTTTGTGGTCTGAACGCAGTTTAAATTTTCTGCCTACCAAATAATGTCTGAACTTGTCCAAATGGTGGATAATTGATAATAATTCAAGCTCTGTAGCAGAATAATTACTTTCTCCAGAAGTTAAGGTGCGAGAAGCGTACGCTATCACTCTTTCTTCCCCATTTATTATTTGGGAGAGGATCGCCCCAATTCCCTTGTTAGAGGCATCCGTTGTAACAACGAATTGTCCTGTTTGGAAGTCAGGTAGCGATAAAATAGGTTCTGAGGTTAGAGTCTTTTTTAAATGATCTAATGCATTCTGAGCTGTATTAGACCACACAATTTTTTGTGGGTTGCCTCTCGTGAGGTCCGTTAAAGGTTTTGCAACTTGTGCGTAATTTCTTATAAATTTTCGGAAATAGCTCATTAATCCTAAGATTCCTCGTAATTGTTTAATTGTTTGGGGGGGCTTTATATTTTTAACGGATTTTATTTTTTCAGGGTCTGGGGAAATTTGTCCTTGCGTTACAACTACTCCTAAAAATTTTAGTTTTGTTTGAAAAAGATTTACTTTTTCTGGTCTACATTTTAAATTGCCTTCTCTAAATTTCCCAAACACTTTTGCTAGTGTCTCTAAATGGTCCTCCGCGTCTTTGTCCATAGCTATGACGTCATCAACAAAATGAATTATGTTATTTAGGCCTCTTAGTAAATGAAGGAGGGGTCTACACAATGCACTCGAACTAGTTTTTAGTCCAAATGGTACTCTTAAGTATTCATAAGAACCACATTCTGTTGTTGAAAAAGCTGTTTTAAAAACATCGCCCTCAGCTATTTTTACTTGATGATATCCTTGTGTCAAATCTAGGGAAGTAAATATTTTATTTTTATTTGATATTGAGTCTAGAATTTCGTCTATTCTAGGTAGGGGAAATTTGTCACTTACTACTTGTTTATTTAAAGCTCTATAATCTACCACTAGTCTAAGATCATTATTCTTTTTCGGGACTAAAATAACGGGGGCAGAGTATGGGCTTATGCTTGGCCTTATGATTTGATTTTTTTCGAGTTCATGTATTTTGTTTATTAGCCATTCCTTATGTTTATAAGGAATTCTGTATGGTTGTTTTGCGACTGGTGGCCCCGTGGTTTGTATTGCGTGTTCATAAAATGGGATAAGTCCTATGTCATCTTCAGATGTCGAAAAGACATCTTTATATTCCCATAATAAGTCGCATAATTTTTGTTTTAATGACACGTCGGTTATGTGACTTAGTTCGAATTTCTCAAGGAATTGAGATCGCGTCAGTGGATATTCTCTGTCAACGTAAACATTAATATTATTCACGTAGTTTTTTTCCAAATTTTTCCAATTATTAATGTCGGATTCCGATACTACTTGTATCTCTACTAAACATGTACCTTTACTTAGGATAATTAGGTCGTTTTCGTGGGTGTTCGTTACCCAAATGTAACCTTCTCCCTTTTCGTAATTTATAATTTGTTCTTCACACACTAAATATTTCGGGAGATCTTCCCAAGGCGATGCTACCCAAATTTCATTTTTATCATTAACTGGTTCTAACATTTGTGATATTTGGACCCTCTGCATTGATTTAGGGGGAATTTTTGTTTTACGCACTACAAATCCATAATATTTTTCGTTATTTTCTTCTTTTATTGAATTTAGAAGATTCTCCGCTGGGTTTTTTTCTGGAATTTTTATTTTTTCAAGTTTTTTCCATAAATAACAAATTTCTTGAATTTGTTTGTTTCTATACTCTTTCATGTTACCTATATTTTCCCTTACTTTGTTTGCTTGTATGTTATTTATCATCGATATGGTATCCGTCGGGTAGATAAACTTTGAATTTGCTACATCTAATAATATTTTATTTGATTTTAAAAAATTTGCGCCTATTATCGCTTCGTATGGAAAATTTTTACAAACTATAAATCGAGTATAAAAATTTCTGTTATCCTTGCGCAAGGCTAGATACACAGTGCCTTTCACATCCAGGTCGTGTCCGGTTACACTTGATAAATTGGGACAGATATTGCTCATTCGTCGTTTAATATAGTTGGGTAATTTATTAAATACTGATGAATTTATCACATTTACTGTTGCTCCTGAATCTATAAGGGCTGAGAAATAAATATTCCCTGCGTTGAAATTTTCAAATACTGGTAACATCTTATTATTATTTGCACTTAAAAATGGTATTATTACTGGGGGGGACCTATAAATTATTTTGCCACCAAATTTTGGTCCTACGAATTTTGGGGGCTTATATCGTTTCCCTGGGATTCCCAGATGTTAGATGTAGAATTTTCATTTGTTCTGTTTTGGGTTCCTTGGTTATTACTTGAGATGGAGCTATTATATGGCTGCCGTCGGCTGATGTAATTTTCTCTTGTATTTCTGTTCCAACTATTACTGGGTTGATTTGTTCTTCCACGATACCCTCCTTGATATTGATATGTATTGCGTTGGAAATTTCGACTTTGGGTGGGATAATTACCTCCTGTTACAAAGGTGTTTCCTCGATCACCTCTTGGGGCGTACCCACTATAGTTTGTCCCCCTGGACAAACGGTTACCCGTTCCCCTAATGTTTGGTCGATTATTATTGTTTGCAAAACAATTTCTTGCGATGTGTCCTAATCGGTTACATGTGTAGCACCTTAATGGTTCATTGTTAGTTTGTGCCCTTAATTGATTATTGGGGGCAAAACGTACTTGTCTTGGTGGTGTGGTGGTTCGAATTTGATTTCGAACAGGTTTGGGCGATGATTCTCGGGAGAAAAATCGCGGAGAGGAATCCCTTGATCTTACAGGGGCTTTGCTTTCTACAGCATTTATTGACATTTTTTGATGCTGCAGGACAATCGAATCAATTTCTACGGCTCTTTCTATTTCCTGAACTGCTAGTTCTAGGTTATCAATATTTTTAGCTATCAAAAGGCGGTATAACTTTGGGTTTAGTCCCTGCTTAAATGCATTTAGTATGATTTTTTCATATAATTCCCCTTCTCCTGGACCGTATCGCGCTTCTGTTGCGATTCTAACCTTATGCAAGTACTCACGAACGTTTTGGGTCTGTTCGAAAGTAACTAGGCCATGTTTTAGTTTATTCAATGAACTTGTGTCAATGAATCTTTTCTGGAAGGCCTGTTGCAATAATTCTATTGAGTTAATGGTTGAGGTTGCTTCTGTACCTATCGAGTTTTCGATTTGTTTTAGAAATGTTAGCGCCTGTCCTTTCAGTCTTAAAAGTAACATATTTTTTAATACTTTTAGGTCAATTTTTGTCATTTCCACAAATTGCCCTAAATGGATGTTGAATTGATCAACGTCCGTATCTGCTTCATATTCTGGTAATGATTTTGCAATTTCTACCGAAGTTGCAATAATTTGCTGCGCTTTTAATATTTCATCTTTTTCCTGGTCCATATTTATTGTAGACTTTTTTTTTTTTTTTAAATATGCGGTTTAAAATAATCTCAAAATTTTTTTTAATTTTTACTGTTTTTTTTTTTATTTTAATTTCTTAAAGATTTTGATATTTTTTGAATGGGGTATACCTATATAGAAAAAATGCAAAAATAGAAATAAAATCGCACTGCACCTAAAAATTCAAAAAGCTAGGTAAAATTGCACTGCACTTAAAAATCAAAATTAAAATGTAAGTAATCATATTTGTCTATGTTAGTAGGCATTAATTGCGTAGGTACTTTCAGTTCCTTTTCCTGCTTTCTTTACCCGACCGCGCCATATGTTACGGGGTGGTTTTTTGTTAAATCTTCTTGAGTTTATTTTAAAGGGGGTTTGCGTGGAGTTGCTTGGGACTTTTCTAAGTCTTAATAGTTTGATGTGGATATGGGAGCTAAATTATTAATAAAATAAAAAGGCTTCGTATAGAATCCCCGGTAACCTGGGAGACAGAACCATCTCGGTGTTTTTCGAGGTCTCTTGAAACAAATGTAAATTCCCTTGGGACCGTGCCTGAAAGCTAGAGGAACTGTACCTGCTGCCCTAATACATAGACAGAAGATGATTAAATACAATAAGGTTTATTTACTTACAATATACAACTATTGACAAAATAGCTTCAATGTCTTATTGCACTAAAAGGTGAACATGAAAAATTGATCTAATGCATTCGAATCCTTCCATAAAACTAAACTATTCGCCCTAGCATTGGGCTCATATATCTAACGCTCGATTTCTATCAACAAACACCCGCCAGACAGGCTTAGTGACCTGTGGAAGTTGGCCTCCACTACTATTGGTAATATTTGATCATGTGACTAATCGCGCATCCAAAAGCTATTCTTTGGCAAAGGATTTCTCTTTTGGTTTTGAGAAAAACCCATAGGTCAGAATAACTGGTTACTTTGTTAAGTAACATTTTTTTTTATCTAAATGCATGTAGTCTAATTGCGTTGGACTATGCAAATACATGTAGTCTAATTTGTAGTTTTAATTGTAGTTTTATCTAAATGCATGTAGTCTAATTGCGTTGGACCATGCAAATGCATGTAGTCTAATTTGTAGTTTTAATTGTAGTTTTATCTAAATGCATGTAGTCTAATTGCGTTGGACTATGCAAATACATGTAGTCTAATTTGTAGTTTTAATTGTAGTTTTATCTAAATGCATGTAGTCTAATTGCGTTGGACCATGCAAATACATGTAGTCTAATTTGTAGTTTTAATTGTAGTTTTATCTAAATGCATGTAGTCTAATTGCGTTGGACCATGCAGACTTGATAAATTTAGCAACTGTTAAATTCTAAATGATTTTATCCAAACCTTTTTCAAATTGAAATTTACTAAAGGGGTGTGACTGAGAAATTTAGTCCTGAATTTAAGAGTTCCTAGAAGAGTATGGATGAGAGATTTGGTCCTATATTTGAGGATTCCTAAGGGGATGTGAATGAGGGATTTGGTCCTGAATTTTATAAAGGGGGGGGCTGGTCTATATGTTACAATAGCTTTCGTTTGTCCTGTCAAAAAGAAAGATCATCGACGGTGGGTCATTTCCTTTAGCAATGATGATGGACGACTCCACTCTCACGCCCGGCCACCGGAAAACCGTCTAGTCTCTAGGGTTCGTTCTGACATTGTAGGGGCTGTAGCACGTGACCCAACATTGACAGTTTCTGAGATTCATAAAGGGGTTGGTGTTGGTTATATTTTGGGCGAAAGGAATTTAGCTGCGGTTAATTTGGACCGCGTCAGAAAGTTTGTTGATGCAGTGCGGAAGGGGCCTGATTCTCTTCCTCGATTTCTTGAAACCTTTAACGAGGCTATGCTTAAGGAAATACCATTGTTTCAAAACGATGACGAACAGATCAACCTTGAAATGCAGCAGGCCACCCTAAAGTACCTACATTTTTTCTCTTTGGATCAAGGCAATTCTCTTTGTCTTTTAATGTTCGACATTCACATCGATGTCCTGGCAAAAGCTGATTTTTTTATTCCTGATGTTACCTACCCTGGAACGTTCCACCCTTTCAAATATCTGCTGAATGTTGTTGTATATGACAGCGAAATTTTGCAATACGTTACTGTTGCCAGGGTGCTTATGTCTAATTTGGATAGAGGCGCCTATAAGAGTGCTTTTGGAGTTCTCTTTGACGAGGTGAAGAAAAAACATCCAGACTATTGTCCGGTAAACTTGATTGTTATCGCTGATTTCTCTGAGGCACAGAAGCAAGGTCTCAAGTCGGCCGTTGAAAGCCAGTCAACTTTCAATGAAAGTGACGATATACAGCAGAGCTTAATTCGAATACGGGGATGTCGTGTCCACTTTTGGCGATCCGTGAATAAAATATCTCAGAAAATCTGCAGTACTAAGGACGAGGTCTGTGAATTCAAATCTGTTACTCGGCTGCTCGAATCTGCTCCTAACAAACAACAAGCTGAACTGTGTTTTAGTGTTTTGTCTGGCAAGCCAGACCAAAAGCTTTTGAAGGCCTTTCCTTGTCTCATATCGGCTGCTGCTCTACGATACTGTGACGGATGGAGTCAAGCTGCTAGCTGGGTTTCGTTTTGGTCTAGGGCAAATAACTTAAAGATGATTTGCAAGGCCCTTTCCGAATTCACTGATAGAGAGTGGGACGTCTTGCCTGCGACTACCAATGCCGTCGAGTCCCATAACAGGATATCTAAGCCGAGCTGTAAGACCATAGCTGCAGCTCTTAAATGGTATTATAGGATCGACCGAACATGCGCCGTAAAATATGTTGCCGCAAGACATGGCGTTGGTATAAAATATCCCAGCAAACGCTGCAAGAAACCGGGCAAATTGTCAACTCCATCAGATTGGAATGAAGAAGTTTCTTCCCAAGACGTTAGTTTTGCTGCTAGTGTTGATGGGGATGAAGAGTTCGTGGGAAGATTTATTATGGTGAACACGGTAGGTGTCAAGGGTAAACACTACGGCAAGCTACTTGCTAAAGTGGTTGAGCGGACGGAAGACGGCTACCGGGCTATGTATCACGACACTCCATCGTATGAAACATACGTGGGTGGTCCCGACGACCCTGATGTTGATTTATTACCTTTGTCGTTTGAGCCTCCTCCTCCGCCGAAACAGAAACGCTAATGAATCGCCTTTTTTTCTGTTTCAACAAGTTTTCAATAGCTTTTTGAAAACATTTTTTTCTGGTTTTTCACACATGGTGACATAATATAAAATATTAATATATGGCGGTATTATTGCTTTGTTTTGTTGTTTTTTTAACATGTTTTTTAAATAGCATTAAGTAAAACTGACAGTTAGAATTAGTTGACAAGTAGTAATTGTTATTTCCCAGAGACTCTAAAGGAGAGAAGCGGTTGGGAAAGTGATTGGAAAAATATTTGTGGACTTTTTTTTAGCTTTTTTCGTTATTTTTGGGCTGAGACCATGGTACATATGCTTATTGTGTTTTCTCGAGGATAGGTAACGTTGTCGGTTGTCTGTTTTGCATTTTCTACGTTTGTCTAGTCGAATGTATCTCTTAGAGGGATTGTTCTTTTCAAATTCTGGTGTGTAGCTAAGAGCTCAGCCATGGTCACCTACAGCTAAAAGTAGACGCTTAGTATTTCTTAAGCTATGTTTTCGCATAGTTCAAATTTTGCAACCAAACAAGAATTTATCATTCGCATCCAAAAATTGGCGCATTCGATCTGGCAATTTTTCACCGAGATTGAGTTGAAATACTTCAACACTGTCCGGATATTTAGGCACAAAATTGTCAGAGTTTAATTGTAAAAGAGCATTAAGATGCTTGCTATTCACCACAATTCATAGTTTTCCTTCCTACGCAACTAAAGTTCTGCTGATTATAAGCTGCATCCTAAGTATAGCCATTCCTTGTACAGGGTTTTTAAGTTTGTCTGAAAATTTGCATACGTATTTCGCTTCTGTGGAAACACGGATGCGAAATACACTACACGGGATTCGGTACAATGTTTTTGCTGGACCCTTTGGAAACATAGCTTTAAGTCAACAGACCAAATTTGCTAGTTCAAATTTTTTTGTCAAATCTTTATTTTGTTCACCGCTATCGCAATATCAATATTTTTTTTGAGTAATTTTTTTCCAATTAATTGGAAGACACTTTTTTTTACAAAGCTTTATTTTGTTCACCGCTATTGCCTTATCAGTATTTGTTTTCAGTAATTTTTTTTATTCAAACTAATTTTGTTATTTCTAGCTTGAAGTTTTTATTTTTTTTTCTCTCTTCCTACTTGCAGTTTATGCTCGTATTTTTATCCTAGTTTTTAGAAGAACAGTTGGTTTTTAGTTACAGCTAGACTTCACTTAATTACAAGACTAGCTGGCCTGTAAGTGGTCTTACTGTCAGTTTGCACAGAAAGCCGCTAATTAAACGCTTGTTTATGATGGATCATTATCACTTAATTTAGCTACATCTGGGGATATGTTCCAATGGTTCTCAAACATGGCTAAGGAAGCAAAAACCTTGAAGCAATGGAAACACAAAGACACTTCTGTCATTGTTTTCATCATTTCTTTTTCTTAACATCAGTTATTTTCAAAATGATTAAAAATGGTCTCATAAAGCTGTGAAATTCTTTTTCTTTGATTTTTCTTGTTTTGTGACTGTTTCGTTTTTAACTTTGATTCTGTGATCAATAATCGTACAATCAATAAAAGAGATTAATTTTTACATAGTACTTTAAGTTTTAGTTAGGATTCGAGTCAGGGCTAAAAATTAAAAGAAGTTAAGCTAGTTTTCGTTTCGCCAGAAGAAGACAAGAACTGGCTAGCTACTGGACAGCCCAGAAGTAGTGTGGTTCCGAAAGTTCAGGATGCAGCGTTAACTTCGCCTAGCATTATCAATTTGGACTAAAATTTCATGTGTAATTATCACAGGGGTAGTGACACCAAAAACCCTAAGAAGAATTCCATCAAGTTGCAGCATTCAGGTGAAGCTTCTCAAAAGAAGCCTAGAAAACGCGGGTGATACTGTGAAAATCTGTTGTTTTTTTTTACGTAAACGAAGCATTTTATACCGTGCAAATAAAAGTTGCGCAAAATTTAGTACACAAATTGAGAAATTTCTGACCAAAGGAAGTTCCAATAGAAGTGACTAAGGATAGTCTTCCTTTCAAAACTTTATATTTCCAACTTAAAAGCAGCCGAAAAAATCAAATTTTACCGTCATCAACTACTTGACTAATGAAAATTTTTCGGGGGAAAAGTTACTTGCCAACTAGATGTTTAATAGAAGTGTTTCTGTGGCAATGTTTGTTTCTAGCTTGTTGGAAAGAAAATACTGTTGAGGAGAAACTAATTGTCAACTGGTTGGATAAGGAATAGTTTTCTGGGGGAAAAATTTCTTAATAATCCCAGAATAACAACAGCTTTTCTTCTACATTAAAGGTCAATCGTGCCAGTTGTTTGACTTGTCTTCAAATGAAAAAACGGCAAAGTTGGATCTTAGCGCCAGATAGAAATTTACGAGTGGAAAGTTGTTTTTCTGCAGAAAAGGTTGTATCCAAAGAGATTTCACAGTAAAGTTGATTAATTTAGTGTTTCTGGGGTAATTTTGTTTGTTAGTTAGTTGGTATGCAGAATTTTTTCTAGGGCAATAACTTTTTCCAGCTAGTTGGAAAAGGAAATGTTTTCTGGGGCAAAGTTTTTCATCAGCTAGCTGGTTAATAAAAATTTTTCTGGGGAAAAGTTAGGCCTACTTGCCAACTAGATGGTTAATGGAAGTGTTTCTGGGGCAATGTTTGTTTTAGCTAGTCGGAAAGAAAATGTTTTTGGGAGAAATTACTTGCCAACTAGTTGGAAAGAAAATGTCTGGAAGAAATTACTTGCCAACTAGTTGGAAAGTAAGTGTGGCCTGGGAGAAATTACTTGCCAACTAGTTGGAAAGTGAATATTTTTCTGGGGCATTTTTTTTTCGTCAACTAGTTGACAAATTTGATTATTGTTGGGATTATATGCCTATAGCAAAGCTGATTATTAAGGGTAGAACTTTAAACTAAGCTTGTTAAAATTTTAAATGATGGTTTTTTCTCTGTTTTGAAAAATAGTTGAGCTTGGTAAATTGTTTTCTTAGGGATGGATCAAGAGTTCAACTGCAGCATCAATTGAGAGGGAATTTCCCTAGAATTTAAAAAACACTTCAGGGTTTTTTCATGGGAATAGCCTATATCTATTTTGGGACATCCATCAAAGAAACAAAAACACCCCCTAGATTTTAGAACTGCACTTAGCAATGGGTATAATATATTGTGGTTACTAAAAACTTTGACAATCTTACACATTTTACCACTAATGATTTATATAAAAAAAAGATGATATAGGCATATAACATTACATTTACCAATAAAAACCTTTCTTTAGACCCACTAAAGGTTAGATAGTAATGAAAAAGCTTCAATTACTATTTTTAACAGAGTAAGCCTCATAGCTTCTAGAAATTTAGCCATACCTTTGGGACCAGGGATCCTGAAGTAGGTCAAAATCTTGAAAATGAGCTTCTAGTATAGGTCATTTGTAAAAAAAAAAGAGTATCAAAACTGAGACAAAAACATCCTTACATAAAGAAAAGAAACAAGACAGATAAATAAAGGAACAAATAGCATTTAGGCCTTTGCTAATAAAATGCAAGATAGAAAAGATCAAAACTTCAATTATGCACCTGTTTTCTTTAAACAGATGGGAGGATCAAACCTCCAAGCTTTGAAAAATTCAATCTCACTTTGGGACCAGGTAAGTAACTTGCTAACTAGATGGTTAACAGAAGAGTTTCTGGGGTGACAGCTTTTTCAAGCTAGTTGAAAAAGAAAATGTTTTTCTGGGGAAAAGTTACTTGCCAACTAGATGGTTAATAGAAGTGTTTCTGTGGCAATGTTTGTTTCTAGCTAGTTGGAAAGAAAGTGTTGCTGGGGAGGAATTACTGGTCAACTAGTTGGAAAAGGAATAGTTTTCTGGGGCAAATTTCCTTGTGAACTAGTTGACAAATTTAAATATTGCTATAGAGATTGCCAAATTATCCAACTAGATGGCAAAAATATTTGTATCTATAGAGAGATTGGATAGTACCTTTTTATATAGGCTTACATGCTGTGTTTTTCCATTTGTCAAAGGGTGGTGTCCCTCCCTATACCACTTGGTTCATATAAGATTTATCCGATTAATATCCTTTAAAAACTTGCATATCAACTTAAGTCCATCAGCACAATCACTGTTCAAGCCTGCTCCGCTTAGTATGTCACTATTCTGTCGAATTCTGTTTTCCCTAATAAATTTTCGAATATCCTTCCTACTGTCTTCTGCCACATAATTGCACAGCTTCAATGAGCAGTAAATTCGTTAGGTGAAGGATAAGCAAAAAATTGAAGCAAAATTGATTAAAAATTTTTTGAGGGTTCTATTTTTTTAGTAAAATATAAAAAGGGGAGCAAAAAAAATATACGTGTATTTTACTGAGATTTTATTTAACTTGAGGTTTAGAACCCTTGTTTTTTTTTATTTAAACTTTAAAATTATAAGAAACCAGTTCTGCTGCACTGTCTTTTTATGTAAATATAAGCGTCTATACACAAAAAGACGAATGCAACAGAGAACAGGCTTGTACAGAAAAATTTACTGTCCGAAATTTACTGCCCAGCTACTTCATTATCTAGAAAAGAAAAGAAAAGTCAATCATTTGCAGACAATAGACAATAAATATTTCCGAACTAAAAAATGTATAAAAGGATAAATTTTGAATACTGGCTAAATACATTACAAGAGCGAAAACCTCAAGACCATATGAAGAAAACCTTTTTTCTTCACATGTAATTATGCTTACTATTAACAAATCCTTTTAGACTTTCCTGGAACATTTTGTGATATAGGAAAAGCACAGATACAAATGTGTTCCTTAAAACTGAATTAGTCAATACAAGATAAATGCTAAATGTGAAAATGAGCACTACCTAAGGAGGGGCGGGGGTAGCATGGATTAGTTTTTGGCAATATATATATATATATATATATATATATATATATATATATATATATATATATATATATATATATATATATATATATATATATATATATATATGTAGCTAAGCGTATTTTACTTAGTATCAATTCTGGTACCCCTTTTAGTGAAATCCAATTGAGTAAGGTCTTCGGGGATGGTGAGAAGGGTGGTGAACTGTATGAGAGTCAGGAAGGTGTACTACGTGTAACAAGGTCGTAAGAAAGACGCATTTGCACTATCAAGAACGGCACAGGAGCGACTAAGGCCCAGCGGCCACAGGGCAACTGTTTGGAGACTAGAATTGCTAACTGATTGCGCATGCAATTGTTGTGTGACCATGGCCTTGAGGAAGTGAGGTCCAACCCACGAGGCAATCCAGATGTGACTGGTTTCCAATCAGTCAAAAACCGGTTCCGAATGAGACCCCAGTCATGGTCACAGTTGCGTTGCAGTGCTGTCCCAGACATTTTCGGGAGCTACCGCGTTGATATTGTCCAATTATTTTGGCTCTCAACATGTCACACCAGGAATTAAACATGAAAGTAGACTAAAAGTAGACTAATATCATGATTGTCAAAATGGCTAGTATACAATAACTGAGCAGCTAGGGGTTTTAAGTTTAAACTTTAAGGAGAAGGTTGAGAAGAAAATCGAACTGAATCATAAGAATATATGTGCATCCAAGTAGTCAAAAGAGCACATCTCCAATATCTTAGTAATTTCTAAGGGTATTAAGTTGTAACCTTCAATCATTGGTGAGGAGGGTGTCGAACAAAATCAAAGTATACTATGTACACCTAAGAAGTCGAAAGGGCGCGTCTGCAAAATATCAAGAGCGGCTAAGAGTATTTAGTAGACGCTTTCAGAGGATTCTGGGGGAGGATTCTAAACTAAATCGAAAGACACGATGTGCATCCATTTCGTCAAAATGATGAACCTATAATATAACAAGAATCGCTTAAAGTTGATATAATATAACAAGAATTGCTTAAAGTATAAAGCTGAAATCTTCGGTGCATGTTGAGATAAATCCCGAAGAAATAGTCAAAAGACAGTGTCCACAAACATGTCACGAACAGCTGTTGATATCAAGTTTAACTTTCAAGGAATGATCAGAGAGCAAATTGAATTCAACGATAAGATACTACATGCATTCAGGTTGAAAAAAGGGCATATCAAAAATATCTCAGCAGCTTCTTTGGGTAATAAGGCGACTTTCAGATAATTGTACAGATGGTACTGATCAAAACGCACTATGTGCATCAAAGTTGCCAAAAAGACATATTGACAGTATCTCAGGAAGTTCCATGGACCACAGTAGAAACTTTCAGGGAATAAACAAACATTGTTCAACAAAGTCAAAAGCAACTGTCAACATAAAGGTAAAAAAAAGGGCGCATTTATAATATTTCAGGAACAACTAACAGTATTAAGTAAAAATTTCGAGTGAATATCGAGAGGTATATTGAACTAATTCAGGAGACATTAAGTGCATTATGAATGTCAATATGGCATATATGCAATAACTCGGGAACATTTAAGAGTATCAAGTGGGAACTTTCACCGAAAGTTGAGAGAAATGTTAAACTAAATCAAAAAACAATCTGTCTTGAGGGAAGGCCCATGGGGATATTGAACTAAATCGGTGAACTGTATGCATCCAGGGTGTCAAAATGGTTCATCTGCAATACGGCAGGAAGGGCTAAGATATTTGAAACTTTCTGTAAATATTGAAGGTGATGTTGAGCTAAATCAATTGACACTATCTCCATCCAGGATATCAGAATGAGACGTCTTCAATAGTTCATATACGGTTAATGGTATAGATTAACGCCTTAAGCGACCTAGCTGAAACTGTGAGGAAATATTGGACGGAAAGGACAAGTAGATACTAAATTTTGATTTGTTGATCAAAGGGAGCTCATCAGCGACAAAGAATGTTTGAAAAACAAATGGTTGTATTGATTCTTAGTTTGAAAGTGTGTGTTATAGTGTGTGTTATTAGTGTGTTATATTCTTAGTGTGATCTCATTAAAATTTCAGGCCATGAAGACACCTCAATAAAAGTTTCAGATCCAAGGGAATCGCAACTGGAAACAAATCTTGACAGGGATTCTTCATCTCCTTTTTTTTTTTTTTTTACAACAAATTGGAACTATATTAGCTAATATACTAGCTCAAAATGCATAAATGTAAACAAACTAGCTATTAAAGCAAAATATAACACACACAAAAAAATTCCTCCAACGAAGTGTTTGATCATTATTCGTCTATATCAAAGGTTGTAACAGTAGATTCGACGGAACAGCTTCACCCCCCAAAAATTCCCAAAATTGTTCACATTTTTTAAAATACTAGTACCCGTACCCAACCATTTGTAGTTCTATAATATAGCTGTTTTTAGAATTCCTAGCAAAATTTTGTCCAGAATATGAAGAGCAACCCAAAATCTTTTTGCTTTTATTCATCAATAAAAAAAATATCAACAAAACTTACAGAAATTAATTTTTTTAACTTAACAAACAGAAGCTGTTTCAACAAAAGAAGTTTTTTAAAATAAGTACAGAACTAATTTAAACCAAAGGGGAGTAGTTGTAGTGAAAAAAAAGTCATGCTTAAAACGTAAATAAATCATTCTAAATAAACTAATGAAACCCTCTGACAGACCGTATTTCAAACAGTAGGTGGTGCAAATATCGTAGGTAAATACCGCTTTGTAGGGCTGTAATGAGAGAAAGGTAGATATAGCTGGGGCACAATCTGCGGATAAAGGATGACAGATTACCAAAAATTGTCCTTTTCAGCCAACTGTCTAGGGCTAAACAGAAAGCAGGTTGTCCGCAGTTGAGGTGGGAGGATGTCATAAAGAAAGATTTAAAGGGAATAGAAACTTCCTGGGAGGGTGTAAATAGGGAGGCTCTGAATAAATTGGGATAGAGGAGCGTGCGTAGCTGTGTTGGACTCCAGTGGCTTGGTGCTGCGGTGAGTTCTTCATAGTAGTAGTAGTAAAGAGAGTGGAGGGGGTTTCCCCCCAACTCCCCCCCAATGTCGTCAGATCCGGTTGGGATTTAAAATAAGATTTCTGAGACACAATATCATTCCAAACATCAAATTTCATTAAGATCCAATCACCCGCTCATAAGTTAAAAATACTTCCTTTTTTCTATTTTTTGCGAATTAACCGGTTCCCCCCCCCCCCAGATGGTCAAATCGGGAAAACGACTATTTCTAATTTAATCTGGTCCGGTCCCTGATACGCTTGCCAAATTTCATCGTCCTAGCTTACCTGGAAGTGCCTAAAGTAGTAAAACCGGGACCGACAGAATTGGCGATTGCTATATGTCACTTGGTTAATACCAAGTGCCATAAAAAACCAAAGGTCCTCTATGAAGTTCAGGCTTTAAAATAGTGAAATGGGTGACACTGACTGCTTCCTTTGAACGTGAAAGTTTATTACGAAAGCATAGTCATATTGACTTTTATATACCGAAGCCAAGTCATATTGCTTCGATATATTGATTTTGTTTTTCAAAGTGTGAATAAGGTAACCCCTGAGTACTTTTATGATTTTTTTTTAAAACTAACTCGTTTTATCACCCTTATTTTGCCCGAAATTTGGAGGATTTGACTCACGAGAGAAGAAATACAACGAGAGCAGGATTTGTTCTCAGGAACATAGGTGTTAGCGTCTGGAATGACCTTCCAGTATCGGTCAGAGCGGCAGTAAGTCTGGCATCATTCAAGAGTTTGGTTAAACTCCATTTTTTAAAAAGGAGAGAAGTGTCATAAGAGGAAAGGGTATTTATTTATTTATTATTTAATATTAATTATTTTGTTTTTTTACCCCCCCCCCCCAAAGATTTTTTTTTCTTTCTTCAAAATCATTTGAAGAAATGATTTAGCAGATTCATGGTGGTTAGAATTGCGGCCACAGTCAGGACTCTTTTGTCTTAAGAGTGGCCGTTAATGGTAAATTCTTTGTTTAATTTATATGTTTTGGATGAAAATAAAAAATATCTATGTATATAAAAGAAAAGAAAACATGAAAGAAACTAGAACCGATGAAAAATTAAGATTTCTGTTACTGTTTCCAGTCCTATTGATTTTCTGTTTTTTCTTTAATTTAACACATTCAAATTTTAAGAATTTCATTCAAACTGTAATTTTACACTATAAGAGACTTGCAAGTGCATTGGCAAGGGAGCAGTTAGATAGAGCCACTGAAGTGTCTTTATTGGTTGAAAAATTCCGGGATTTGAAAGCCAAGCTTTCGAAGGTATGTTCTAGAAAAGCGAAGGAAGTAATTGAAAATTATGAGGTATAATGATCACTGACTCTTATATATCCTATGTGACCGCCTCAAAAATAAAGGTATCTGTATATCACACTTTGTGACTGATCGTCGCTCGAGTTTATTTTTATTTAAATAAAAATATCAAGCTTTTGAACTGCAGGTAAGAAGCGACATAGGAAGCTGAGGAATAATAGTGACTCTGGAATAGTTCTATCGGTGTCAGTGTCGCCACCTAAATATTATTTCTGTCAAAAACTACTACAAAATTTGCCCATTGTTTACATATAGTATTTGTTATTGGGAAGTATGCACATATTTCTCGGGAGATGAAGTGGAGTTATCTGCTGGCAGGATTTTCCACGGGGATAATTTTCGATGATAAGGGAAGCTTCCAGGAATTTAGTTTTTCAATGAGAATTTTACGCTGGAGAAATTTGCTTGAATTGACAACTTGCATGCAAACAACGTCATTTGATTTTTTTTTCCGAAACCCCCTGCATATTTCAAGGTTTGAGGGTTGAATATTTGAAGGTTAAGGATAAGAAGGTTTTCACCTTCACACCCTTAGCCTTAATTGTAGTATTGGTCACAGTAGTAGTAAGAGGTGGCGTTTCGAACAGAGTGGGGTGGAGGAGAAGCGTAAAAGACATTCTAGGACCACTGGGCCGATACGATCACCCCTGGAAAAAAAGAACACGCATTCGTGATTTGCCTTCTGGCCAAAAATACAAAATTCCGTATTTTTTTAGATAGGAACTTGAAATTTCTGCATAGGCCTAAATTTCCCAATTATATTTGAAAAGACTTAGTCAGGTTTTAGGTTTCAATTTTGGCAGCCCTTTTCTTGCCCCCTTAAAATTATGGGTCAAGTTTCAATGTTTTTAATTCTGTAGGGCTCTAACAGCCAAAATTGTAATTTATATTGTTGCTGGCGATTTTCTTTTTTACTAACTTAAAGATAAGAAAAAACAATTTTAATATTAACTGCTCCATTATTCAACCAAGTTGTTCTTTGGAGAAAAAGAGTTATGACACCAAACAGGGTCAGTGTTGCGATTCTCTGGGCATTGAGATAGCTCTATGACCAATACTGTACCTTTAGAATCAGAATTTTATCCTGCAGCAAAATTTTGCATTAATTTCAGTTGTAATGTTACTCTTTGACTTCCCCCCCCCCCGACTAACAGACAAATATATACCCAAAATAATATAAAGAAAGGGATTGCCATTGTTTTGACAAATCGTTAAATTAGTTTTAAAAAAAGAGTGACAATTAGGAAACTCACCTTAAATATACAATTCAAGGTATATATTTAACCATTTGGGGGTAGGGTGTGGGTTATTTAACTTTCCAAACAAAATGAATGTTATATTTTGATTTGGAATAAAACTTCGCTTCTAAAGGTATGTCTATTTCTTAGGTATCTCAAACAGTGAATACAAAAATTTACCCGAAAAAGTAATATTTCCGGAAAATACCTTTTCTTAATTCAGGACCAAGCAAAACACAAGAAGGTTTATAGAATTAAATGACAGAAGTTCAAGAATTTTTATTATTGTTAATTAAAGGTTATTTTTTATCATACTTAAAAGATAAGAAAGCAAGTTTTAATATTACAAATTTTAAATCCCAATTTTTTCTTCTTTCAGGAAAGCAGCTTTAGCGTAATTTGAAAAAAAAAAAACAACAAAAAAACAAAAACAAGTAATCAACTCAAAAATAGAAACGTAATGAATTCCTTGTTTAAACTTATAGAATTTTGATTGGAATCAACGAACAGTTCTTTTTTCGAATTTGAAGACAAGGAAAAATAGCTTTGATATAAGAATCTCTTTAATTAGAAATAATCTTTACATCAGAAAGCACTAACAGTTTCTTTTCTTGAGCAAAGGAATTGTACCCTTTCTTCGAGAAAAACAAAACACAAACCTCTGTTCATCTTGCGTCTATATTAAAATTCAAAAAGCTGATTGAAAAAACTGATTGAAGACACTTAGTCTAACTGATTGAACAGTATGAATGTGAAGTAACACCTGCTGAATAACCCCAATCAAATTGGTTACTCAAATTTACAATATTTCGCGTCAAGTTTTGCGAAGTTAAAGGATTGCTTCTTTATTTGTCAAAATAAAACCTAAGTACCAATTAAAACTTATGTTTTAAACTTAAGCTTTAAAGTTCTAAAACCTATAAGAATTATAGAGAATTTATATAGTGTTTTTATTTGCACTATGCAAATTAATTGGGATAAATTGTTAAACTTTGTATTTTAAAGACCCTAGGGATTTTAGAATAATAAAATTATTGTTATTATTGTACCCGATTATATTTCCGTCGAAAATGCCATTCGTTAGTCCTAAAATCAGTAAAAGCAAAAGTGAAACAACTTGTTTAACCCATTGTCTCATTTTCTCAGTACTGTGAATTGTCGATAAACTCTACTTATATTCAACCGCCAACATTGATAATCTACAATATTCAACCATCAATATCGATACTATCGATATATTCAACCAAAAATACTAATCATCTACAGTATTCAACCAACAAAATAAATTCAATCGATAGATTATTCCCTTCTTTGCATAAGTATAGTCAATTTGTCCTATTCCGAGAGAACCTTGAAAGTTATTAGAGAAATTGAAATAATATTTGGATTGCAATTGAAAAGTATTGAAAACAGCCAATGATTAGCTCTGCTTCTATGATCGTGATATTTGGCATATATATTTATTTTGTGAAATATAATGCTTAATATGAAGTATTTAGCAGTTGCGTTAAGATCTGGCTACCCATTTGTAAGATAAAAATACCGTAATTTGTCTAATTTTTCCGAATTAACACCCACGCAATTCCCCCAATGAGAGCAGAATCAGTCCGTTTAATGTCAACAACTTATCTAGGACATGTTCTTATTCTTCCCACCAAGTTTCATCTCGATCTCTACACTCTGAGCGTTTTCCAAGATTTTCAGTTCCCCCTCCAACTCCCTCCAATGTCTCTGGATCCAGTTGGATTTAAAATGTGAGTTGGATTTTAAAATAAGAGATCTTAGCTACGAGGTCCTTCTAAATATCAAATTTCATTGAGATCCGACCACTCGTTCGTAAGTTAGGGTCAATGGGGTATTATGAGAAGGCCAGGTGGGGTTATACCACTTGCCATCCCCAAAGGCTGGCTCTACTTAATGCTTTCTTATGAAAACAAGAGATTCTCAGCAATTACATATATGACTCAAATCTTAAGAATTTGTTTTATAAAGCGCCTAAAATTTCACCACTGGCCTTGAGATATAAATGTCTACAAAATCGTCATTGAGGGATGCGGACTTATAAACAATAAAATGAAAAACAATATTTCCTTTGAACTGAAATCAAGGAGTAACATTAAAACTTAAATCGAACAGAAATTGTACCGTTTACAAGGGGTCGCCCCACCTCAATCCCTCGCCATTTATGCTAAAGTTTTTGAGTTATTAAAAAGCGTATTGTTCTAATTAACAAAACATGTGTTTCAGGAGTCATTTTTAAGCAATTGGAGCAAAAAGTCAAACTTCAGCGTAAAGAGTAAGATATTGAGGAGGGGTAGCCCACTCTAAAAAATTCTCTATAAAACTCTCCACCATAATAATTAGCTTCCTATAAAATGTCTCGAAGATAAATTGGAGCCATGATGCATCCTATTCCCCCCCCCCCAAAAAAAAAGCAATTCTATAAATTCTCCAAACTTTGACAATTACTCATAAAATGTTCTGCGTCTCTCCTATATTCTCAACAAAGGGTGCAAGTAGACCAGCCTCCCGGCCATTTTCATCATAAGAATCCAAGTGTGCCCTACGCTATGGCACAAAATTTGCAAACACCTACCGTCAATGCCTTGGGACGCTGTACGGTAGTTTCAGTATAAACTGAAATTCCTCTCAAAACATTACTTTAATCTGGTTATAAAATCATAGGCTGCTTTAATCTACTGGTGGTAAAGAGCCAAATCCAACATGCCAAGGAAATCATTAGGTTTGCAATGAGGACCCTGGTTATTATTCCATGCCCATGTGAAGCCAGCTTCTTCCGGCGTGGCTTTAATCTGTTTTGGCCACCTCGCCTTTTTAAAAGATTACAACAAGTTATTGTGAGCCGCCTTCACTAGACGGTTATCGAGCAAATGTAATATCTGTAACAAAAATTTGATCATCTTGATAATGCTCTTATGACACAAATTTGGTAAACCCAGGTCACCTTTAAGATCCAAACTGCTTTCAAGCCGACTACTTTTTTAAAATACATACACTGCAGAGACTTCAATTGTCTCATTGTAGTGGCCCCCCACAATAAAATCGTGAAACGCTGCCAAAAACCTAATAAGATGAAGAAAGGCTGAAACAGAAAATTTAAAGAAAGCGAGAACTTTAAGGGAAACAATCATGAAAGAAGTTGTATCTCAGTTAATACATTTGTGCATCTTAAATTCAGTAAGTCAGAGAGGCAAGAAATGTCCTCAACAAATTGTTTTAGCCTTAAATATTCTAAAGAAATTTGGCTCCTCGTTACAAGGAGCATCATTAAATTAAGCTTTTCAATACTTTCATTACAGCTGTGGCCAGGCCTCCCTCCTTAACCAGGTATGGCTTGAATGTGTAGTTTTATCGTTGGACGACACAACAGGTTCCAATTTGATCTGCAGTTGGTCTTTATCCGCCAAGACCAAGATGTAAACTGGTACGCGTAGACATTCCAAGGGAGAAGGTTGGGCGGTGCTTTCGGTAGCAATGACAAACCCTATGTGATGGTAAGGCTTTATTTGTAGTTTTTCCATTGAACAGCTCTAGTTTAGAAGAGAAAACTCCTACAAAGCCAGAGATTTAATTTTATTCAAGATTTAAAACAAAAATGGTACTGATAATGGGTGCTTGTGAAGCGAACATTAAGCTAAATCTTCCTTTAGTAATGGAGCATGGTGAATATACTGGAGCATTGTGAATAGAGCATCTGTAGGGGCATTATGATTGGATTTGAATCTAAAGTAGTCTATACTGTTGTCCTGTGATTGTGTTTAAGCACCATCTATAACTCAAATCACGGAAAGCAGTTAATAGACCTGAAAAAGAACAGAACAAAAAATGAAAATCTTGAAGCAAAGAGTTCAAAAAAAGAATAACTAAAGTCTAATAAAGAATAGACAAATAAAAAGAATCAATGATGAGGAATAAAAAAATAACGAATACCTAAAATTAACCCGACTACCAAGAAGGCAGATCAAGCAGAAGCATTCAAAGGTATTAAATCTTGGGCCAAAACTGACCTTAGTGAACCTACTTCTAACCTTATGGTTTTGAACTGCTTTGCTTAATTACTTGCGTTTCAAGCTTGTCTAACTTAGTTTAGTTTTACTTACAAAAAAATACCAAATTTATAGTTTTACTTACAAAAAAAATACCAAATTTGAGCACTTTATATATTTGGCATGCTTGTTGTCATAGTGTTGTATTTACATTTAAATGAAACTACTATAATGTTTCATCTATTTCTTTACTTTTAATTAATGTAAAAACTTTTCTAGATTTATAGCATTGTCTATCTTTTGCTATAGCTATCAGGAAAGTTATAGCTTCAAGAGCCCCAATACTATGTGGTTTTTTTCGCTCATTTTCAACTGGTTTTTCAAAGGCGTTCCTTATTTTCAAAGTTGACGCCCGCTAAGGGTAAATCTACCAAACTGCATCTGGAGATCTTTTGCATTGAAAATTGAGCTCCAGAATTTTCCTCATTTTTAAGACACATATGGCAGTGAAAGTTTCCATTTAACCAACTTAAAATCAAGTTCCACTCTTAGTGTTTTTGGTAATTTAAGGTCCACTTAGCCGCAAAGTCGAATTCATTACTTTTCATCCTCTCAAAACTTGAAATCCCAAAGTGGCTGGATCTAGTCCTGGCATCGACGGTTATTGTGTTGCGAGAGCAACACTTTGGTTTTGTCCCGTTTTTTTTTTCTATGCCGCCGATCTCGGCTTATTCCTGGACACTGGTAAGTGTCTAACCTGTGCGGTTTTTACGGAAAGTGTGGACCTCAGGCTGGATTGATGAATATGGCATTACATTTTGGAAAGCTCCGCAGAACTCTTGCCTAGGGACAAAAAAGATGGTTTTCGCTTGTCCATGAGCCAGAGACTATGGTGTGCTAAGTGAAGTGGAGTTATATAGCCTATATCAGAGAGAAGTATCTGAAGTTGTGCAAGCTTTCGTTTCATCAAACCATGTTTCTGCTTTCGAGTGGAAAGCTCCGTTCTAGCAGGCAAGCAGGTAGGCACCACTTTCAAATGGAAGATGGACTAAAATCTATAAGTGTTAAATATATGCGGCAGATACCCGGCTCCACAGCTAATACATCTTCTTCGAGTGATAAATAGAAAAATTGACAGAAGCAAAAACGCGGCATTTTCCCACGGGTCTGAAAGTACTGCCATCTATTGTTGCTACCCATTTCTGTTCGTGATTTCAACTGATTTTATCATTAGGTTTTTCGGACATGGGATTGCGGTAGAGAAATGGTTTCAGGTGTGCTTTATAAACTTTAAAAGTTCTCTCATTGCTAAAGAAATTGGAGCTTATCCTCCACTCCTTTCTAAGTGGTGACGTTAGAAAGTTGGCCAATGGAAAAAAAAAAACAACTTCAGAACTAAGACAGATAGAATTTTTTATTCGACGGCAATTGATATATATATATATATAAATAAATACTAGATATGAAAAAGGACATACAATTTGGACTAATCGCTTTCTGGAATGTTTCTTTGATATTTCTTCTTTAACTTTTTCTCTGACTGATAAAACTTTAGGGAATCAGCTCAAATATCAATTCCTGAAACTTGGCGCTTAATCCATTAAACTCAGTCACTTTCTTTAAAATTTTCCTGAAATCTTGTCAGTGGCGTCAATTCACAAAAATTAGGGGGAGGGGGAAAATATTATTTTGTTTTTAATTTTTTCCATGAATATACAAAAAAGGGTATTTTTCAATGACAATACCCAGAATATATATATTTTAAAATCTAGATGGGAAGGGCATACAAATCAGGAGAAAGGAAGGAGGAGCACCCCTCCCCCCATAGAAGCCATTGAAACTTGTCACTGCATGACTTAGTAAGGAGATCAGCAAAAATTGACGTGTACCATCACATATTACCTACCATCTGTCTGGAATTAATTTTGCCGAAAATCCTCTCTGCACTCTCTGTATCTGTTTGGCTTTCCATAATGGCTAATAATAGCTTACAGGCATTATTCTTCAATTTAAAAGTTTGTCTGATCTACAAGTACACTAATATCATCTGTTAAAAGTTCAACTACTATGTCTAAGCTGTTTGATTCATTCATTACTATACATTTCTGATTATCATGGCTTACTACGGATCCCTGAAACTAATAATAAATATTAGCATTAAAACAAAGAAAAAAAAAGTTAAGGTAAATAAAGAAAGAGAAACTGTCAAAAGACAAAACGAAACTAGAAAAATCACTCCCAAAAAAGTAGACAACTTAAACAAATCTTTGAAATTACAAATTTACTCAAATTTGCTTTTCATCCAGATTTGTCAAATTGCTCTGGCACATTACGAGAGGATTAAGATGTAGACATTTGATTTTCTTTATGTATTGACTTCCAGTGGAACTTTTTTTTCACTTCCCAACCTGTAAATTATTTACAAGGACAAGAATTTATAAGGGCAGTGCAAGTTTATCCTAAAGAATCACTAGAAACCAGAGAACAAAGAAAAATTAATAGATATAGACCAAAATAAATCATTGAGAGCGTCATAATAATGTGAGCGTGCTTTGTTGCCAACATCAATATCAAAGCAATAAAACATTGCAGAATGTAGTATTTGATTTAGTTCGAATGCCTGAATCTTTCCTGAGTTTTTATGTTTATTTTGTGCTATATCAGTGGACACTATGGACCTAAGAGAGTTTTTACTTGTAGAATGATATCTTTTTATATATAAAAAAATCAAACATTAATACATAAATGTATCTATAATAGATATTAATAGATACAGACAAGGGGAAGGCATAACACAAAAAAGTAGCCTGTCCCAGAAATGACAACAACCACTTCCTAATTCTTAAGCAAGATGCTCCTGTCCATTACATATGATTTTACATTCAATTCTTTACATTTTTAAAATGAATTTTGCATGCTTTTTTGACAAAGAAAAAGTAGAAATTACAAAATAGAAATTGACTAATAAATCTACCCCAGAAACATGAATCTACCCCAGAAACAAGGGGAGAGCCTAAAACTTTGTATAGCAGAGGTTTCAATAGATTCCATGAAGAGATTGGCCAACAAAGGGGAGAGAGATGCCCCCATAGCCAAACCAAACACCTGTTTGTAAAATTCACCTCTAAATTGTACCTCTAATTGTAAATTGACAATTGTATTTATTATTATTGGTGGTGGTTTTATTTGTTTTTAGTTTAGTGGGTTTTTTCTTTTTATCTCGTGCTGAGGACACCTAGTTTGGATACAGGCGAAATATCCGCGTTGTTTTAGTCTTTCCTCTCTACTGGCCGTGGTCTCGTTTGAGGTTTTTTGTGGAGTTTTATCTGTCTTTTTGTTTATTCTTGTTCAGGTCAAGGGACTATAAGTTTCCTATTTAGCTATTTCAGACAAGGCGGTCTGAAACCCACGAGCTGACGTGAATTATGTGTCTGGCTGATAAGTGACAGCAGTTGGATATTGGAAAAAAGTCTTACAACTTAATATCTTTGATTTGTCTGGGGAATTTGGTTTGAGTAGTGTCTAAGGTGCTTTGGACCGAAACAGAAGCAGGTTAGGTCTTAGCACAGTAGAGAAGAACTTGGTTTACAGTGGTGTTGCATATACGCATCTTTGTTTTGAGCGTAATGCCGGGCTTTGATCAGACAGAGCGAGACAGTTGGACCATTGTTGAGGCCGCCTTTGCGATTCAGGACATACATTCAGCTTCGATAGATCTGTTGTCCCTGATGAAGAGGCCAAGATACGTGAACAGTTGTCTTAAGAGTGGCCGTTAATGGTAAATTCTTTGTTTAATTTATATGTTTTGGATGAAAATAAAAAATATCTATGTATATAAAAGAAAAGAAAACATGAAAGAAACTAGAACCGATGAAAAATTAAGATTTCTGTTACTGTTTCCAGTCCTATTGATTTTCTGTTTTTTCTTTAATTTAACACATTCAAATTTTAAGAATTTCATTCAAACTGTAATTTTACACTATAAGAGACTTGCAAGTGCATTGGCAAGGGAGCAGTTAGATAGAGCCACTGAAGTGTCTTTATTGGTTGAAAAATTCCGGGATTTGAAAGCCAAGCTTTCGAAGGTATGTTCTAGAAAAGCGAAGGAAGTAATTGAAAATTATGAGGTATAATGATCACTGACTCTTATATGTCCTATGTGACCGCCTCAAAAATAAAGGTATCTGTATATCACACTTTGTGACTGATCGTCGCTCGAGTTTATTTTTATTTAAATAAAAATATCAAGCTTTTGAACTGCAGGTAAGAAGCGACATAGGAAGCTGAGGAATAATAGTGACTCTGGAATAGTTCTATCGGTGTCAGTGTCGCCACCTAAATATTATTTCTGTCAAAAACTACTACAAAATTTGCCCATTGTTTACATATAGTATTTGTTATTGGGAAGTATGCACATATTTCTCGGGAGATGAAGTGGAGTTATCTGCTGGCAGGATTTTCCACGGGGATAATTTTCGATGATAAGGGAAGGTTCCAGGAATTTAGTTTTTCAATGAGAATTTTACGCTGGAGAAATTTGCTTGAATTGACAACTTGCATGCAAACAACGTCATTTGATTTTTTTTCCGAAACCCCCTGCATATTTCAAGGTTTGAGGGTTGAATATTTGAAGGTTAAGGATAAGAAGGTTTTCACCTTCACACCCTTAGCCTTAATTGTAGTATTGGTCACAGTAGTAGTAAGAGGTGGCGTTTCGAACAGAGTGGGGTGGAGGAGAAGCGTAAAAGACATTCTAGGACCACTGGGCCGATACGATCACCCCTGGAAAAAAAGAACACGCATTCGTGATTTGCCTTCTGGCCAAAAATACAAAATTCCGTATTTTTTTAGATAGGAACTTGAAATTTCTGCATAGGCCTAAATTTCCCAATTATATTTGAAAAGACTTAGTCAGGTTTTAGGTTTCAATTTTGGCAGCCCTTTTCTTGCCCCCTTAAAATTATGGGTCAAGTTTCAATGTTTTTAATTCTGTAGGGCTCTAACAGCCAAAATTGTAATTTATATTGTTGCTGGCGATTTTCTTTTTTACTAACTTAAAGATAAGAAAAAACAATTTTAATATTAACTGCTCCATTATTCAACCAAGTTGTTCTTTGGAGAAAAAGAGTTATGACACCAAACAGGGTCAGTGTTGCGATTCTCTGGGCATTGAGATAGCTCTATGACCAATACTGTACCTTTAGAATCAGAATTTTATCCTGCAGCAAAATTTTGCATTAATTTCAGTTGTAATGTTACTCTTTGACTTCCCCCCCCCCCGACTAACAGACAAATATATACCCAAAATAATATAAAGAAAGGGATTGCCATTGTTTTGACAAATCGTTAAATTAGTTTTAAAAAAAGAGTGACAATTAGGAAACTCACCTTAAATATACAATTCAAGGTATATATTTAACCATTTGGGGGTAGGGTGTGGGTTATTTAACTTTCCAAACAAAATGAATGTTATATTTTGATTTGGAATAAAACTTCGCTTCTAAAGGTATGTCTATTTCTTAGGTATCTCAAACAGTGAATACAAAAATTTACCCGAAAAAGTAATATTTCCGGAAAATACCTTTTCTTAATTCAGGACCAAGCAAAACACAAGAAGGTTTATAGAATTAAATGACAGAAGTTCAAGAATTTTTATTATTGTTAATTAAAGGTTATTTTTTATCATACTTAAAAGATAAGAAAGCAAGTTTTAATATTACAAATTTTAAATCCCAATTTTTTCTTCTTTCAGGAAAGCAGCTTTAGCGTAATTTGAAAAAAAAAAAACAACAAAAAAACAAAAACAAGTAATCAACTCAAAAATAGAAACGTAATGAATTCCTTGTTTAAACTTATAGAATTTTGATTGGAATCAACGAACAGTTCTTTTTTCGAATTTGAAGACAAGGAAAAATAGCTTTGATATAAGAATCTCTTTAATTAGAAATAATCTTTACATCAGAAAGCACTAACAGTTTCTTTTCTTGAGCAAAGGAATTGTACCCTTTCTTCGAGAAAAACAAAACACAAACCTCTGTTCATCTTGCGTCTATATTAAAATTCAAAAAGCTGATTGAAAAAACTGATTGAAGACACTTAGTCTAACTGATTGAACAGTATGAATGTGAAGTAACACCTGCTGAATAACCCCAATCAAATTGGTTACTCAAATTTACAATATTTCGCGTCAAGTTTTGCGAAGTTAAAGGATTGCTTCTTTATTTGTCAAAATAAAACCTAAGTACCAATTAAAACTTATGTTTTAAACTTAAGCTTTAAAGTTCTAAAACCTATAAGAATTATAGAGAATTTATATAGTGTTTTTATTTGCACTATGCAAATTAATTGGGATAAATTGTTAAACTTTGTATTTTAAAGACCCTAGGGATTTTAGAATAATAAAATTATTGTTATTATTGTACCCGATTATATTTCCGTCGAAAATGCCATTCGTTAGTCCTAAAATCAGTAAAAGCAAAAGTGAAACAACTTGTTTAACCCATTGTCTCATTTTCTCAGTACTGTGAATTGTCGATAAACTCTACTTATATTCAACCGCCAACATTGATAATCTACAATATTCAACCATCAATATCGATACTATCGATATATTCAACCAAAAATACTAATCATCTACAGTATTCAACCAACAAAATAAATTCAATCGATAGATTATTCCCTTCTTTGCATAAGTATAGTCAATTTGTCCTATTCCGAGAGAACCTTGAAAGTTATTAGAGAAATTGAAATAATATTTGGATTGCAATTGAAAAGTATTGAAAACAGCCAATGATTAGCTCTGCTTCTATGATCGTGATATTTGGCATATATATTTATTTTGTGAAATATAATGCTTAATATGAAGTATTTAGCAGTTGCGTTAAGATCTGGCTACCCATTTGTAAGATAAAAATACCGTAATTTGTCTAATTTTTCCGAATTAACACCCACGCAATTCCCCCAATGAGAGCAGAATCAGTCCGTTTAATGTCAACAACTTATCTAGGACATGTTCTTATTCTTCCCACCAAGTTTCATCTCGATCTCTACACTCTGAGCGTTTTCCAAGATTTTCAGTTCCCCCTCCAACTCCCTCCAATGTCTCTGGATCCAGTTGGATTTAAAATGTGAGTTGGATTTTAAAATAAGAGATCTTAGCTACGAGGTCCTTCTAAATATCAAATTTCATTGAGATCCGACCACTCGTTCGTAAGTTAGGGTCAATGGGGTATTATGAGAAGGCCAGGTGGGGTTATACCACTTGCCATCCCCAAAGGCTGGCTCTACTTAATGCTTTCTTATGAAAACAAGAGATTCTCAGCAATTACATATATGACTCAAATCTTAAGAATTTGTTTTATAAAGCGCCTAAAATTTCACCACTGGCCTTGAGATATAAATGTCTACAAAATCGTCATTGAGGGATGCGGACTTATAAACAATAAAATGAAAAACAATATTTCCTTTGAACTGAAATCAAGGAGTAACATTAAAACTTAAATCGAACAGAAATTGTACCGTTTACAAGGGGTCGCCCCACCTCAATCCCTCGCCATTTATGCTAAAGTTTTTGAGTTATTAAAAAGCGTATTGTTCTAATTAACAAAACATGTGTTTCAGGAGTCATTTTTAAGCAATTGGAGCAAAAAGTCAAACTTCAGCGTAAAGAGTAAGATATTGAGGAGGGGTAGCCCACTCTAAAAAATTCTCTATAAAACTCTCCACCATAATAATTAGCTTCCTATAAAATGTCTCGAAGATAAATTGGAGCCATGATGCATCCTATTCCCCCCCCCCCAAAAAAAAAGCAATTCTATAAATTCTCCAAACTTTGACAATTACTCATAAAATGTTCTGCGTCTCTCCTATATTCTCAACAAAGGGTGCAAGTAGACCAGCCTCCCGGCCATTTTCATCATAAGAATCCAAGTGTGCCCTACGCTATGGCACAAAATTTGCAAACACCTACCGTCAATGCCTTGGGACGCTGTACGGTAGTTTCAGTATAAACTGAAATTCCTCTCAAAACATTACTTTAATCTGGTTATAAAATCATAGGCTGCTTTAATCTACTGGTGGTAAAGAGCCAAATCCAACATGCCAAGGAAATCATTAGGTTTGCAATGAGGACCCTGGTTATTATTCCATGCCCATGTGAAGCCAGCTTCTTCCGGCGTGGCTTTAATCTGTTTTGGCCACCTCGCCTTTTTAAAAGATTACAACAAGTTATTGTGAGCCGCCTTCACTAGACGGTTATCGAGCAAATGTAATATCTGTAACAAAAATTTGATCATCTTGATAATGCTCTTATGACACAAATTTGGTAAACCCAGGTCACCTTTAAGATCCAAACTGCTTTCAAGCCGACTACTTTTTTAAAATACATACACTGCAGAGACTTCAATTGTCTCATTGTAGTGGCCCCCCACAATAAAATTGTGAAACGCTGCCAAAAACCTAATAAGATGAAGAAAGGCTGAAACAGAAAATTTAAAGAAAGCGAGAACTTTAAGGGAAACAATCATGAAAGAAGTTGTATCTCAGTTAATACATTTGTGCATCTTAAATTCAGTAAGTCAGAGAGGCAAGAAATGTCCTCAACAAATTGTTTTAGCCTTAAATATTCTAAAGAAATTTGGCTCCTCGTTACAAGGAGCATCATTAAATTAAGCTTTTCAATACTTTCATTACAGCTGTGGCCAGGCCTCCCTCCTTAACCAGGTATGGCTTGAATGTGTAGTTTTATCGTTGGACGACACAACAGGTTCCAATTTGATCTGCAGTTGGTCTTTATCCGCCAAGACCAAGATGTAAACTGGTACGCGTAGACATTCCAAGGGAGAAGGTTGGGCGGTGCTTTCGGTAGCAATGACAAACCCTATGTGATGGTAAGGCTTTATTTGTAGTTTTTCCATTGAACAGCTCTAGTTTAGAAGAGAAAACTCCTACAAAGCCAGAGATTTAATTTTATTCAAGATTTAAAACAAAAATGGTACTGATAATGGGTGCTTGTGAAGCGAACATTAAGCTAAATCTTCCTTTAGTAATGGAGCATGGTGAATATACTGGAGCATTGTGAATAGAGCATCTGTAGGGGCATTATGATTGGATTTGAATCTAAAGTAGTCTATACTGTTGTCCTGTGATTGTGTTTAAGCACCATCTATAACTCAAATCACGGAAAGCAGTCAATAGACCTGAAAAAGAACAGAACAAAAAATGAAAATCTTGAAGCAAAGAGTTCAAAAAAAGAATAACTAAAGTCTAATAAAGAATAGACAAATAAAAAGAATCAATGATGAGGAATAAAAAAATAACGAATACCTAAAATTAACCCGACTACCAAGAAGGCAGATCAAGCAGAAGCATTCAAAGGTATTAAATCTTGGGCCAAAACTGACCTTAGTGAACCTACTTCTAACCTTATGGTTTTGAACTGCTTTGCTTAATTACTTGCGTTTCAAGCTTGTCTAACTTAGTTTAGTTTTACTTACAAAAAAATACCAAATTTATAGTTTTACTTACAAAAAAAATACCAAATTCGAGCACTTTATATATTTGGCATGCTTGTTGTCATAGTGTTGTATTTACATTTAAATGAAACTACTATAATGTTTCATCTATTTCTTTACTTTTAATTAATGTAAAAACTTTTCTAGATTTATAGCATTGTCTATCTTTTGCTATAGCTATCAGGAAAGTTATAGCTTCAAGAGCCCCAATACTATGTGGTTTTTTTCGCTCATTTTCAACTGGTTTTTCAAAGGCGTTCCTTATTTTCAAAGTTGACGCCCGCTAAGGGTAAATCTACCAAACTGCATCTGGAGATCTTTTGCATTGAAAATTGAGCTCCAGAATTTTCCTCATTTTTAAGACACATATGGCAGTGAAAGTTTCCATTTAACCAACTTAAAATCAAGTTCCACTCTTAGTGTTTTTGGTAATTTAAGGTCCACTTAGCCGCAAAGTCGAATTCATTACTTTTCATCCTCTCAAAACTTGAAATCCCAAAGTGGCTGGATCTAGTCCTGGCATCGACGGTTATTGTGTTGCGAGAGCAACACTTTGGTTTTGTCCCGTTTTTTTTTTCTATGCCGCCGATCTCGGCTTATTCCTGGACACTGGTAAGTGTCTAACCTGTGCGGTTTTTACGGAAAGTGTGGACCTTAGGCTGGATTGATGAATATGGCATTACATTTTGGAAAGCTCCGCAGAACTCTTGCCTAGGGACAAAAAAGATGGTTTTCGCTTGTCCATGAGCCAGAGACTATGGTGTGCTAAGTGAAGTGGAGTTATATAGCCTATATCAGAGAGAAGTATCTGAAGTTGTGCAAGCTTTCGTTTCATCAAACCATGTTTCTGCTTTCGAGTGGAAAGCTCCGTTCTAGCAGGCAAGCAGGTAGGCACCACTTTCAAATGGAAGATGGACTAAAATCTATAAGTGTTAAATATATGCGGCAGATACCCGGCTCCACAGCTAATACATCTTCTTCGAGTGATAAATAGAAAAATTGACAGAAGCAAAAACGCGGCATTTTCCCACGGGTCTGAAAGTACTGCCATCTATTGTTGCTACCCATTTCTGTTCGTGATTTCAACTGATTTTATCATTAGGTTTTTCGGACATGGGATTGCGGTAGAGAAATGGTTTCAGGTGTGCTTTATAAACTTTAAAAGTTCTCTCATTGCTAAAGAAATTGGAGCTTATCCTCCACTCCTTTCTAAGTGGTGACGTTAGAAAGTTGGCCAATGGAAAAAAAAAAACAACTTCAGAACTAAGACAGATAGAATTTTTTATTCGACGGCAATTGAATATATATATATATATATAAATAAATACTAGATATGAAAAAGGACATACAATTTGGACTAATCGCTTTCTGGAATGTTTCTTTGATATTTCTTCTTTAACTTTTTCTCTGACTGATAAAACTTTAGGGAATCAGCTCAAATATCAATTCCTGAAACTTGGCGCTTAATCCATTAAACTCAGTCACTTTCTTTAAAATTTTCCTGAAATCTTGTCAGTGGCGTCAATTCACAAAAATTAGGGGGAGGGGGAAAATATTATTTTGTTTTTAATTTTTTCCATGAATATACAAAAAAGGGTATTTTTCAATGACAATACCCAGAATATATATATTTTAAAATCTAGATGGGAAGGGCATACAAATCAGGAGAAAGGAAGGAGGAGCACCCCTCCCCCCATAGAAGCCATTGAAACTTGTCACTGCATGACTTAGTAAGGAGATCAGCAAAAATTGACGTGTACCATCACATATTACCTACCATCTGTCTGGAATTAATTTTGCCGAAAATCCTCTCTGCACTCTCTGTATCTGTTTGGCTTTCCATAATGGCTAATAATAGCTTACAGGCATTATTCTTCAATTTAAAAGTTTGTCTGATCTACAAGTACACTAATATCATCTGTTAAAAGTTCAACTACTATGTCTAAGCTGTTTGATTCATTCATTACTATACATTTCTGATTATCATGGCTTACTACGGATCCCTGAAACTAATAATAACTATTAGCATTAAAACAAAGAAAAAAAAAGTTAAGGTAAATAAAGAAAGAGAAACTGTCAAAAGACAAAACGAAACTAGAAAAATCACTCCCAAAAAAGTAGACAACTTAAACAAATCTTTGAAATTACAAATTTACTCAAATTTGCTTTTCATCCAGATTTGTCAAATTGCTCTGGCACATTACGAGAGGATTAAGATGTAGACATTTGATTTTCTTTATGTATTGACTTCCAGTGGAACTTTTTTTTCACTTCCCAACCTGTAAATTATTTACAAGGACAAGAATTTATAAGGGCAGTGCAAGTTTATCCTAAAGAATCACTAGAAACCAGAGAACAAAGAAAAATTAATAGATATAGACCAAAATAAATCATTGAGAGCGTCATAATAATGTGAGCGTGCTTTGTTGCCAACATCAATATCAAAGCAATAAAACATTGCAGAATGTAGTATTTGATTTAGTTCGAATGCCTGAATCTTTCCTGAGTTTTTATGTTTATTTTGTGCTATATCAGTGGACACTATGGACCTAAGAGAGTTTTTACTTGTAGAATGATATCTTTTTATATATAAAAAAATCAAACATTAATACATAAATGTATCTATAATAGATATTAATAGATACAGACAAGGGGAAGGCATAACACAAAAAAGTAGCCTGTCCCAGAAATGACAACAACCACTTCCTAATTCTTAAGCAAGATGCTCCTGTCCATTACATATGATTTTACATTCAATTCTTTACATTTTTAAAATGAATTTTGCATGCTTTTTTGACAAAGAAAAAGTAGAAATTACAAAATAGAAATTGACTAATAAATCTACCCCAGAAACATGAATCTACCCCAGAAACAAGGGGAGAGCCTAAAACTTTGTATAGCAGAGGTTTCAATAGATTCCATGAAGAGATTGGCCAACAAAGGGGAGAGAGATGCCCCCATAGCCAAACCAAACACCTGTTTGTAAAATTCACCTCTAAATTGTACCTCTAATTGTAAATTGACAATTGTATTTATTATTATTGGTGGTGGTTTTATTTGTTTTTAGTTTAGTGGGTTTTTTCTTTTTATCTCGTGCTGAGGACACCTAGTTTGGATACAGGCGAAATATCCGCGTTGTTTTAGTCTTTCCTCTCTACTGGCCGTGGTCTCGTTTGAGGTTTTTTGTGGAGTTTTATCTGTCTTTTTGTTTATTCTTGTTCAGGTCAAGGGACTATAAGTTTCCTATTTAGCTATTTCAGACAAGGCGGTCTGAAACCCACGAGCTGACGTGAATTATGTGTCTGGCTGATAAGTGACAGCAGTTGGATATTGGAAAAAAGTCTTACAACTTAATATCTTTGATTTGTCTGGGGAATTTGGTTTGAGTAGTGTCTAAGGTGCTTTGGACCGAAACAGAAGCAGGTTAGGTCTTAGCACAGTAGAGAAGAACTTGGTTTACAGTGGTGTTGCATATACGCATCTTTGTTTTGAGCGTAATGCCGGGCTTTGATCAGACAGAGCGAGACAGTTGGACCATTGTTGAGGCCGCCTTTGCGATTCAGGACATACATTCAGCTTCGATAGATCTGTTGTCCCTGATGAAGAGGCCAAGATACGTGAACAGTTGTCTTAAGAGTGGCCGTTAATGGTAAATTCTTTGTTTAATTTATATGTTTTGGATGAAAATAAAAAATATCTATGTATATAAAAGAAAAGAAAACATGAAAGAAACTAGAACCGATGAAAAATTAAGATTTCTGTTACTGTTTCCAGTCCTATTGATTTTCTGTTTTTTCTTTAATTTAACACATTCAAATTTTAAGAATTTCATTCAAACTGTAATTTTACACTATAAGAGACTTGCAAGTGCATTGGCAAGGGAGCAGTTAGATAGAGCCACTGAAGTGTCTTTATTGGTTGAAAAATTCCGGGATTTGAAAGCCAAGCTTTCGAAGGTATGTTCTAGAAAAGCGAAGGAAGTAATTGAAAATTATGAGGTATAATGATCACTGACTCTTATATGTCCTATGTGACCGCCTCAAAAATAAAGGTATCTGTATATCACACTTTGTGACTGATCGTCGCTCGAGTTTATTTTTATTTAAATAAAAATATCAAGCTTTTGAACTGCAGGTAAGAAGCGACATAGGAAGCTGAGGAATAATAGTGACTCTGGAATAGTTCTATCGGTGTCAGTGTCGCCACCTAAATATTATTTCTGTCAAAAACTACTACAAAATTTGCCCATTGTTTACATATAGTATTTGTTATTGGGAAGTATGCACATATTTCTCGGGAGATGAAGTGGAGTTATCTGCTGGCAGGATTTTCCACGGGGATAATTTTCGATGATAAGGGAAGGTTCCAGGAATTTAGTTTTTCAATGAGAATTTTACGCTGGAGAAATTTGCTTGAATTGACAACTTGCATGCAAACAACGTCATTTGATTTTTTTTCCGAAACCCCCTGCATATTTCAAGGTTTGAGGGTTGAATATTTGAAGGTTAAGGATAAGAAGGTTTTCACCTTCACACCCTTAGCCTTAATTGTAGTATTGGTCACAGTAGTAGTAAGAGGTGGCGTTTCGAACAGAGTGGGGTGGAGGAGAAGCGTAAAAGACATTCTAGGACCACTGGGCCGATACGATCACCCCTGGAAAAAAAGAACACGCATTCGTGATTTGCCTTCTGGCCAAAAATACAAAATTCCGTATTTTTTTAGATAGGAACTTGAAATTTCTGCATAGGCCTAAATTTCCCAATTATATTTGAAAAGACTTAGTCAGGTTTTAGGTTTCAATTTTGGCAGCCCTTTTCTTGCCCCCTTAAAATTATGGGTCAAGTTTCAATGTTTTTAATTCTGTAGGGCTCTAACAGCCAAAATTGTAATTTATATTGTTGCTGGCGATTTTCTTTTTTACTAACTTAAAGATAAGAAAAAACAATTTTAATATTAACTGCTCCATTATTCAACCAAGTTGTTCTTTGGAGAAAAAGAGTTATGACACCAAACAGGGTCAGTGTTGCGATTCTCTGGGCATTGAGATAGCTCTATGACCAATACTGTACCTTTAGAATCAGAATTTTATCCTGCAGCAAAATTTTGCATTAATTTCAGTTGTAATGTTACTCTTTGACTTCCCCCCCCCCCGACTAACAGACAAATATATACCCAAAATAATATAAAGAAAGGGATTGCCATTGTTTTGACAAATCGTTAAATTAGTTTTAAAAAAAGAGTGACAATTAGGAAACTCACCTTAAATATACAATTCAAGGTATATATTTAACCATTTGGGGGTAGGGTGTGGGTTATTTAACTTTCCAAACAAAATGAATGTTATATTTTGATTTGGAATAAAACTTCGCTTCTAAAGGTATGTCTATTTCTTAGGTATCTCAAACAGTGAATACAAAAATTTACCCGAAAAAGTAATATTTCCGGAAAATACCTTTTCTTAATTCAGGACCAAGCAAAACACAAGAAGGTTTATAGAATTAAATGACAGAAGTTCAAGAATTTTTATTATTGTTAATTAAAGGTTATTTTTTATCATACTTAAAAGATAAGAAAGCAAGTTTTAATATTACAAATTTTAAATCCCAATTTTTTCTTCTTTCAGGAAAGCAGCTTTAGCGTAATTTGAAAAAAAACAACAACAAAAAAACAAAAACAAGTAATCAACTCAAAAATAGAAACGTAATGAATTCCTTGTTTAAACTTATAGAATTTTGATTGGAATCAACGAACAGTTCTTTTTTCGAATTTGAAGACAAGGAAAAATAGCTTTGATATAAGAATCTCTTTAATTAGAAATAATCTTTACATCAGAAAGCACTAACAGTTTCTTTTCTTGAGCAAAGGAATTGTACCCTTTCTTCGAGAAAAACAAAACACAAACCTCTGTTCATCTTGCGTCTATATTAAAATTCAAAAAGCTGATTGAAAAAACTGATTGAAGACACTTAGTCTAACTGATTGAACAGTATGAATGTGAAGTAACACCTGCTGAATAACCCCAATCAAATTGGTTACTCAAATTTACAATATTTCGCGTCAAGTTTTGCGAAGTTAAAGGATTGCTTCTTTATTTGTCAAAATAAAACCTAAGTACCAATTAAAACTTATGTTTTAAACTTAAGCTTTAAAGTTCTAAAACCTATAAGAATTATAGAGAATTTATATAGTGTTTTTATTTGCACTATGCAAATTAATTGGGATAAATTGTTAAACTTTGTATTTTAAAGACCCTAGGGATTTTAGAATAATAAAATTATTGTTATTATTGTACCCGATTATATTTCCGTCGAAAATGCCATTCGTTAGTCCTAAAATCAGTAAAAGCAAAAGTGAAACAACTTGTTTAACCCATTGTCTCATTTTCTCAGTACTGTGAATTGTCGATAAACTCTACTTATATTCAACCGCCAACATTGATAATCTACAATATTCAACCATCAATATCGATACTATCGATATATTCAACCAAAAATACTAATCATCTACAGTATTCAACCAACAAAATAAATTCAATCGATAGATTATTCCCTTCTTTGCATAAGTATAGTCAATTTGTCCTATTCCGAGAGAACCTTGAAAGTTATTAGAGAAATTGAAATAATATTTGGATTGCAATTGAAAAGTATTGAAAACAGCCAATGATTAGCTCTGCTTCTATGATCGTGATATTTGGCATATATATTTATTTTGTGAAATATAATGCTTAATATGAAGTATTTAGCAGTTGCGTTAAGATCTGGCTACCCATTTGTAAGATAAAAATACCGTAATTTGTCTAATTTTTCCGAATTAACACCCACGCAATTCCCCCAATGAGAGCAGAATCAGTCCGTTTAATGTCAACAACTTATCTAGGACATGTTCTTATTCTTCCCACCAAGTTTCATCTCGATCTCTACACTCTGAGCGTTTTCCAAGATTTTCAGTTCCCCCTCCAACTCCCTCCAATGTCTCTGGATCCAGTTGGATTTAAAATGTGAGTTGGATTTTAAAATAAGAGATCTTAGCTACGAGGTCCTTCTAAATATCAAATTTCATTGAGATCCGACCACTCGTTCGTAAGTTAGGGTCAATGGGGTATTATGAGAAGGCCAGGTGGGGTTATACCACTTGCCATCCCCAAAGGCTGGCTCTACTTAATGCTTTCTTATGAAAACAAGAGATTCTCAGCAATTACATATATGACTCAAATCTTAAGAATTTGTTTTATAAAGCGCCTAAAATTTCACCACTGGCCTTGAGATATAAATGTCTACAAAATCGTCATTGAGGGATGCGGACTTATAAACAATAAAATGAAAAACAATATTTCCTTTGAACTGAAATCAAGGAGTAACATTAAAACTTAAATCGAACAGAAATTGTACCGTTTACAAGGGGTCGCCCCACCTCAATCCCTCGCCATTTATGCTAAAGTTTTTGAGTTATTAAAAAGCGTATTGTTCTAATTAACAAAACATGTGTTTCAGGAGTCATTTTTAAGCAATTGGAGCAAAAAGTCAAACTTCAGCGTAAAGAGTAAGATATTGAGGAGGGGTAGCCCACTCTAAAAAATTCTCTATAAAACTCTCCACCATAATAATTAGCTTCCTATAAAATGTCTCGAAGATAAATTGGAGCCATGATGCATCCTATCCCCCCCCCCCAAAAAAAAGCAATTCTATAAATTCTCCAAACTTTGACAATTACTCATAAAATGTTCTGCGTCTCTCCTATATTCTCAACAAAGGGTGCAAGTAGACCAGCCTCCCGGCCATTTTCATCATAAGAATCCAAGTGTGCCCTACGCTATGGCACAAAATTTGCAAACACCTACCGTCAATGCCTTGGGACGCTGTACGGTAGTTTCAGTATAAACTGAAATTCCTCTCAAAACATTACTTTAATCTGGTTATAAAATCATAGGCTGCTTTAATCTACTGGTGGTAAAGAGCCAAATCCAACATGCCAAGGAAATCATTAGGTTTGCAATGAGGACCCTGGTTATTATTCCATGCCCATGTGAAGCCAGCTTCTTCCGGCGTGGCTTTAATCTGTTTTGGCCACCTCGCCTTTTTAAAAGATTACAACAAGTTATTGTGAGCCGCCTTCACTAGACGGTTATCGAGCAAATGTAATATCTGTAACAAAAATTTGATCATCTTGATAATGCTCTTATGACACAAATTTGGTAAACCCAGGTCACCTTTAAGATCCAAACTGCTTTCAAGCCGACTACTTTTTTAAAATACATACACTGCAGAGACTTCAATTGTCTCATTGTAGTGGCCCCCCACAATAAAATTGTGAAACGCTGCCAAAAACCTAATAAGATGAAGAAAGGCTGAAACAGAAAATTTAAAGAAAGCGAGAACTTTAAGGGAAACAATCATGAAAGAAGTTGTATCTCAGTTAATACATTTGTGCATCTTAAATTCAGTAAGTCAGAGAGGCAAGAAATGTCCTCAACAAATTGTTTTAGCCTTAAATATTCTAAAGAAATTTGGCTCCTCGTTACAAGGAGCATCATTAAATTAAGCTTTTCAATACTTTCATTACAGCTGTGGCCAGGCCTCCCTCCTTAACCAGGTATGGCTTGAATGTGTAGTTTTATCGTTGGACGACACAACAGGTTCCAATTTGATCTGCAGTTGGTCTTTATCCGCCAAGACCAAGATGTAAACTGGTACGCGTAGACATTCCAAGGGAGAAGGTTGGGCGGTGCTTTCGGTAGCAATGACAAACCCTATGTGATGGTAAGGCTTTATTTGTAGTTTTTCCATTGAACAGCTCTAGTTTAGAAGAGAAAACTCCTACAAAGCCAGAGATTTAATTTTATTCAAGATTTAAAACAAAAATGGTACTGATAATGGGTGCTTGTGAAGCGAACATTAAGCTAAATCTTCCTTTAGTAATGGAGCATGGTGAATATACTGGAGCATTGTGAATAGAGCATCTGTAGGGGCATTATGATTGGATTTGAATCTAAAGTAGTCTATACTGTTGTCCTGTGATTGTGTTTAAGCACCATCTATAACTCAAATCACGGAAAGCAGTTAATAGACCTGAAAAAGAACAGAACAAAAAATGAAAATCTTGAAGCAAAGAGTTCAAAAAAAGAATAACTAAAGTCTAATAAAGAATAGACAAATAAAAAGAATCAATGATGAGGAATAAAAAAATAACGAATACCTAAAATTAACCCGACTACCAAGAAGGCAGATCAAGCAGAAGCATTCAAAGGTATTAAATCTTGGGCCAAAACTGACCTTAGTGAACCTACTTCTAACCTTATGGTTTTGAACTGCTTTGCTTAATTACTTGCGTTTCAAGCTTGTCTAACTTAGTTTAGTTTTACTTACAAAAAAATACCAAATTTATAGTTTTACTTACAAAAAAAATACCAAATTTGAGCACTTTATATATTTGGCATGCTTGTTGTCATAGTGTTGTATTTACATTTAAATGAAACTACTATAATGTTTCATCTATTTCTTTACTTTTAATTAATGTAAAAACTTTTCTAGATTTATAGCATTGTCTATCTTTTGCTATAGCTATCAGGAAAGTTATAGCTTCAAGAGCCCCAATACTATGTGGTTTTTTTCGCTCATTTTCAACTGGTTTTTCAAAGGCGTTCCTTATTTTCAAAGTTGACGCCCGCTAAGGGTAAATCTACCAAACTGCATCTGGAGATCTTTTGCATTGAAAATTGAGCTCCAGAATTTTCCTCATTTTTAAGACACATATGGCAGTGAAAGTTTCCATTTAACCAACTTAAAATCAAGTTCCACTCTTAGTGTTTTTGGTAATTTAAGGTCCACTTAGCCGCAAAGTCGAATTCATTACTTTTCATCCTCTCAAAACTTGAAATCCCAAAGTGGCTGGATCTAGTCCTGGCATCGACGGCTATTGTGTTGCGAGAGCAACACTTTGGTTTTGTCCCGTTTTTTTTTTCTATGCCGCCGATCTCGGCTTATTCCTGGACACTGGTAAGTGTCTAACCTGTGCGGTTTTTACGGAAAGTGTGGACCTCAGGCTGGATTGATGAATATGGCATTACATTTTGGAAAGCTCCGCAGAACTCTTGCCTAGGGACAAAAAAGATGGTTTTCGCTTGTCCATGAGCCAGAGACTATGGTGTGCTAAGTGAAGTGGAGTTATATAGCCTATATCAGAGAGAAGTATCTGAAGTTGTGCAAGCTTTCGTTTCATCAAACCATGTTTCTGCTTTCGAGTGGAAAGCTCCGTTCTAGCAGGCAAGCAGGTAGGCACCACTTTCAAATGGAAGATGGACTAAAATCTATAAGTGTTAAATATATGCGGCAGATACCCGGCTCCACAGCTAATACATCTTCTTCGAGTGATAAATAGAAAAATTGACAGAAGCAAAAACGCGGCATTTTCCCACGGGTCTGAAAGTACTGCCATCTATTGTTGCTACCCATTTCTGTTCGTGATTTCAACTGATTTTATCATTAGGTTTTTCGGACATGGGATTGCGGTAGAGAAATGGTTTCAGGTGTGCTTTATAAACTTTAAAAGTTCTCTCATTGCTAAAGAAATTGGAGCTTATCCTCCACTCCTTTCTAAGTGGTGACGTTAGAAAGTTGGCCAATGGAAAAAAAAAAACAACTTCAGAACTAAGACAGATAGAATTTTTTATTCGACGGCAATTGAATATATATATATATATATATATAAATAAATACTAGATATGAAAAAGGACATACAATTTGGACTAATCGCTTTCTGGAATGTTTCTTTGATATTTCTTCTTTAACTTTTTCTCTGACTGATAAAACTTTAGGGAATCAGCTCAAATATCAATTCCTGAAACTTGGCGCTTAATCCATTAAACTCAGTCACTTTCTTTAAAATTTTCCTGAAATCTTGTCAGTGGCGTCAATTCACAAAAATTAGGGGGAGGGGGAAAATATTATTTTGTTTTTAATTTTTTCCATGAATATACAAAAAAGGGTATTTTTCAATGACAATACCCAGAATATATATATTTTAAAATCTAGATGGGAAGGGCATACAAATCAGGAGAAAGGAAGGAGGAGCACCCCTCCCCCCATAGAAGCCATTGAAACTTGTCACTGCATGACTTAGTAAGGAGATCAGCAAAAATTGACGTGTACCATCACATATTACCTACCATCTGTCTGGAATTAATTTTGCCGAAAATCCTCTCTGCACTCTCTGTATCTGTTTGGCTTTCCATAATGGCTAATAATAGCTTACAGGCATTATTCTTCAATTTAAAAGTTTGTCTGATCTACAAGTACACTAATATCATCTGTTAAAAGTTCAACTACTATGTCTAAGCTGTTTGATTCATTCATTACTATACATTTCTGATTATCATGGCTTACTACGGATCCCTGAAACTAATAATAAATATTAGCATTAAAACAAAGAAAAAAAAAGTTAAGGTAAATAAAGAAAGAGAAACTGTCAAAAGACAAAACGAAACTAGAAAAATCACTCCCAAAAAAGTAGACAACTTAAACAAATCTTTGAAATTACAAATTTACTCAAATTTGCTTTTCATCCAGATTTGTCAAATTGCTCTGGCACATTACGAGAGGATTAAGATGTAGACATTTGATTTTCTTTATGTATTGACTTCCAGTGGAACTTTTTTTTCACTTCCCAACCTGTAAATTATTTACAAGGACAAGAATTTATAAGGGCAGTGCAAGTTTATCCTAAAGAATCACTAGAAACCAGAGAACAAAGAAAAATTAATAGATATAGACCAAAATAAATCATTGAGAGCGTCATAATAATGTGAGCGTGCTTTGTTGCCAACATCAATATCAAAGCAATAAAACATTGCAGAATGTAGTATTTGATTTAGTTCGAATGCCTGAATCTTTCCTGAGTTTTTATGTGTATTTTGTGCTATATCAGTGGACACTATGGACCTAAGAGAGTTTTTACTTGTAGAATGATATCTTTTTATATATAAAAAAATCAAACATTAATACATAAATGTATCTATAATAGATATTAATAGATACAGACAAGGGGAAGGCATAACACAAAAAAGTAGCCTGTCCCAAAAATGACAACAACCACTTCCTAATTCTTAAGCAAGATGCTCCTGTCCATTACATATGATTTTACATTCAATTCTTTACATTTTTAAAATGAATTTTGCATGCTTTTTTGACAAAGAAAAAGTAGAAATTACAAAATAGAAATTGACTAATAAATCTACCCCAGAAACATGAATCTACCCCAGAAACAAGGGGAGAGCCTAAAACTTTGTATAGCAGAGGTTTCAATAGATTCCATGAAGAGATTGGCCAACAAAGGGGAGAGAGATGCCCCCATAGCCAAACCAAACACCTGTTTGTAAAATTCACCTCTAAATTGTACCTCTAATTGTAAATTGACAATTGTATTTATTATTATTGGTGGTGGTTTTATTTGTTTTTAGTTTAGTGGGTTTTTTCTTTTTATCTCGTGCTGAGGACACCTAGTTTGGATACAGGCGAAATATCCGCGTTGTTTTAGTCTTTCCTCTCTACTGGCCGTGGTCTCGTTTGAGGTTTTTTGTGGAGTTTTATCTGTCTTTTTGTTTATTCTTGTTCAGGTCAAGGGACTATAAGTTTCCTATTTAGCTATTTCAGACAAGGCGGTCTGAAACCCACGAGCTGACGTGAATTATGTGTCTGGCTGATAAGTGACAGCAGTTGGATATTGGAAAAAAGTCTTACAACTTAATATCTTTGATTTGTCTGGGGAATTTGGTTTGAGTAGTGTCTAAGGTGCTTTGGACCGAAACAGAAGCAGGTTAGGTCTTAGCACAGTAGAGAAGAACTTGGTTTACAGTGGTGTTGCATATACGCATCTTTGTTTTGAGCGTAATGCCGGGCTTTGATCAGACAGAGCGAGACAGTTGGACCATTGTTGAGGCCGCCTTTGCGATTCAGGACATACATTCAGCTTCGATAGATCTGTTGTCCCTGATGAAGAGGCCAAGATACGTGAACAGTTACACAACTTCAACCGTATTTTTCGCTATATTGAATACAGATGAGTACAGATTGCGTCTGCCGGGCCAATAATCATTAGCATAGTCTTTTGCCCGCTGATTTTCAGGCCCAGTTTAAATACTTCTTCCAAATGAATGGTAATGGCTTCTCCGAGTTCAGCTGATGAGTTGTATACCAAAGCAATATCATCTGCGAAGTCAGAAAAAACTTAGGACTCGGTCACCAATCTGCAGTCAAGAATAGAGACGATTGGTGGTTCTTTCCATGGCGTATTCGATGAAGACATTGAAAGTTTGTAGGCTGGTGGTGGTACATCCTTGCCTCACATTTACTTCGAATAAAGCAGAATAGCTGTAACTTGTGTCAGCACAAATTATGGATTCTCGAATCTCTTAGTACTTGTTTCAAAGATTATATTACTGGTTTCATCGGGAAACATATTTATCCCAAGTTAGAAATAAGAAGGAGCGAAATTTTCAAAGTGAAGAAGGTTTTAAGAGGATTTAGGACTCCAAACCACCCTACTCCTTGGTAAGGTGTAAATGTCTTCATTTGTAACATGTTAAAACGTTTCATTATCCGAATTGCAGCAATAGCTAGTAACCTAGTAGGGCACAATCCCATCCCATAGTAAAAAAATTAAATAGCCAATAACTACAAAAAAAAAAAATCTAGGTTGCAGTGGTGGCTAGCAACTTGGTAAGAGACGACCACATCCAATACAAGAATGTAATGGCCGATAACTCAGATCAAATCAAAGATGATTTATCAGGCCGATAAATCAGTGTCGGATCAAACCAAAAAGTACACTATTAGAACTACCTTTTCCGAAACCTTTGTGTAGGAAATTTAAAATCCCTTTGCTTGAATAACGAGGAAAATCTATTTGCTTGACAAACAAGAAAATCTGCTTGAACTACGATATTCTGCACCGATGGCATCTTTGTTTTCTTTTTTTTTATGCAGCAAGCAGGGACGAATAATTTCCTCAAAGAGATAATTATCGGACCTTTCAACTACGTTGAACAAAATGGCTATTTCAACATTTTGATTGGATTTGTTTTGGGAAATGGTTTGCGCGGGAGAGGGGTTAATTGCCCTCAATCCCTTTTGACTATTAAAAAGGGCACTAGCATTTTCAATGAGCCTTTTTCTAAGTTTCTAGGACAACAAATAGCCAACTCAAAATTTCTTGACCAGTACCATGACTAGGTTCAAGAGTAAGCTCCGATGGATATATATTTTTAGAAATATCAATAAATTCCTTACAATTTATAACCAAAATATCATCTAAATATCTTTTATTATTTGACAAAACATGTTTTAAATTATTTTGATTATTCTTATCCATCATATATTTATATTCGAGTTGACTTAAAAACAAGTCAGCTATAAATGGGCTGGCATTTCCCCCCCCCCTCCATGGGAATTCCCACAATTTGCTTGTACAAATTACCATTAAATCTTATATGAGTACTAGCTGTTGGTGTGGCGCTTCGCACCACACCAACACCTAGCTGGTGGGGGCGCTTCGCACCTCCTCCAAAGCCCTCCCCCGCGCATGTAAGTCGTTACGCACCATTGTAGTTGTGTCCCTGTGTCCCATCTGCTAATATAGATAGATATATATATATATATATATATATATATATATATATATATATATATATATATATATATATATGTTTTTAACTACGTAAAACTTGCAAATATACAACATTCTTCGCTGTCCCATTGTCTGTGCATATAAATAGATTGTCAGGTTTACCGACTCTTGAACATGCAACATAATTTTCCATGGGAAAAACAATCCGTATTCAGATCTATACCGCATTTTTCTAACGATTGCCCTTGAGCTTTGTTGATGGTGATTGCTAATCGAACATTCCCTGTGTCCCCATTGTCATTTATATATCCCCCCTGTGCCCCGGCGTCCCCGTTGTAGTTATTCCTGTGTCCCTTCAAGAGTCTATCACCGTCAGTGAATTATTAACCCTCTAATATGGATTAAAATTCGAAAAGTTTTTATTACCAGAACAATAGGTTTTAAGTTTATTTATAATTTCCTTTAAAATTAAAGAGAGGTCAGTAGCAGCAATGCAGGTTGGACATCTAGCTATTCCAACAATAAATCGTGGTTTAGGGGGATTCTTATGAAATTTTACAGTCCAATATAGGAAAGAGAAATTTTTCTCATCGTCATTAATTCTAATATTAAATCTTTTTTAAGTATTTCCTCAGTTTTAACAATTAAATTCGCATCCTCTAAATTCACCTTTTCTTAAACATTAGTCGTGCATAGCTTCTGACAAATTATGGCAAAATTGTTATTAGTTTTATCCACCGGCAAAATTATAAAAATCATTCTGTAGATTAGCAATTGCTTGTTTTATCCTAGCATTATAAAATAATGATTTAGTGTTACTATTTTTTAAGTTAGCATATATTTTATTACGTATTCTACTAATAATTACATTCTTCCAACTTTGAAAACTCTTTATTTTATTCTTTATTCATAACAAGATTAGTTATTGCCCTTACTTAAGAAATTAACATATCTTTTTTTGTATTTTGGCGGAAATTAAATTGGGATCGAGGGAATGGATGATTTGCAAGAACTTAATGAAACGTTGTTTTAACCCAGGAGGCAAAAATTTTCCATTGACCAAACCCCCAATAAATAATGCACTCCTCATGTTTTTTTAATCTTTTTTTTATCTTTTCTTATCATTTTTGTCCTTTTTATTTCTTGTCGTCTAACAGATATTTGGATGGCTACGATACATTCAAGATCACTTAATAATTCTAAACTAACGCAGTTCAAACAATAAAAGGTTTAATTCTAAGACAAAGGTATTTTCAACATTAAATAGGTAAAGTAGCCAAAAAAGATTCTGCTGAACAGAAATATCAAGGTAACATGCAAAGAAACTAAAGTATTACTAAATTACTAAAAACGTTATTAAAGTTAAATGTATGTCTACTATTAAAGAAAATTATTAAGCTATAAATATTTTTCTTGAAGTTGGAGAATGTTGATTGATTGGTATTATCTGATTTATTTTTATTTTTAGTTAATTCAGGGACTACTGTTAGTTGACGGGTTGAATATTGAAATTTAGATTGAATCAAATTTCGAATGAGAGTATATTTATTTTCTTACGTTTGCTGGACTGCCCCTTTGGAAAGCCTTCTGGCAAGCTTTTGACAAGCCCAAAGGGGTTTTATGTTGTAATGTATACTGTAAATAAATTGTTCAGTACAATAGATATAAGAAAAAACAGTTCAAAATGGTATATCTATATATCTATATCTATATATATATATATATATATATATAAATAAGTTGTCTGTCTGTGTGTCTGTCTGTCAGGTGACGTCATGTTTCTGTGTCGACTGACGTCATGAAGTTAGTTGTCGTCATTTTTGCTATGACGGTGACGTCATTAACGGTATTTAAGACATTTGTTCACGGAAAAATGTTTAATTGTAAAATGACTGAAGAACCTACAATGGCAACAGCCGAGGAAGCTGCTCAAAGAGTTTATGCCAAAAAACTTGCTGCTGATAGAGAAAGTAAGAAAAGAAAGCGTTCCGAGGAATCACAAGAACAGCAAGAAAACAGGCTTGCAGCTGATATAGAAAGTAAGAAAAGAAAGCGTGCCGGGGAATCACAAGAACAGCAAGAAAACAGGCTTGCGGCTAAAGAACGCAAAACCGCGCAGTTAGATGAAAATCCACCTGGACAGCGAGAGTCAAAACATATCAAAACTGAAAATGATAGCGATGATGATTGGGTTTGGGATTTTGACTTGGATAAGGTCATCAATGTCTACCAGATTTAAGTTAAAAAAACAAAGGTTCGTCGATATGTACTTCATAGTGACGCTGAAAAATAAAGAAGAAAAAGAAAACTGAAAAAAGAAAAAAGGTAAAAAACTAAAAAAAAAACTAAAAAGAAAAAACACTCAAAGAGAAATTACAGACCGGGACACAAATGACGACCGAGACAGAGGGAATATAAGTGACGACCGGGAACCTCAAAGAGAAATTACAGACTGGGACACCCGGACACAAATCACGACTGGGACACAGGGAATATAAATGACGACCGGGACACAGGGACACAACTACAACGGGGACGCCGGGGGCACAGGCGGGATATATAAATGACGACCGGGACACAGGGATTGTTCGAATAGAAATTACAGACCGGGACACCGGGACACAAATGACGACCGGGACACCGGGACACAGGGAATATAAATGACGACCGGGACACTCAAAGAGAAATTACAAACTGGGACAACACAAATGACGACCGGGACACAGGGAATATAAATGACGACCGGGACACAGGGACACATCATTAGAATAATGAGGTATAGATCTGAATACGGATTGTTTTTCTCATGGACAATTATATGTTGCATGTTCAAGAGTCAGTAAACCTGACAATCCATTTATATGTACAGACAATGGGACAGCGAAGAATGTTGTATATTCACATGTTTTACGTAGTTAAAAACATATATTTATATCTATCTCTATTCACAGGTGGGGCACAGGGACACAACTACAATGGCGCGTATCTAATATGGCGCGTAACGACTTACGCGCGCGGGGGGCTTGGGGGGGGCGCGAAGCGCCACCCCAACAGCTAGTATATATATATATATATATATATATATATAAAAATTAGTTGTCTGTGTGTGTGTGTGTTTGTCTGTCGAGTGACGTCATGTTTGTGTGTCGACTAACGTCATGTTTTCGACTGACGAAATTACAGACCGGGACATCGGGACACAAATGGCGACCGGGACACCGGTACATAGGAAATATAAATGACGACCGGGACACTCAAAGAGAAAGCGACCGGGACACAAGGAATGTTCGATTTGCAATCACCATCAACAAAGCACCGGGACATAAATGACGACCGGGACACAGGGAGCATAAATGACGACCAGGACATAAGTAAAAAAAACTAAAAAAACTAAAAAAAAGGTAAAAACTACAAAAAAAACTAAAAAGAAAAAAAAACTAAAAATTAATAAAAAAACTAAAAAAGCTAAAAAACTAAAAAAACTAAAAAAGAAAAAAAAGAAAAAAAGAAAAAAATGAAAAATAAAGGAGAAAAACAAAACTAAAAAAATAAAAAGAAAAAAACTAAAAAGAAAAAAGAAAAAAAACTAAAAAAAAACTAAAAAAAAGTAAAAACCAAAAAAAAAACTAAAAAGAAAAAAAGGGGAAAAATAAAAAAATTTATTTCATCATATACCATTCCAAAAACGAATGTATATACAGACCGGGACACCGGGATACAATTGACGACCGGGACACGGAATATAAATGATGACCGGGACACAGGGACAAAACTACAACGGGGACGACGGGGGGCACAGGGGAATATATAAATGACGACGGGGACACAGGGAATGTTCGATTAGCAATCACCATCAACAAAGCTCAAGGGCAATCATTAGAATCATGAGGTATAACTAAAAAAACTAAGAAAAAGGTAAAAAACTAAAAACTAAAAAAAAGACCAATTCAAAAACGAATGTATATACAGACCGGGACACCGGGACACAAATGACGACCGGGACACCGGGACACAAGGAATATAAATGACGCCCGGGACACCCAAAGAGAAATCACAGACTGGGACACCGGGACACAAATGACGACCGGGACACAGGGAATATAAATGACGACCGGGACACAGGGACACAACTACAACGGGGACGCCGGGGGGCAGAGGGGGATATCTAAATGACGACGGCAACACAGGGAATGGTCGATTAGCAATCACCATCAACAAAGCTCAAGGGCAATCATTAGAATCGTGAGGTATAGATCTGAATACGGATTGTTTTCCCATGGACCATTATATGTTGCATTTTCAAGAGTCGGTAAACCTGACAATCTATTTATATGCACAGACAATGGGACAGCAAAGAATGTTGTATACCACTTGGGGGGGGGGTGCGAGGTGCCCCCACCAACTAGTGTTGGGGTGGCGCTTTGCGGACACAGGGAATGTTCGATAAGCAATCACCATCAACAAAGTTCAAGGGCAATCATTAGAAAAATGTGGTGTAGATGTGAATACGGATTGTTTTTCCCATGAACAATTATATGTTGCATGTTCAAGAGTCGGTAAACCTGACAATCTGTTTATATGCACAGACAATGGGACAGCGAAGAATGTTGTATATTCGCAAGTTTTACGTACTTAAAAACATAAATATATATACTAGCTGTTGGTGGAAACCTCGTTGGTGGGGGTGTTTCGTGCCCCCCAAGCCCCCCGCGCGCGTAAGTCGTTACGCACCATTGTAGTTGTGTCCCTGTGTCCCACCTGTGAATATAGAAAGATATTTATTTATATGTTTTTAACTACGTAAAACTTGCAAATATACAACATTCTTCGATGTCCCATTGTTTGTGCATATAAATAGATTGTCAGGTTTTCCGACTCTTGAACATGCAACATATAATTGTCCATGGGAAAACAATCCGTATTCAGATCTATACCTGATTATTCTAATGATTGCCCTTTAGCTTTGTTGATGGTGATTGCTAATCGAACATTCCCTGTGTCCCCGTCGTCATTTATATATCCCCCTGTGCCCCCGGCATCCCCCTTGTAGTTGTGTCCCTGTGTCCCGGTCGTCATTTATATTCCCAGTATTCCGGTCGTCATTTGTGTCCCAGTGTCCCAGTCGTCATTTATATTCCCTGTTTCCCGGTGTCCCAACGATGCAAAACGATGACTCTGGTCAAACATTTTCAGATCAATTGCTGGCAATTGGAAACGGAAAGCTCCCAGTAGACTCAATTTCAGGACGTATACAACTACCTGCTGATTTCTGTAATTTAGTGACGTCCAAAAATGAATTGATTGAAAAAGTATTTCCGAATATTCTAAAAAATTATAAAAATAATAAATGGCTAAGTGAAAGAGCGATTCTCGCACCCAAAAATATAGACATCCACGAAATTAACAATATTGTTTTGACCAAGATTCGAGACCAGGCAGTCCTTTACAAGTCAGTCGACACAGTTTTGGAACCAAACGAAGTGGTTAATTATCCATCTGAATTTTTGAATTCCGTGGATCTTTCAGGGTTTCCACCACACGTGCTACAACTAAAAATAGGCGTACCAATAATACTTTTAAGAAATATCAACCCACCAAAGCTTTGCAATGGCACGCGACTTGCCGTAAAAAAAACAATGGAAAACCTAATAGAGGCCACAATCTTGACAGGGTCTTTTGAGGGTGAGGCTGTTCATATTCCTCGCATTCCCATGATTCCAACTGATCTGCCTTTTCAATTTAAAAGATTGCTATTCCCAATTCGATTAGCATTTGCAATCATCATTAACAAAGCTCAAGGTCAATCATTAGAAAAATGTGGTATAGATCTTAATACTGATTGTTTTTCCCATGGACAATTGTACGTTGCATGTTCGAGGGTCGGTAAACCTGACAATCTATTTATATGCAGTGACAATTTGACAGCGAAGAATGTTGTATATTCGCAAGTTTTACGCAGTTAATTTATATTGTATCTATCTATCTATCTATCTATATAAAAACGAGTTGTGTGTATGCATGTTTGTTTGTTTGTAAAAAGAGCGTTTGCATATGACGTCATTATTAGTAAATGCAGCTTTGTATATGCACAGAAAGTGGGAAAGCCAAGAATGTTGTATATTCGCAATTTTTACGTAGTTTGAAACACATATATAAATCTATCTATATTCACAGGTGGGACACAGGGACACAACTACAATGGCACGTAACTAATATGGCGCGTAACGACTTACTCGCGCGGGGGGGGGGGCTTGTTGTTTGGGGGGCGCGAAGCACCACCCCAACAGCTAGTACCTGATAAAAATGTCGATAAGGGCTTATATGATATTGTGGTAAAAAATATGATACATGGACCTTGTGGTGCACTGAATGAAAAATCACCATGCATGGCCAAAAGAAGGTCCACAAAGCAATATCCTCGACTTGTAGTACCCAACACAATTGCCGACAATAATGGATACCCATTATATAGAAGAAGATCTACTGAAGATGGCGGTAAAACAGCAATAATAAATAAGCATAACGGTACCACCATCGAATTAAATTACCAGTGGGCTGTTCCATATTCACCTTTATTATCAAAAACATTTAATGCATACATAAACGTTGAATATTGTAACTCCGTAAAATCAATCAAATACATATGTAAATACGTCAACAAAGGCAGCGACATGCCAGTTTTTGGCTTGCAGTCCGAAATCAGTGATATCGATGAAATTGTACAATATCAGGCTGGAAGATACATAAGCAGTAATGAAACTGTTTGGCGATTTCTTTCGTTTCTGACACATGAACGAAGTCCGGCTGTTGTTCACTTAGCAGTACATCTAAAGAACGGGCAACGTGTTTGTTTTCTGATACCAACGTGCAAAAAAGAGCCCTGAATCCACAAGATACAACTTTAACTGCTTTCTTTTCGTAATGCCAAAATGATTCTTTTGCAAAAAAACTGCTGTATTCTGAAGTGCCTTCGTAATACACGTGAAATACTAAAAATAAATCATTTGAACTTCGAAAACAGGGTAAGTCAGTCGACGGCCAACCTACCATCTTCAAAGATACCCTGATAGGAAGACTCTACACCATTCACCCCAATCACCATGAATGCATCTCTCTCCGCCTGCTTTTGGTGAGTGTACCCCGTCCGGCTAAGGCCAAGGTTCGAAACTAGAACCTTTTGAACCTAGAATCTGGAACATAACGCCTTACCAACTCAGCTAATTCGGCTTGAATACATTCGTTTTTGAATTGGTATATGATGAAATAAATCAGACGTCATATGCGGACAAAAACACGGCGTCAGTAGACAGACAGACACACAACTTATTTATATATATCTATATATATATATATATATATATACTAGCTGTTGGGGTGGCGCTTCGCGCCACCCCAACACCTAGTTGGTGGGGGCGCTTCGCGCCCCCCCCCAAACCCCCCCGCGCGCGTAAGTCGTTACGCGCCATATTAGTTAAGCGCCATTGTAGTTGTGTTCCTTTTTTTTAAGTTTTTTTTTTAGTTTTTAGTTTTTTTAGTTTTTTTTTCCTTTTTTTCTTTTTAGTTTTTTATTGGTTTTTACCTTTTTTTTAGATTTTTTAGTTTTTTTCGTTTTTTCTTTTTACTTTTTTTTTAGTTTTTATCTTTTTTATTTTTTTTATTTTATTCTTAATTTTATTCATTTATATATCCCCCTGTGCACACCGGCGTCCCCTTTGTAGTTATGTCCCTGTGTCCCGGTCGTCGTCATTTATACTCCCTGTGTCCCGGTGCTTTGTTGATTGCTAATCGAACATTCCTTTTGTCCCGGTCGCTTTCTCTTTGAGTGTCGTCATTTATTTAGATTGTTTCTCCTTTATTTTTCAGTTTTTTTCCTTTTTTTAGTTTTTTTTCTTTTTTAGTTCTTTTAGTTTTTACCTTTTTTAGTTTTTTTTAGTTTTTTAGATGAAAATTTTTTTTAGTTTTTTTCCTTTTTTTTCTTTTTAGTTTTTTATTGGTTTTTACCTTTTTTTTTAGCTTTTTTAGTTTTTTTCGTTTTTTCTTTTTACTTTTTTTTTTAGTTTTTATCTTTTTTATTTTTTTTTTATTTTTATTCTTAATTTTATTAGTTTTCTTTTTCTATTCTATTTTTCAGTTTTTTCCTTTTTTTTAAGTTTTTTTTTAGTTTTTAGTTTTTTTAGTTTTTTTTCCTTTTTTTCTTTTTAGTTTTTTATTGGTTTTTACCTTTATTTTAGCTTATTTTTCAGCTTTTTCCTTTTTTTTAGTTTTTTTTAGTTTTTAGTTTTTTTAGTTTTTTATCTTTTTTTAGTTTTTTTAGTTTTTTAGCTTTTTTATTTTTTTTTATTAGTTTTTTTTGTAGTTTTTGCCTTTTTTTAGTTTTTTTAGTTTTTTAGCTTTTTTATTAGTTTTTAGTTTTTTTTGTAGTTTTTGCCTTTTTTTATTTTTTTTAGTTTTTTAGCTTTTTTATTTTTTTTATTAGTTTTTAGTTTTTTTTTTAGTTTTTGCCTTTTTTTAGTTTTTTCAGTTTTGACGTCACCTGATCCAGTTTTTTCAGGTGACGTCACCTGATCCACAGATCCACACACAGACAACTTATTTTTATATATATAGATATATATATATATATATATATATATATATATATATATATATATATATATATCTATATATATATATATGTATATATACATTCGTTTTTGAATTGGTATATGATGAAATATTTTTTTTTCTTTTTAGTTTTTTTTGGTTTTTCTTTTTTTAGCTTTTTTTTATTTTTATTTTTATTTTTTTTAGTTTTCCTTTTCTCCTTTATTTTTCAGTTTTTTTCCTTTTTTTAGTTTTTTTTTTCTTTTTTAGTTTTAGTCTTTTTACTTTTTTACCTTTTTTATTTTTTTAGTTTTTTTAGTTTTTTAGCTTTTTTACTTTTTTATTAGTTTTTAGTTTTTACCCTTTTTTTAATTTTTGTCTGTCTGTCTGTCTGTCTGTCCGCATATGACGTCTGAATTATTTCATCGTCATTTATATATCCCCCTGTGCCCCCGGCATCCCCCTTGTAGTTGTGTCCCTGTATCCCGGTCGTCATTTGTGTCCCAGTGTCCCGGTCTGCAATTTTGTCATTCGACAAACATGACGTCAGACGACAAACAACTTCATGACGACATACAGCTCAATCCTTATATTGACGTCAGTCGACAAACATGACGTCAGTCGACACACAAACATGATGTCAGTCGACAGACACACAAACAACTTATTTTTATATATATAAATAGATCTATCTATCTATATTCACAGGTGGAAAGCAGGGACACAACTACAATGGCGCGTAACAAATTGCGCACCCGGGGGCGCTTGGAGGGGGGGGGGCGAAGCGCCCCCACCAACTACGTGTTGGTCTGCCGCGGAGCGCCACACCAACAGCTAGTTCATTCTAAACAGGGACAATGAAAGTTTCGTCGTATATAGCTAAAACGTAATAAAGAACAAACCACGGCTTATAGTAACTAAAATTTCATAGTAAAGAACAAACTGCTACAACCGGTTGTAGCGTAACAATAGGAAATCTTCGTTACATAAAAATAATATAAATAGGATATCAATGTCAATTACACAACAGCAAAAACAATTAAAACCTCTAAAAAGAACTTAAAAGCGAAAAAAAGCTGTCATTCCTAGCTCATTAAGCAATGAAAACCACCATCTAAGTCAGTGTTAATCCACTATCTAAGTCAGGTTAAACATAAGATGATCTTATGTTTCAATAAAATTAATTTAACTAATATCACATTTGGTGGCGTGTTCACTATAGGGTGAGGCAAGTTAAAAGCATTTTCTGTGAACAATAGATGGTCCAGACTCATCGTATTCCTGTTTAGAAATCCACATCTCTTGGAATGTTGAGAGGGAAGCTAAGATAGATCCACCAATCCATACGGAGTATTTACGCTCAGGTGGGGCAATAACTTTAATCTTCATGGTGGCTGGTGCAAGAGCAGTAATTTCTTTTTGCATTCTGTCAGCAATGATAGGGTACATGGTAGAACCACCAGACAAAACGATGCTGGCATAGAGATCCTTTCTGATGTCGACATCACATTTCATAATACTATTGTACGTAGTTTCGTGAATCCCGCAAGATTCCATACCGAGAAAAGATGGCTGGAATAAGGCTTCTGGGCATCTGAATCTCTCATTACCTATAGTGATGACCTGACCATCAGGCAGCACATAGCTCTGTTCAAGAGATGTTGAGCTGGCAGCAGTTGCCATCTCCTCTTCGAAATCCAAAGCAACATAACAGAGTTTTTCTTTGATATCTCGAACGATTTCTCTTTCGGCAGTTGTGGTAAAGGAATATCCTCGCTCAGTTAAAATTTTCATCAAGTAATCGGTCAAATCTCGACCAGCAAGATCCAATCTTTTAATCGCATGTTGAATGGCATAACCTTCGTAGATGGGTACAGTATGTGAAACACCATCGCCAGAGTCAAGAACAATGCCAGTGGTTCTTCCAGATGCGTAGAGGGAAAGGACTGCTTGAATGGCAACATACATAGCAGGGGTGTTAAAAGTCTCAAACATTATTTGAGTCATTTTTTCTCTGTTGGCTTTTGGGTTAAGAGGAGCTTCGGTGAGTAAAACTGGGTGCTCTTCCGGGGCCACACGAAGTTCGTTGTAAAATGTATGATGCCAGATCTTTTCCATATCGTCCCAGTCTGTGACAATTCCATGCTCTACAGGATACTTAAGTCTCAAAATTCCCCTTTTTGCTTGAGCGTCATCACCTACATAAGTATCCTGGCTGCCTGAATTAATCATCACTCCCGTATGTTTTGGACACCCAACCACAGCAGGAAACAAAGTTTTTGGTTGATCATCTCCTGAAAATCCTGCTTTACAAATACCAGATCCATTATCAATAACAATTGCAGCAACTTCTTCTGTCATTTTATCTTATTTGTAATACTAATAATATCCACGTGTCGAGTAGCTAGAACCTAAGAAAAAACAAAACTAATTTTAAAATTTTCTGGTATTTTTATGGTGTGAATTAAAAATTTTAAATTATTGCTCACTGACCATAAATATTTTCCCTGTTTCCAGTTAAATAAAATTATGTTATATAAAATTTTCAGGAAATATTTTAGTTTCAGTTGACACATCAGATTTTTGTTAAAGCGACCCAAAAATTACTGCATTTTGTATAACTATGTTTGCATTCTTTTTATAATAGTAAAAATTCCATTTTGATTTTTATCGATAAAAAAGAACAGAAAATTAATTTAGAATTTTTTTTCCACATGACAGGTTCCATAAAAAAAAGTAAAGAGCTGAATTAACTGGAGATTTTGGTTTACTTCCACCAGTATTACAAAAGCCCACCAAAGATAAAACATATCAAAATTAATTAATAGTGGGAAAATGTCACAGCCTCGACCAAACAATTGACATGGAGAAATGACCTGGGATTAGAATGCAATACTTTAACTGTTAATTTTTGGCCATGCATTTTTTTCCATTTGGGAATAGAACAGTTACAACTGACCAATGAAACTAAACTGAGAATAGAAACTTGAAAGACGTCAAAAGAGGCTTTGCAATTCATGGACAACTTTGCTTCTCACTTTTCTACTGGGACTAACCATCATGGTGGAATGAATATTGAATACACCGAAAAAACTCACGAATTTCAGCAAAATGTATATTAGAATTTTAACGAAAAAAACATAAAAGAGTATCAGGAAAAAATAACTAATAATCTAGAAAACGTGGGGGGGGGGGCTAGGGGGGTCAGTTAAAAGTGTCACTGCTGTCAGAATATTATAACAGAATGCTAGAACAGTTAGAACAGAATGTCAGAACAGTTAGAATGCGACAAAAGCGACAATGAAAAATCCAACTATGGAAGCCAGCTACGTGGTGACCCTCCACGTGTTGCTGTGATTTCTCACAGCAACACGTGTCTGTAATTTCTCTTTGAGTGTCCCGGTCGTCATTTATATTCCCTGTGTCCCGGTCTGTATATACATTCGTTTTTGAATTCGTATATGATGAAATAAATTTTTAGTTTTTTTCCTTTTTTCTTTTTAGTTTTTTTTTGGTTTTAACCTTTTTTTTAGCTTTTTTAGTTTTTTTTTCTTTTTTCTTTTTAGTTTTTTTTTGTAGTTTCTACCTTTTTTAGTTTTTTTATTTTTATTTTTATTTTTTTTAGTTTTCTTTTTCTGCTTTATTTTTCAGTTTTTTTCTTTTTTTTATTTTTTTTTCAGTTTTTAGTTTTTTTAGTTTTTTTTTATTAGTTTTTAGTTTTTTTCTTTTTAGTTTTTTTGTAGTTTTTACCTTTTTTTTTTAGTTTTAAGGTTCGAACCTGGAACCTCTCGGTCCTAGAACCTGGAACATAACGCTTTACCAACTCAGCTACTTCGGCTTGAATACATTCGTTTTTGAATTGGTATATGATGAAATAATTCAGACGTCAAATGCGGACAGACGGACAGAAACACAAACAAACAACTTATTTTTATATATATAGATAGTGTAACAGACATACAACTTATATATAAAAGATAGTGCAACAGACATTCTATCTTTTTCAATGTTTATCAATTTATCAATGTTCATTCTAACATTGAAAACAGAAGAAAAAACTTAAAAAAAAAGAAAAGAAAAAACAAATTAAAAAACATAAAAGAAAGAAAACAAAACAACAACTAAAACAACCCAAAGAAAACAGAAAACAAATAAAGAAATAGAAAAAAACTATAAGCAGTTAAAAATTAGCACCTTGGGGTGCGCAGTGCCTCAGCAACGCATGGCAGGGGTCAGTCCACGTGCCAACTGGCTAGCTGACAACCCACGCATTACTGGGGTGCGCAGTGCCATTGCAACACGTGGCAGCGGGAGGTTCAGGGGGGTAGGGGGACTAGCTTTAACTACACGTGTTGCTGGGATGTGCAGCGCCCCTGCAACGCGTGGCAGGAGTCTGATAGCAACAGATAAAAACAACAGCTATACATTTTACAATTCAATAAAACTAATAATACAAACTACTGTAACCCATAAAAATGCTAACGACTATAACACATCAAACTTCTAACAACTATAATGTAAATTATAGTGCTAAGTAGTATACCAAAAGTAATGTGAGCAACTATAACGCGTAAAAATTCTAACAGCTATATAATATAAACTGTAGAGCCGACAATCATAACCCAAAACGATAGAAATTATCATTCTCACTTTTCTACTGGGACTAACCATCATGGTGGAATGAATATTGAATACACCGAAAAAACTCACGAATTTCAGCAAAATGTATATTAGAATTTTAACGAAAAAAACATAAAAGAGTATCAGAAAAAAATAACTAAAAATCTAGAAAACGTGGGGGGGGGGCTAGGGGGGTCAGTTAAAAGTGTCACTGCTGTCAGAATATTATAACAGAATGCTAGAACAGTTAGAACAGAATGTCAGAACAGTTAGAATGCGACAAAAGCGACAATGAAAAATCCAACTATGGAAGCCAGCTACGTGGTGACCCTCCACGTGTTGCTGTGATTTCTCACAGCAACACGTGTCTGTAATTTCTCTTTGAGTGTCCTGGTCGTCATTTATATTCCCTGTGTCCCGGTCTGTATATACATTCGTTTTTGAATTCGTATATGATGAAATAAATTTTTAGTTTTTTTCCTTTTTTCTTTTTAGTTTTTTTTGGTTTTAACCTTTTTTTTAGCTTTTTTAGTTTTTTTTTCTTTTTTCTTTTTAGTTTTTTTTTGTAGTTTCTACCTTTTTTAGTTTTTTTATTTTTATTTTTATTTTTTTTAGTTTTCTTTTTCTGCTTTATTTTTCAGTTTTTTTCTTTTTTTTATTTTTTTTTTCAGTTTTTAGTTTTTTTAGTTTTTTTTTTATTAGTTTTTAGTTTTTTTCTTTTTAGTTTTTTTGTAGTTTTTACCTTTTTTTTTTAGTTTTAAGGTTCGAACCTGGAACCTCTCGGTCCTAGAACCTGGAACATAACGCTTTACCAACTCAGCTACTTCGGCTTGAATACATTCGTTTTTGAATTGGTATATGATGAAATAATTCAGACGTCAAATGCGGACAGACAGACAGAAACACAAACAAACAACTTATTTTTATATATATAGATAGTGTAACAGACATACAACTTATATATAAAAGATAGTGCAACAGACATTCTATCTTTTTCAATGTTTATCAATTTATCAATGTTCATTCTAACATTGAAAACAGAAGAAAAAACTTAAAAAAAAAGAAAAGAAAAAACAAATTAAAAAACATAAAAGAAAGAAAACAAAACAACAACTAAAACAACCCAAAGAAAACAGAAAACAAATAAAGAAATAGAAAAAAACTATAAGCAGTTAAAAATTAGCACCTTGGGGTGCGCAGTGCCTCAGCAACGCATGGCAGGGGTCAGTCCACGTGCCAACGGGCTAGCTGACAACCCACGCATTACTGGGGTGCGCAGTGCCATTGCAACACGTGGCAGCGGGAGGTTCAGGGGGGTAGGGGGACTAGCTTTAACTACACGTGTTGCTGGGATGTGCAGCGCCCCTGCAACGCGTGGCAGGAGTCTGATAGCAACAGATAAAACAACAGCTATACATTTTACAATTCAATAAAACTAATAATACAAACTACTGTAACCCATAAAAATGCTAACGACTATAACACATCAAACTTCTAACAACTATAATGTAAATTATAGTGCTAAGTAGTATACCAAAAGTAATGTGAGCAACTATAACGCGTAAAAATTCTAACAGCTATATAATATAAACTGTAGAGCCGACAATCATAACCCAAAACGATAGAAATTATCATTCTCACTTTTCTACTGGGACTAACCATCATGGTGGAATGAATATTGAATACACCGAAAAAACTCACGAATTTCAGCAAAATGTATATTAGAATTTTAACGAAAAAAACATAAAAGAGTATCAGAAAAAAATAACTAAAAATCTAGAAAACGTGGGGGGGGGGCTAGGGGGGTCAGTTAAAAGTGTCACTGCTGTCAGAATATTATAACAGAATGCTAGAACAGTTAGAACAGAATGTCAGAACAGTTAGAATGCGACACAAGCGACAATGAAAAATCCAACTATGGAAGCCAGCTACGTGGTGACCCTCCACGTGTTGCTGTGATTTCTCACAGCAACACGTGTCTGTAATTTCTCTTTGAGTGTCCCGGTCGTCATTTATATTCCCTGTGTCCCGGTCTGTATATACATTCGTTTTTGAATTCGTATATGATGAAATAAATTTTTAGTTTTTTTCCTTTTTTCTTTTTAGTTTTTTTTTGTTTTAACCTTTTTTTTTTTAGCTTTTTTAGTTTTTTTTTTCTTTTTTCTTTTTAGTTTTTTTTTTGTAGTTTCTACCTTTTTTAGTTTTTTTATTTTTATTTTTATTTTTTTTAGTTTTCTTTTTCTGCTTTATTTTTCAGTTTTTTTCTTTTTTTTATTTTTTTTTCAGTTTTTAGTTTTTTTAGTTTTTTTTTTATTAGTTTTTAGTTTTTTTCTTTTTAGTTTTTTTTGTAGTTTTTACCTTTTTTTTTTAGTTTTAAGGTTCGAACCTGGAACCTCTCGGTCCTAGAACCTGGAACATAACGCTTTACCAACTCAGCTACTTCGGCTTTAATACATTCGTTTTTGAATTGGTATATGATGAAATAATTCAGACGTCAAATGCGGACAGACAGACAGAAACACAAACAAACAACTTATTTTTATATATATAGATAGTGTAACAGACATACAACTTATATATAAAAGATAGTGCAACAGACATTCTATCTTTTTCAATGTTTATCAATTTATCAATGTTCATTCTAACATTGAAAACAGAAGAAAAAACTTAAAAAAAAAGAAAAGAAAAAACAAATTAAAAAACATAAAAGAAAGAAAACAAAACAACAACTAAAACAACCCAAAGAAAACAGAAAACAAATAAAGAAATAGAAAAAAACTATAAGCAGTTAAAAATTAGCACCTTGGGGTGCGCAGTGCCTCAGCAACGCATGGCAGGGGTCAGTCCACGTGCCAACTGGCTAGCTGACAACCCACGCATTACTGGGGTGCGCAGTGCCATTGCAACACGTGGCAGCGGGAGGTTCAGGGCGGTAGGGGGACTAGCTTTAACTACACGTGTTGCTGGGATGTGCAGCGCCCCTGCAACGCGTGGCAGGAGTCCGATAGCAACAGATAAAAACAACAGCTATACATTTTACAATTCAATAAAACTAATAATACAAACTACTGTAACCCATTTTGTGTCTGGGCAGCCAATGAGGCAAGTTTAAATTTATAAAAGTTTTAGGGACAATTAATTCCAACAGTAAATTGAAAATAGACTTTTTGTATGATGTCACAATTGTAATCAGCTCTATATGTAATTAGCATTATTGGCTAAGCTTTTTATTTAATCACAACCAAGATCTTCAAGTATGAATACTTTTTCTCTTTTTTCCCTAATAAATTAATTCAAGCATCAATGCCTTTTTCTATTTTTCCCTAACTATTTTTTTTCTGTTTATTATGAGCTCAGCCTTTTTATCTTGTTTAATCATCATATTAGCTGTATTCATCCCTTTTTTACACCTGTATCATTTTGGAAAATTTGCTACTCCTTTGTGAGGATTCCAACCTGCATTTTCAACTATTAATATTTTGCTCTCCATGCTATTTTAAGGGTAATTTTCACAATATTTGTTCATTATTCAGCATTTTGGGATATGTAGCCTACAACTCCTTTGTGACAGTTACAACTGACATTATCAATTATGAATATTTTCGCTCTTAACCATATTTAACCTATTTTTCTTTGCTTACTCAGCATATTATCACAAGTTCAGCTGTTTATCTTTTCATATCAAATTTGTGTTTTCCAGTTGCTCCTGTTTATTAGATATTTGAACTCATCCTTTTGTAAGCATATAGATCTGATCTGCATGTACACTTATGTGTGTGGGCTTTACTTTTTCTTTGTATGTGAGCATACATCAATGATTTGCCATCTTTCTCTGTGTGTTTTTGTATTAACTTTTACCTAATTTTCAACAGCTTGTGTCTTTTCCTCTTTTTTGCTACCTTGTTTTGATTTATATTTGTATGTTGTGTGATGTATGTACTCAGCCTCTTAAATTATTTGGTTCCAACCCCATATGTATTGATATTACTGTATCTGTATGTTCCTTTGTTTTTATGTGTGTGCATGCATCTGCAACTTGCCATCCATCTCTGTGTGTTTCCTGGGGCGTCAATTTGGAAAACTCTTGGGGCGAGGCAGGAATGTTTCTTTGATTCATTTTCTTTTTTTACACTTTTAATTATTTTTGTTTGCTCTATTTTGTTTGTTTTACTCTTTTATCATTATGTCCAAAACCACTGCACTTATTGTGCTTTTTCTGAAAGATGGTTTGGTGTGTTTTAACTAATCTTCTGAAAACAAAGCTTTGGAACTGGTCCAAAATTTAACAGTTTCGTATTTTAAATGTAATTTTGTAATTTTTTTTTCTTACAGAACTTTTTGAGGACCCAAAATACTAAAAACAATTACAACCTTGTATCAGAGACTCTAGTTTTTTTTGGACTGTATAGCTCTACAACTGGTAGCCCTGACCTTGCATAGGGTATAAGAAAGCAGACCTTATTCCTGATCAACCAAACACTTGAAAGCCTCACATAATTCTGTCAGATAACTTAAAGATTTATTTTTTGGCTTATTTCTTGCCTGGATGTATAATAATGCATGGTTTCGATACTATTTCTCTTAATTTTATTAGCTGTATAATTCTATTAGTTATGCATTAAATATGACTTAGTTGTAATGCATTCTTTTAGTTATTCATTAACTACGAATCTGTTCTATTGGATAGTTTTTTTTTGTTGCTCTTTTTTTTTGTCTCTTTATTGGCCTTTTCTGCAATTAGCCATGCCTTGATGCCCAAAATTATTCATTGATTTTGAAATAAAATTGAATAGTTGTGGGCATCAAGTCATGGCTAATTGTAGTAAAAGCCAATTCAGATAGTTTGATTGAGTGTGATGCAAATCTGGCATTAACTCCCATATAAGAATTCTAAAATGTTGTTAGTTAATTTGTTAATTGATAAGTCTATCTATTATCCATCCATGCATCATTCCTAGGGCAGTTGACACTCCCCTCAAACGTTTCCAGAAAGTTTTCACTTAATGTCATTGGTTACAGTAAGGGTAGAAGTAGTATTAAAAGTGGACATGTAGTGTTTTCTGGGTTGTTCAAAATCCACTAACTATACTTTGTTAGTATCCATCTGAGTTTTTAAATTCGCAGGATCTTCCAGGGTTTCCACAATACGTGCTACAACTAAAAATAGGCGTACCAATAATACTGTTACGAAATATTAAACCACCAAAGCTTTGCAACGGCACGCAACTTGCCATACAAAAAAAAAACAATGGGAAACGTAACAGAGGCAACAATCTTGACAGGGCCTTTTGAGGTTTAGGCTTTTCTTATTCCTCGTATTCTCATGATTCCAATGGATCTGCCTTTTCAACTTAAAAGATTGCAAATCCCAATTTGATTAGCATATTTAGTTTTCAGTCCAGAACCACTAAAGCTATTATGTAAACATCAAAAATATTTATGTTGTCCCAGCAATAATTTTTAGTTTTTATTTCAAAATAGAAAATTACCTGAAATATAGATAAAATACTGCAAGTAAGTCCAACAAAAGAAAGTTTAAAATTGTTTAAAAGTTTAAAAAGAAAAGTTTAAAATAGACTCTAAAAAGAAAAACTTAAACATAACTCTAAAAAGAAAAGTTTAAATTTAACTCTATCTAAGAGTTTATAACTTAAAATCTAAAAAAGAAAACCCTTTAAACTTAATCCTATCTAAAAGTTTAAACTTAAATCTATATAAAAAAAAATATTTAAACTCTAAGCGTTTTGATTCTGAAGCCGTTGATCTTAAATTTTTTTTTAATAAATAGATAAAGCTATAAAGATAAATTATAGTTATCAAATTATTTACATTTTATTGGTAGAATAGGAAAAATAGATAAACTCTTGTTGTACCTGTTTCGATCTTAAAGCTCGGGATCAAAAATTGTAAAAATGTTGGAACTCTTTTTTAAAATGGTGTGAACTCAATTTAAAATGGGATAAATTGATGGGGTGATCTAAGTAGGATCTAGAACCCGTGTTCAAATTGTGAAAAAATATAAATATAACACCAACTTTGATGTCCAAGGACTAGTTTTCATTTTGAATTTATGGATAAAAATATTCAAAATGTGCAATAATTGATGTTAAAGTGATTTAAAATAAACTAAACATGATGTAAATTGAATGGTAGATTTAGGTGAGGCAGAAGCCACATTCACTATGCTTCTATTATAATTTCTTTTTGTTTTGAGTTTCATTTATCTATTGATAGTGATTTGTTGTAGTTTTACGCTTGGAAGATTGTTTGACTTTCTTTTTGCCAATTCTTGGCTTAATGGGGCTCTTTAATTTTTTTTATAGAACTTATCATATAGAAAAAGCTTTTCAAATTAATTTTCTCTTCGTTTTTATTGATAAAAATCAAAATGGAATTTTTACTATTATAAAAAGAATACAAAATGCAGTAATTTTTGGGTCGCTTTAATAAAAATTTGATGTGCCAACTGAAACTAAAATATTTCGTGAAAATTTTATATAAAATAATTTTATTTAACTGGAAACAGGGAAAATATTTATCGTCAGTGAGCAATAATTTAAAATTTGTTTATGAGTTGTTGTTTTTTGCAATTTTCTTTTAGAAATTGGAGATTCGTTTCCAAATAAAGACATACAGGGGTTTGAGAAATTTAATAAGCAACTTTTCTAAAATTACAATATTTAGAATTTAAACTGGATCTGAAATTGTTGGCACTTTTTTTTCCAAAAATTTGTTTGTAGCATCTGTTCACCAAGCAGAATTAGTTTTAGAATCGTCACTCCCCATCCCATCTCCTTGGCTGATTTTCATAGAAGTCAGAGGGTCAAAATGGGAGAGGAAGGAAAAGTTGAGCCCTCTTTTCCCCAGGTCAGCCATTTGAACTTCCAGTTATTTCAAATATGCTTAAAAGTATGTCATCACTTTCTGAGCTGCATCAATTAGCTCTTAATTGTGGGTGGTACTGCTTCCAATTCAAAAACTTCAAATTCTGTTCAACTTCCTTGATAACACTCTTCTCAAGGCTCTGAGCTCAATCAAAAACCTCAAGTAAATTTGACAGAAGTTACTAGGTGATATTAAAAGGGTCTAGTTTAGTCCTGCTTATATGAACTTGAAAGCGTGAACTGGACCTAGTCCGGCTCAGAAACATGGTAAGCTTTTCAGGCACGGTAGGATTTTCAGGAGAATGGCTTTGATCATATATAGCTATTAGCAAAAACGAAGGTACACAGCCAATAGGTATGCTTATGCTGAACGTAAAGTGTACATTTCTTTTCGACTAAGGACCACCAAGGTATTTAAAAAAAAGAAAAGATAACCATCAAGATGTTCAATAGTATTCATTGAGCATTGCCGAAATAAAGATGCTTGTTTATTCATTATCGCTTCTTTTCATTTTTTTCAGCAGCTTTGTATGCAAAGAGTGACTGTAAAATCTGGAGAGGGGGGGCCTAGTTTATTGAAATGTGCACATTCTAACGAGTTATTCACTAACTGGAGAGTCGAAAGGCCTTTGCTTCGCTTTTTTGGCTACTTTTACTACTAGGCCATCCGGTCAACATTAAAGAAGTGGTCTATTTGTCTGAAGTAGTCAAAAAACTAAAAACTCCTGTGGTTATAACATTAGTTCAATTAGTCCTAGAGTATGGGAAGTTAATTATGCAAGTTAAAATTTGATCTGACAGGGGTTTTGGTGTGGAAAAGGTGAGATTTTATGGCTGGAAAGTATCAGGAATAAGTCTCTCTCCCAATAAGCGTTTGTTTTGTTTAACTCTTATTTGTGGTGGGGGGGGGGGTATATAAACGAGCCAAAAAAATCTTTGTCAGTTTAAATTCAAATAAAAGGAACTTCTGAACCTATTTCAGTTATTGGAAACCTACCTTACATAATAAAACTGGTGAGAATATTTGGCTACCCAAAACAAGAATCCATAAAAGTGCCAAAAGTTTTATTACAGCTGAGACGCAGGTCATCCAGCTATGGGGCCTGAAAAACCTTTCTCCAATTCATTTAGCATAAGGGAGCCGAAAAATTCGTTGGAAAAGGGAAAGGCAAGTGCGGGTGGGCAGACATGGACTCAAATCAAGTTATCCCTGACCAGTTTTAAACTTGCAGTCACAAGTCTTTCGGCCAAGGCAGACTAAGCGTAAAATAATTAATTTGGACACAATCTTTCCAAAGATGATCCAAAAACTTTCTTTTCTATTGACTTGAAATTTTCAAACTGAAATTCCCAATGCACAAAGAGAAAAAAAATGATATTACCCGACAATATTAAACTTTTAATTTGGTCCTGAATATTCTAAAACAATATAACTGTCCTGTGAGAAAAAAACAACTATGGTGGGTGAACGGACTGCTTTAAACTAGGACTTTAAAACGATTCCCTTTTGTCTTGTCATTTATACCCGAAAGTGGTTGGTGCAAGGCAACCCTGTTTCCTAAAGCCAAAAAATAGGTTGCCTCAAAATTATTCCTTTGTTTGGGGGGGGGGGTCTCACTGGTTTTGCTTAGGAAGTCTTTTTCTTGCATTAGCCAATCATTTTAATTTTTATTCCCTCTTACCTTGTTAATCGAGGTTGGGGCAGCCCCATTCCACTTGTGACTAATTAGAATTGAGGTTTTATTTTAGAGCATCATTTCCACTTGCTTTCCCAGAAGTCTTAGGAAAGCTGTTCAAGTTTTTGCGTTATGTAACGTAGGTAGAGTAGATCGTTTAAATAAAACCGACATTCCAGAATTTCACCGGGTTACGAAGCTACCTTTGGTGCAAACCACTTTGAATGATGAGCTGGCCCTTAAAGTGTCCTTGCACACCAAATAAGAAAAATATCCTTTCAGAGGCTTTTGCAAGAGATCGCCCAGGATTCCAAAACTGACTTGAGGCTCCATAGCTCGGCTGTAATGGCCCCATTAGAAGCCAGTGAGTCGTATCTAGCTGGACTTTTTGAAGGACATCAGCTTTTGCACCATTCACACAAAGAGAGTGACCATCATGCTCAATGATATTCAACTTACCCGTTGTATCCGTGGCGAGAGAGCTTATGTACCCTAATTCTATGTAATTGATTCTTAACCAAACGTCCTTTTAAGGACCCCTACAGGGTTCAGACAAACACGCAAAATAACTTTAAACAGCTTAGTGTTCCTTTAAAAAATTGAGGGTATGGTTAAAGGGGTAAAAAAATTGTATGCATACTTCCCAATAACAAACACTCTACGTAAATGATGAGCATTTCTTATAGTTTAAAGACCTATATCAAGGGGCTGAAGGGAGTCATGTTATCTTCAAAAGTAGAGATATTGGGTTTTTAAGCTATGCTGAAAAAAGATTAGCATTCTCAAAATTTTGATCAGGCTGCTTGATGTAGAAAGAGGATTGCCGCAACTCTAAGAATGGCACACCCCTTTCAGGAGAAACTTAAGCTGATGAGTGATTTCTACAATTTGACTCCAAGAATCGAAGCTTTGATTAAAGTGTCTGAAACAGCAAAATCTATTATTTATGCGGATCCTTTCTATACAAAACATACATTTTAGATTTGCCCATTGAGAACTACTGGCCAAAGAGAATTGAGGGCTTGAATGTATAAGGATATGTAGAATATGCTTTTTGGCATTATTGCTTTAAAGAGTGGTTTGGGTAAAAGTGATGATATTAGGGTTCTTTCAGTGGTAGAACTTCCCAAGAAAAGTCAAAGAATTTTTTCTGTGAGTGTTATATGTTTATTAGTATACATATCATAATAAGAAGGCTAATTAAGTAGTTCTGCTACATGCAAACAACTGTCGTTATGACAACAGTCTTGAAGAGTTCAAGTCTAAGCAAAATTGAAAAAAAAGGTCATAGCAACAAACAAAACGATTCTGAATAATATGGTAATAGAATTCCAATCTGTTGATTTCAGCAACCATAAAAAATCATCGTTCCTCGTTATCAGTTCGTTAGCAGGAATTATTTTAAATGTTTTCACAACCGGAAGCTTAAAACCTCATAAACCAAGTGTATGTGGATAAAAAGATATTTGTTACTGCAGTCCAGGAATCAACTTAATGGTGGGACACTAGAAAAGCAAAATTTTTCAATAATGGACCCCCCTCCCCCTGCCCATGAAAAAGTAGAAAATAAATACGAAAACTCTCATAACGGTACCATAACAACTCAACCAGGGAATATCTAGAAACTCGAACTGATGCCCTTCATCTCTTTCCGGTGAAAGAAAAAATAACCTCTAAGTGAGTATTTCTACAATCAGATACCTTATAGAATAGCTTCACAGAGGCTTTTAAACCTATTAAAGGCTTTTAACTAAAGGTCTTAAATTCTCAGCTTCGTTTAACTGAGTTTTAACCATTTTATTTATCACAGACAAGACAGGATAAAAAGAATCGTCAAAAAAGGGAAAAAACAGAATAAAAATGAATATACAAAATATTATGAGTAAAATTAGCTTATATTCCTTCAAATCCTTTTGAGTATCCCTTTTTCAAACGATTGTGACGTTTGTTCAAGACAAAACCCAAAATAATACAAAAATAAAATGGATAAGGTATGACAATGGATAAATAAAGTTTGACCTGCATACTGGCAACATATTTGTACTCTGTCATTAAATACATAATTAGTAGTTAGAAATATCACTTGAGACCCGTATTTCTTCCAGTCTTAGTTCAAAGACATTGACGCAAGTAAGGGATCAAGGACGAGTACATTTAGGTTAGAAATATAGGAAATTCCCAAAATCAGAGTCAGTTAACAATGCATTTTAATATGAAGATCATTTACATCTATATAATCATTGGCTTTTCGGATATTCTGGCAATCTTATTCAATCCAAAGCAGTCGATTGGAGGTAAAAATGAGATATACGAAACTTTTTTATTTGCATTCTCTAAAAGAATTAAAGCTAGGTCTTTAATTAATTTGTGGTGGAGGCAACTGGGTCAAAGTTTACGCAAAGTAACACAGATTTCAGTAATTTCGAGATGCCTCCTTTAAAAATTGTATGTTTTAACGTCTGTGGTGAGGCAAGCGGGATTTCGAAAAAAAATATTCTATACAAGTAAAAACCAAACGAAATTATATGTAATTTAATTATATAGGTAGGTGAATAAGAAGATCAGAATTGCCACTAATTCAGCTTGGGTAGGTCTTATTTGCTTTATTCAGATATTCAATTGATTACCATTAGTGCTGTTCCGTGTTGTCCTCGTACCGTTCAAAAAAAAAATTAAGCTCCTTGCTATTATTGCCATAAAACTAAATCAAAAAATACTTTTGATTTATCAAAAGAACGTCTGTGCAATATCCCAGGAAAAGCACAGGGTATTATGTTGAAACTTTCAGGATACGTTGTTGGGAACGATTAACTATACCAAAACACATTACGGGCATCAAAGGTTGTTAAAAGTGTTTATTTGCAACACCTCTGGAATGACTAAGGGATTAAAATGAAACGTTGGGGGAATTTCGAGGTTGATCTTGGACTAAATCAAAAACCTAAATATAAATAATATTGAAAAGTTCACCCGGGTAGCTATGAGGTATCGTGATGATTTTCTGAAATAATTAGTTTTAGTGTCTTTTCAGTCTTCGTTAGTCTATATTTTGTTAGGTACTTTATGTATGATAGATAGATAGATTGATTCACACACACATTGAAACTTTCAGGATATGTTGTTGGGAACGCTGAACTGTACCACACACCTTATGGGCATCAAAGGTTGTAAAAAAAATGTGTATTTGCAACACCTCTGGAATGACTAAGGGATTAAAATGAAAAGTTGGGGAATTTCGAGGTTGATCTTGAACTAAATCAAAAACCCACTATATGTATGATAGATAAATAGATTGATTCACACAAAAGCCTCAGGTCATGGTGACATTCACAAAACAAGCAAAAAAAATACAGCAACAAAATATAGACTGACGAAGACTGAAAAGACACTAAAACTAATTATTTCAGAAAATCATCACGATGCCTCATAGCTACCCGGGTGAACTTTCCAATATTATTTATATTTAGGTAACACCTACTTCTCAAAATTTCCAAAATCAAATCTCTCTCCCCGACCTTTCTACCAAATATTTCCAAGCGCAAGTCCTTCAACTCCTTGCATTCCCCTGAAACAAATTCAAAGACTCATCCCCCAAACTACTTCTCTCTAAATATTTCCCACGCTCTCCAATAGGCATGAAGTTCACCCTTACACACATTACCCATTTTAAATCTGTGTAGGTTGTCAAAAAGGGGCATCAACAATATCGCCGGGACAGTTAATGCTATTAAGCGGATACTTTCAGAGATACTACTGCTACTTCTACACTACTTCTACTTCTATTTCTCTCCCACTATTACTACTATTGCTACTACTATTAGCTACTACTTACAACTACTACTACAACAATAGTGGCTACTTATAACTAAGACTCAAACAATTTGTGACTGTGACTAGCTTGTCACTTAGACTCTTAACGCTTGCAATTACGACAACCTGTACATATGACTACTAACTAAAGAAACTCCTTGGGACTGTTACTGGCTAATTAAGACTGTGACTACTAATATTATTATTTCTACTACTATTAGTAGGCCAACTACTATAACTAGTACTACTTCTACCGCTACCACTACCTTCTGAATAGTGAAGAAATAGAAATCACTATTAGAAACAATAGGAAAAATTTCTCTCTAGAAAGTGGCATTCAATTCAGTGAATATTTTTGCCCTATGTCCAAGGGCTGTCCACAGCACAACACAAGCAAGAACAAAAACATGTTGAATTTATAGTATATACCTCTTTGGTCAAATTTCGTATATATTTGTCGATAAATTTTGTCGTATATGTTTGGTTAACTATGCACGACGCATTTTCGACGTAATACCTTAAATTAGACAGAAAGCCAGTGTAGCCTTGAAAATGAAAGTACCAAATTTAAGCTGTTACGTCAAAAGTACGTCGTAAATATGAGGGAATGTGATCTATCGAGTATAACATTCTTTACATCATTAAATAAATTTTTTTTGCAACTAGAAGAAGAGGGAGATTTTGCCACCTTCATTAGTAATTCAAGTCAAATTTAGGTAACATTAAAGAAGAAAATTTATAACTCGAGACTTTGGATGAACTCTGTTAATCAACTCTCTGAGAAAAATCTAGCAAATACATCATAGGCCATTTGTGCATCGGAAGTTATTATTGTGTACTGTATAAATATGTTAGTTTTGATGTTGTAGTATTTCTACTGATGTCGATTACTGTTCATGTCATCAACGATCCATACTTTTTATCTGTTTTCAGTGTCTCAATGAATGGACTTATCCCCATCTGAACGTTTATTTGTTTATCATATAAAGGTAGTGTGGTCTTGGAAAAGAGCCTAATTTAAGGTATGGCGTTGAAAATATGTCTACGTAGATTTGCCCTACCTTTTCAATTATCCACGATATTAACTTTTGTATTTCTAGTGCAACGATTTCTGTAAAAATTGGCACACTGTATGTTTCTATACACTACCATGTCAACTACAATATTTTATTGATTTTCCTGAGAGCAAAAATCAGTAGCCTAAGTTCATGTTTTAAGATACCTTTAAATGCACCGGGCGCCAAAATTGGCAAGCTCCTGCCCGCTAACTACCGAATCAGCTTTAATTTTACCCATCTATCTTTCTAGCTTTTTTAATCCCCTATTTTTAATCTTACATATCTGTTTTAAACTATTTAATCTTTTTAGCTGACCAGTTTTCTTCACCCTGTGGGATACGATTTCTGCCAACGCAATTTGCACGCATAGTGGGCGGACAAACTTCAAAGCCGGGAGAAATTCCTTGGATAGCATATTTGGAATCAATGGGGCAAACATTATGTGGAGCAACGATCTTGAGTGAGCGGTGGGTTATAACTGCTGCACATTGCATGATGAGGTAAGTTGGATTACTTGAACTCTATTAAGGAACTAAATAAGGGAAATTGCAGCTAGCACAAATGAAAGGTAAACCTTTCAGCAATTTGGAAAATCCGTCCTAGCCAATAAGAGCCACCGATCAATACTACCCGAACCAGCCCCTCCCAATAGCCGAACTCGGTTACAAAATAAACTTCTACCTCCTAAAGTACGAACTAATCGTTACGCCAACTCATTTGTGTCTTTCTTCAGATCAATTTTTAATGCTGAGTCGTAGTGTATGATTTTTGTTTAAATGTATGATTTTTGTGAAAAAACTGAATTAGCTATGCTACGATAGTTTTTAAATATACCGATATCTCTCTCTCTCTCTCTCTCTCTCTCTCTCTCTCTCTCTCTCTCTCTCTCCTCTCTCTCTCTCTCTCTCTCTCTCTCTCTCTCTCTCTCTCTCTCTCTCTCTCTCTGTCTCTCTGTCTCTTTGTGTGTCGACTGACGTCATGTTTGTCGACTGACGTCAGTATAAGAATGAGCTGTATGTCGTCATGAAGTTGTTTGTCGACTGACATCATGTTTGTCGACTGACGTCATGTTTGTCGACTGACGAAATTACAGACCGGGACACCGGGACACAAATGACGACCGGGACACCGGGACACAGGGAATATAAATGACGACCAGGACACTCAAAGAAAAATTACAGACTGGGACACCGGGACACAAATAACGACCGGGACACATAAATGACGACCGGGACACTCAAAGATAAATTACAGACCGGGACACCAGGACACTAATGACGACCGGGACAACGGGACACAGGGAATATAAATGACGACCGGGACGCTCAAAGAGAAATCACAGACTGGGACACTGGGACACAAATGACGACCGGGATACTGGGAATATAAATGACAACCGGGACACAGGGACACAACTACAACGGGGACGCCAGGGGCACAGGGGATATATAAATGACGACGGGGACACAGAGAATGTTCGATTAGCAATCACCATCAACAAAGCTCAAGGGCAATCATTAGAATAATGAGGTATAGATCTGAATACGGATTGTTTTTCCCATGGACAATTATATGTTGCATATTCAAGAGTCAGTAAACCTGACAATCTATTTATCTGCACAGGCAATGGGACAGCGAAGAATGTTGTATATTCGCAAGTTTTACGTAGTTAAAAACATATATATATATATATACTAGCTGTTGGGGTGGCGCTTCGCGCCACCCCAACACCTAGTTGGTGGGGGCGCTTCGCACCCCCCCCCCCCCCCCCCCCCCAAGCCCCCCCGCGCGCGTAAGTCGTTACGCGCCATAATAGTTACGCGCCATTGTAGTTGTGTCCCTATGTCCCACCTGTGAATATAGATATATATATATATATATATATATATATATATATATATATATATATATATATATATATATATATATATATATATATATATATATATATATATATATATATATATATATATATATATATATATATATGGTTTTAACTACGTAAAACTTGCGAATATACAACATTCTTTGCTGTCCCATTGTCTTTGCATATAAATAGATTGTCAGGTTTACCGACTTCTGAACATGCAACATATAATGGTCCATGGGAAAACAATGTGTATTCAGATCTATACCTCATGATTCTAATGATTGCCCTTGAGCTTTGTTGATGGTGATTGCTAATCGACCATTCCCTGTCCCGGTCGTCATTTATATCCCCCTGTTTCCCCCGGTGTCCCCGTTGTAGTTGTGTCCCTGTGTCCCGTCGTCATTTATATTCCCTGTGTCCCGGTCGTCATTTGTATCCCGGTGTCCCGGTCTGTATATACATTCGTTTTTTAGTTTTGTTTTCCTCCTTTATTTTTTTCCTTTTTTTTTTCTTTTTTAGTTTATTTAGATTTTTAGATTTTTTAGTTTTTTTATTAGTTTTTAGTTTTTTTTTCTTTTTTTTTGTAGTTTTTACCTTCTTTTTAGTTTTGTTAGTTTTTTTTTTTACTTATGTCCTGGTCGTCATTTATACTCCCTGTGTCCCGGTGCTTTGTTGATTGCTAATCGAACATACCTTTTGTCCTGGTCGCTTTCTCTTTGAGTGTCGTCATTTATTTTTTTCTTTTTTAGTTCTTTTAGTTTTTTACCTTTTTTAGTTTTTTTTTAGTTTTTCAGATGAAAATTTTTTTTAGTTTTTTCCTTTTTTTCTTTTTAGTTTTTTAGCTTTTTTACTTTTTTTATTAGTTTTTAGTTTTTTTTGTAGTTTTTGCCTTTTTTTAGTTTTTTCAGTTTTTTTTTTAGTTTTTTATTGGTTTTTACCTTTATTTTAGCTTATTTTTCAGTTTTTTCCTTTTTTTTAGTTTTTTTTAGTTTTTAGTTTTTTTAGCTTTTTACCTTTTTTTAGTTTTTTTAGTTTTTTTAGTTTTTTAGCTTTTTTATTTTTTTTATTAGTTTTTAGTTTTTTTTTGTAGTTTTTGCCTTTTTTTAGTTTTTTTAGTTTTTTAGCTTTTTTATTAGTTTTTAGTTTTTTTTTGTAGTTTTTGCCTTTTTTTAGTTTTTTTCTTTTTAGTTTTTTTGTAGTTTTTACCTTCTTTTTAGTTTTGTTAGTTTTTTTTTTTACTTATGTCCTGGTCGTCATTTATACTCCCTGTGTCCCGGTGCTTTGTTGATTGCTAATCGAACATTCCTTTTGTCCTGGTCGCTTTCTCTTTGAGTGTCGT